>NC_085137.1:261354359-261665568 GCF_035046485.1 Aedes albopictus | reverse complement strand
AGCAATATTGCTTATCCAGAGAAATCATCCAACCGGGCGGAGTGAAGAAGACAAAGAAGGCCTATTCCGCAAACGTCAAACTGCTGCACACTTGCACACTACCTTGTAATAAAATAAATTGTCAAAAATTTAAATTATGTTTATTGGCGTTCAGCTGCATACAAAAGTGCTGAAACTACACCTATTATAGTTTAATAATAAGTAACATATTGTGGCAGCAATTGTGATTACATAAACCATAAATGGAACAATTTTCATTATTTTCGAATTTTATGGCAACCAAGTCTGTGAGTGGTTTTTAGCGTGAACCGAGCACTTTTGACGTTTGCGGAACGACTGCGGCGGTCGAAACCACCGCAACCTCGTTGGTTTTTTTTTCTATTTTACCGCAATATCTCCAGAAATGTCATAAATACGTGGCTGTCAATTTATAACGTAAGAGAAATTTCACGTTTTAAGGAGGACATTCTTTTGGTTATGTTATGTTTTACATTGAACAGCTATTTACTGTAACAGCTATACATAGATATCAAGGGCTTTAGTTCGAGGTACAGTAGACGTTCGCTCGGTGCAAACGGTTTAACTGCAATGCTTTTTAACCCAACGTCTCCACTAGACAGAAATGTCTTGCCATTTTGCTGGACAGATGTGTCATGACAGAAATGTTATCTCGCTGTTTGCATGGAAAGCAGCGGTGTTGATCATTTCTGTTACGTTTTCTCTTTCTGGCAGCAAAATGGCAAGACATTTCAGACTAGTGGAGACGTGGGGTAACTGCAAGTCCGCTAAGTGCAACAATTTTGCAGTTATCGCACCGCTATCTGTCAAAAACGAAACGTCAATGGAGTTGCGATGTTTTTCAGATGCACTACAGCTGCATTGCGATGTTTTTGAGTGCATTCTGGCTGCGTCCAACAGCAATTGACAACTGTTTGACGGCTGTCAGTCGTTGCAGTTAGCGAATTTCATTCGGTAACTGAAACGTAAACATGTTGCACTTATCGAACGTCTACTGTACTTCAAAAGACCTAGAATGCCCCGGAAATGTAAAGCTATAAATAGTGGTCTGCAATGAAATTTAGTGAATGAGGTTGATTATGTAAGGGGCCGTACCCAAATTACATCACGCTTTCAGGGAGGAAAGGTTGCAGAACGGGACCACCCTTACCAAGATATTGAGGTCCCATACAAAAAGTGTGGAATAGGGGGAGGGGTTGAAAAAGGCCGATTTTTGCGTGACATAATTTGTGTTATCACGATTAATGCTATTCACTGTAGCGAAAATCGGTACTGGAACATCTGTAGAGCTGGAGTTCTGAAGTCTACGGTAGATTGGCTGGTCTAGGATATCCCAAAAGAATAAATAATTTTCTTATTCTGAATTCCAGGGTAGTTTGGCTGACCTGGTTTAAGGTGAAACGGGACGCCGTGTTATTTTTCTTATCTTGCCTCTCTTCCAAACAATTTGCCTCGCGATTTTGAAGATGGTAATCTCGAGTTCTATCGCATTGAAGATACTGAAAAACAATCAGCATATGCACTGCAAGTGAGCATACACAATGATAAGTTTTTGTTGCAAAATATGAAGTAGAATCTGAGATTACGATCTTAGTAACAACAGAGCAATGGCGGATATTTCCCCGACCGTTCCGTTCGCCCTTAACCTTCATCCAGCCAACGTACATTTTGCACCTTCGGAAAAGCACAAAAATGGTTATAACTTTTTTGTTTTTGGATGGATTTTAATGACATTTTCACAACTTCCCGAAAAACTCTTCTAGTTTTTGATGCCGGGGACATGGGTGCCTGGTCCACATGGTTCCGGAGTTATTCCGGATTGTCTTGGGGTACCAATATTGGCCACATACTTTGCGCAAAGTATATCTCAAGATCCCGATGAGATAGAAGTATAGTGTCTTCGGCGAATTTGTTCAACAGGTTAAGAACTAACTGGCAACGGCGGCTTTGGTTCGTGATTCGGCCGCTAGGCGGCGCCAGTGTCAAAAATGTTCAAACCCTGATATCTCAGAAACCTGATAAGATAGAATGATGCTGTCTTCGGCAAAATTCTTCAGCAAGCTCAGAACTATCTGATAGTAAAGTCTTTGGTTCGGGATTTATCCGCTAGGTGGCGCCTTGTGTCTGAAAAATTCAAACACGTATATCCCGATACCCTAATGAGGTAAAAGCATGCCATTTTCAGCAAAGTTGATCAGCAGACTAAGAACTATCTGGCAATGGCGTCTTTGGTTCGAGAATCGTCCGCTAGGTGGCGCCAGGGTAAAAAATGATCAAACTTCTATATCTCAGAATCCTGATAAGATAGAATGATGCCGTCTTCAACAAAGTTCTTCAGCAAGCTAAAAACTGTTCGATAGTTGAGTCTTTAATTCGTGATTTATTCGTTAGGTGGCACCGTGTGTATAATATTTAAACACGTTTGTCTCGTTACTGTTATATGCTAAAAATATGGCGTATTCTGTAAAATTGTTCGGCAGGTTGAGAACTATCCGAGAATGGTGACGCTAGGGGACACTAGCAATCAAAACATTCAAACAATTTTATCTCGGAAATCGGAAAACGTCCAGCTAATTGTTCCGAAAGTTAAGAGGAAGTAAGACGTATCTGGCGTCCTTGGTTCTGATATTATTCGATAGGTTCCGTCTAATATTAAGAAAATACTTATATGAACACCCTAATGAACAAGAAATATTCCTATTCCAGCATAGTTGCTCTGCAAACTAAGAACCATTTGGCAGGATAGTAGACGGTCGAGTACGGTGGTACAAGAGGCAGTACTCTAACACCGTCTTTGACCCCCTGCAGACAAGTTTTGTCACCCTACAATATTGCTTCTTTTGCTCCTTTTTTTCTTCCGGGAATGTCTCCGGGAATTTCTACAGGAACTCATCCGGGAATTTTTCCAGGAATTTCTCCGGGAATTCCTCCAGGAATTTATCCAAGAATTCCACTGGGAATTCCCCAAGAACTTCCTCCAGCAATTTCTTCTGGAAATCTTTCGGGAATTCCTTCCCTTCGGGAGTCCCATCAGGACTCGGCAATTTCTGCAGGAATTCTCCGGAGATTTTTTCCAGGAATTCCTCCGGATTTTTTTTCCAAGATTTTCTCCGGAAATTTCACTGAGAATTTCCCCAAGAATTCGTCCATGAGTGCCTCCGGGAATTCCTCCACGAACTCCTCCGGGAATTTTTTCAGGAATTCCTCCAGGATGTTATTTTCTAAGGAAACTTTCGGTTTTTTTTTCAGAAAATTCTCTGGGAATTTCTCCAGGAATCTCTTCCGGAAGTCTTCCATGATTTTATTTTCTCACAAATCCCTCTGAGAATTTCTCCCAGAATTCCTCTAGGACTTTCTTTACGAATACTTCCGGGAAATCATCCTGTAATTCCTCCGGCAATTTCTCCAGGAAATCCTCCAGGAATTCTTTTGGGAATTTCTCCGGGGACTCTTCTGAAGTACCTCCGGGAATTTTTAAATTAAATCTTCGGGATTTTCTCAGGAAATCCTCTGGGAATTTCTCAAAGTATTCCACAGAGAATGTCTCTAGGATTTCGTCCAGGAATTCCTCAGGAAATTTCTCTAGGAATTTCTCCGGTGCTTTCCTCAGCAATTCCTCTGTAAAACTCTTCAGGGAATCCTCCTTCCTGGTGGATTCCCCGACGGAAATTCCTGGACGAATCTCTAGAGGAATCCCCGGGAGAAATCATGGAGAAATATCCAAAAGAATTCCTGGAAATAATCCCGGAAAAAGTCCTGGAGAAATAACTGAAGGAATCACCGGAGAAATTGCTGATGGGAGTCATTGAAGAATTCCCGGAGAAATTCCTAGAGGGAGTCGTAAAGAAATTCCTAGTGGATTTCCAGGAAAAAATTTAGAAGGATTTCCTGAAGAAATTCCTAGTGGAATTTCTGGAGAAATTCCAGGGAAAATTTCTAGAGTCATCCGCGGAGGAATGTCCAGAGAATTTCCCGGCGGAATTCATGGAGAAAACAGAGAAGAAATTCCTGGAGAAATTCCCAGAGGAATTCCTGGAGAAGTTCTCAGAGCGTTTTCTGAAAAAAGTCACGGAAGACTTCCTGAAGAAAGACTTCTTGGAGAAATTTTCAGTGGATTTTTTTTGAAAAAAAAAAACGAAAGTGTTCCTGAAGAAATTCCCGAACGAATTTCTGGGGGGATTCCCGCAGGAATTCCTGGAAGAATTTTAGGAGGATTTCCCGGACAATTTCTTGAAGAAATTTCCGAAGCAATTCCTGGAAACCTTCTCGGAGATATTCCTAGAGGAACTCCTAGAAAAATTCTCGGAGAAATCCAGTCTGAAGAAATTCTTTAAGGAATTTCTGAGGAAAATCCCGAATTCAAGGAGGAACTCATCGAGGTATTCCTGTGGAAAATCTTGGAGGAAATCCGGAGGAATCCCTGGAAAACTCCTGGAGAAATTCCCAGGAGTTCCTGATGTGGGTTCCAGAGGACATCCTGGAAAATTTTCCAGAAGAATTCCCGGAGAAATTTCCAGAGGAATTCCTAGAGAAATTCCCGGAGAAATTCTTGGAAAAAAAAATCCGAAAGAGTTTCTGTAGAAATTCCCGGAGACATTCCCGGAACTAAACGGAGCAATATTGTGGGGTGACAAAATTTGTCTACAGGGGGTCAAAGATGGTGTAGCGAATAACCTAACGAATAAATCACGAATCAAAGACTCAACTGTCAGACAGTTTTTAGCTTGCTGAAGAACTTTGTTGAAGACGGCATCATTCTATCTTATCAGGATTCTGAGATATAGAAGTTTGATCATTTTTTACCCTGGCGCCACCTAGCGGACGATTCTCGAACCAAAGACGCCATTGCCAGATAGTTCTTAGTCTGCTGATCAACTTTGCTGAAAATGGCATGCTTCCCAAGTAACAATCGCCAGCCGCAAACAAGCATGCATGCTGAATTGTTGCTTTATAATGGTAATTATAGCTGAACTAAAATTATGCTGTACATATTACTGTGCAAATGCTTTTTCAATTGAAAAAGTAGCCAATGTTCAACTTTTCGTATTGGTATCAATAACGATAATTTCAAACACTTTTCAAGCGTTTAATAAGATTTTTATTCGACTCGCAGTAATTCCTTTACAACATAGTTTAACAAGACTTTTTTCTGCTTCTTGTTAAGTTCATGTAAAAAATAGGACATGTATATGAATAATGTGTTTTTCACAAGTCAAATAAGCGCTTTCGTTTCATCATACTTCGACTCAGATTACATGATGAAAAACACGTGTTTTTTACCGAACAACAGCTGAATTAATTTGTTGTTCAGTCGTTAACCATAATGTTGTGCTAATTCACCACTGCTGTATAGGAGTCAGAGTCTGATCATTATTAAACCACGGGAAGTTTATGTTTTGATTTGAACGCTGCAATTCATCATCTCTAGGATGGCGCAGATAGGAAGGCATGCGGCTGGCAATCGACGGGTCTCGAGTTCGAATCTGGATTTAGGTAAATTTATGTGTAGTTATTATTTCACAATATTTGTTCACAGCATTAAGTTCCAATCATAAACTCTCGTGGAAATTGAAAAATTTTGCATTTTTTTATTTTTAATCATTTTTGCTACAGCTGAATAACAGTTTTACTATATATTTGTAAAACGATTTAACAACAAATATTTTAGTTGGTACACAACACTATGCTTTACAGTTTCTCCAAATTTGTGTGAACAAAACCCGAACAAAGGTTGTGCCTGAAAATTATCCAAATATTATTCAGCATCATGCTGAATGAATTCGTCGTAAAGGTGCTTGTAAAATGAGTGATTGTTAGTTGGGTTGTACCTCATTAGGGTATCGGAATATACGTGTTTGAATTTTTCAGACACAAGGCGCCACCAAGCGGATAAATCCCAAACCAAAGACTTTACTATCAGATAGTTCTGAGCTTGCTGAAGAATTTTGCCGAAGACAGCATCATTCTATCTTATCAGGTTTCTGAGATATGAGGGTTTGAACATTTTGACACTGGCGCCGCCTAGCGGCCAAATCACGAACCAAAGTCGCCGTTGCCAGTTAGTTCTTAACCTGCTGAACAAATTCGCCGAAGACACTATACTTCTATCTCATCGGGATCTTGAGATATACTTTGCGCAAAGTATGTGGCCAGTTTAGGTACCCCAAGACAATCCGGAATAACTCCGGAACCATGTGGACCAGGCACCCATGTCCCCGGCATCAAAAACTAGAAGAGTTTTTCGGGAACTTGTGAAAATTTCATCAAAATCCATCCAAAAAAAAAAAAGTTATGACCATTTTTGTGCTTTTCCGAAGGTGCAAAATGTACGTTGGCTGGATGAAGGTTAAGGACAAGCGTCTTGAAATCCCGCTTCAAAAGTGCATCAGAACTTCAGACGCACAAATTTCAAGAAGCAAGCTTCAAACATCAGTGCATTTTGTTATTCTGTTCTTGCTCACTTGTAATAAGCTTAAAATAAGAAGATCAGGTACGCTGATTTTGTTTATGAAGAGATTTGTGCTCTCGAAATCGTGAGTAGGTGCCAAAGTCAGCCATTGTGGCGGCCATTTTGGGATTCTAACAAGTCTGTCCTTAAATCACAGTTTTACGTGCTCAACTTAAGAATGGCGAATTGCTTCCTTAGTTGTTCAATTTGAATCTAACATCGTCGGAAAAAACAAGTTTAAATTTTACTCACCTATAAATCCTAACTGGCAAAAGTCCAAAACGAACCATTGGCTTTGCTCCTTCTTCGCCGTTTTCTCTAAGGCAAAATTTTTCATTATTGTTATAAATCCCTTTTTCGTGAGTATATCGTCCTCCAGCTGGACGTAGAAAGCACCTTTCGGTTGGGCGTACGCCATTAGATAAGCAAAATCCAGATTCTGTTTGGATCGCCATTTCACCCGTTCGGCCGAGTCGTTCAACGTAAGCCTCAGTTTGGCCATATCGGGATAATAACTGGCCGCTGGCGATATAATTTCGATGAAACCACTTTCAATGAACGTTGGAAATCTAGCATTGATACTGTTTGCCACCTGCGAGACGTAATCGAAGTCCGACTCGCCGATAAATATCACGATCATCGTATCGTTCTGTTCGTCCTCATCCATGTTAGCTATCAGATTGTCTACTGTTTCTAGCAAATATGATTGTTTATCGCGTTTAACTGTCGGTATACCAAGAACCATCGACACACCCTGTCTGTTCTTTGTCTGCAGATATCCCGGTCTCAAGGAAGCCGGATCGTCAAGCAAATGTGGTAAAAAATGAAAGGCCGTGGGTAGTTTTAAATTTGCAGGCAACTTGGCTGAGGCGGTTACGTTCCGAATCATTGATCGCGAATCAGCGCTTAGGCCATCTAACAGGTTTAAATTTATCGTCATATTCGATGTTTCTCCGTTTTGATTCGTGAATCCAAAGTATTGTGATAGAATAGCCACATCCTCCTGCTTAGCGCGATACATCGATTCGAGATACTGCATTCGCATTTGAAATTCCGCTACTCGTTGTGACATCGTTTGTTCAGCAGTAAAATCTGCAAAGGAACATCAAGTGAGATGTGCGCACACAATAAATTGACAAAACGTGTAGATTTGAACTTACCTGTCCCTATCACTAGAAATAATATTGTACAAGGTACCAAAACGAGTATGAAGGCCAAAAAGCAATTACGACGCCTCAATGGCGACGAAGTCAATCCCATTTTCATGTCTGCAAGTAGATTTATCTGTGAAAAATTGATTTTGTTCTACAATTAATTTTATACAACAAAAAATGTTTATCAAGGCTAACGTTGAAAATAAATGCTTGGTTCCCACATGAGCAAAAAAACGATAATGAATTCGACTATCATATCTATAGAAGCCGGTTGGTCGGGCCATTCAATGATAAGTGCTTACACCTCGTTTAATCGACCATCACAAATTTGGACCTCAATATGACAGGAATGGTTAAAATGCTTTGCAGCTGATTCGGCCCTAAGTTTTGTGAAAATGTTTAACTGTTTAACTGCACTGCAGTTAAACCACTGTCCGTGATCAGTGGTGAAAACGTAGAAAATTAGTAGCAAACTAAAACCACCCACAATTATTCACGCTAAAAATGTACGACAAGCCAACACACGATATATGTTCACAAACGTAAACGATAGATCTAATTTCCCCTAGAAGAAGGCTGCCAAGAACAGCCGAAACGTCGGCAGTTAACAAACTAAACTACCGTTTGAAATCAAAAGACTGAATAGCCGAAAACTCCGAGTATCAGATTCTATCAGTCGAAAACCACTGTAAAAGGTCTGAAGAATTCAATTCGGCTTTGACCATATGACTTCATCCATGAGTTAATGCTCTACAGCGCGGAGAACCTTTTTTTTTTAAATTATCCATAGTAATTCCCATATAAACTTATATTGCTTTTGGGCCACCATTAAATCACCACCAAAATGGCTGAAAATTTGACAGGACTCTAGTTTTGCACCAAGGATTGTAATGAACATATGGGAGCTTTGCATTTTTGACATGTTTAAAGTCTGAACTGCCCTAATGTATAGCTTATAATGAGGTGTCTAAGCAAATTATAATATAATCATAATAGCAAGATGATGAGAGGGATTCTTCAATACTTTGAAGGACTTCCTGAAAAATTATCTCGAATTTGTTAAGTTTTTATTCAGCCCACGCTACACTTTTCGGTTTGACGCTCGTTTGATAAAGACCACACAGAAAAGTGCGTGCACGATTGGTACCACTCCCCGGACTCGGAACTGTGGCCCTCGCTATAATGGCCAAACCGTCGGTGTGGTGTCCCTTGTCAAGTATAGGATCAGGAAGAAGAAGAAACCCAAGTGAGGGAAAAGAGGAGGAAGAAAGAAGAGAATCAAAGCAGAAGTGAAAGAAGAAGATCGAATTGGAGGTTCTTCAAGACGGAGGTCCAGAGGTTCCAGCATGTCGACCATCGCAGCAATCGGCCGCAACGGTGAGCTCCCAACTATGTGAATATCCAATAGAGAACTTTCAAAAAATTAATGCAAGAAAATCTATAACCTTTTTCTCTGAATGAAATGTAAGGCCCTCTAAACCCTAACTGGTGTTCTTAAAATTAATTTGATTAAAGAAAAACTTGTTTCCGCCATTTTGTGATTGTATTGTCTTGTCCGCCTTGCCACCGAGTATTAAGGACAAACGTCTTGACCTCCCGCTTCAACAGTGCATCAAAACTTCAAAAGCACAAATCTCAAGAAGCGGGCTTCACACAGCAGAGCATTTTATTATTCTGTTCTTGCTCACTTGTAATAAGCTTAAAATAAGAAGATCAGGTGCGCTGGTTTTGTTTACGAAGAGATTTGTGCCCTCGAAATCGTGAGTAGGTGCCAAAGTCGGCCATTGTGGCGGCCATTTTGGGATTCTAACAAGTCTGCCCTTAACGGGAAGATTTTTCGGGAGAACTGTTGTAAAACGACCCTGAGTGAAAGTGTGTTGCCAACCCCTGTTCCATTGACTTTGACATAGGTCAGGGGTTCCCACCACACTTTCGGTCAGTATCAGCATGTATAAAAACATGGCCGCCACAAATTTCCAAGTGGCAATCAGCGAACAGATGGCGTTAGTGGCGTTCCCATTCAATCACTGTGGTACGACAAACAATTGTCACCGCAGTCATCTCCGAGCCGGATGGCGGAAAAAGAGCGCACGTGCTCCACGCTTAAAATATTTACACATAGTTTGTGTCAGATGAGTGACAATCACTAAATGTCTAATACCTTTTGCATAAATTAGCTTTTGGTTCATTAAAATATTTCAACAAATGATTAAAATTATTTTATTAGATTAAAAAGAATAAAACATCATTTTTATGCCTCATCAAATCTTTGTGAAAATAACAAAATTGTGAGAATAATTTTAATAGTGATTGTTCTGTTTTTATTTCTCAGTGGGTGGTGAACTGAGTGATAAGCGAGTGGCCGAAAGCACGTGAGTATGCAATCTGTCAACTGTACCGTAGCAATTGGTTGCCTAGGTGTCGCTAGTAAAAATTTATATAGAAAATTTGAATAATTTTGTAATAGCTCTAACGTCTGTCTGCGGTATTGTGTTGTTCCTTGGTGCACAGAGAACAGACGTCCAAGCTCATGTAGTGCAGTTGTGTAAAGCATTGCAACGGTTGTTTTGAAATAACTGGGAATGTGAATGTGGCCATTACGCGACGCTGTCAAATTTTGAATCGGGGTACAAATTTGCCGTTGTTTTACCTTTTGGCGCTAGTGTCGCCAAGTGTGCACCCTAGTATAGTTCCACCACAGAGAACAGACGAACATGCTCGAAGAAAATTGCTTGAAAATCTTGTGTAAAGAAAAAAACAAGCTCAGTAGCGACATCGACGGTGACTTTCCCACTCAAAAACTTGTTTCGACTCCATGATGGCGTTTTCTGAAGAAATATTTCACTACCGCACCTTTAAATTTTCCTACGCAGATTCTGAGCTGTATTTGCTAAAATAACAAGATGATTATGATTATTTCACTAATCCAGCAACAAAATTTGAGCAACCCATTGATAATTAGTTTCATTATTTTCAATAAGAAACAAGTTGAACAAGAATTCAATTAATTTTTTGCAAGTCAACCAACACATTCTCTTGGTGGAACTATACTAGGGTGCACACTTGGCGATACTAGCGCCAAAAGGTAAAACAACGGCAAATTTGTACCCCGATTCAAAATTTGACAGCGCCGCGTAATGGCCACATTCCCAGTTATTTCAAAACAACCGTTGCAATGCTTTACACAACTGCACTACATGAGCTTGGACGTCTGTTCTCTGTGGTTACACCGCTGTTGCAAGTAACCCCGTTTGACGGTAAATGCTCACGGTTGCATGCATCGCTTGCTTACCTAAGCGAATCGTTGATCTATGCAACTATCAAATCCCACCCTATCAGGTATCAGTAGGTCGGCTCTAGAGGCACGTTCTCCTCCATTCGGGAAATTTGTGCCATCGCCATGAACACGAGCCTATTCATCATTTACCTGACGGAGAAGGGAAGGAAAAAGGATAGGACATGGGAAAGGACAGGTAAGGGAATAGGATCGTCATACTCGCAAAAGCGTACCACAATGGGTTCACATAGCGTCCTGAAAAGGACACTGTAATAACGCATAAGCGTGCCACAATGGGTTCGAACAGCGCCCTGAAAAGGGCACTGTGATAATGCATAAAGCGTAAAGAGAGCCTATAGCTCTTTACCACAGCGGGTCAAGAACAACAGAACGTCCTGAAGATTCAGGTTTCTGGAGTCAGTTTCACTTAATAAGTGTTTCCCGAGTACTCGGAAACGCAATTGCGCAAAAACTGGACAGTTACATATTAAATGATACGAAGTTCCATAATCGGATTCACAGCTATCACATGCAAATGAATCAGCTTGCTGAATATTCGCCATGTGATAACTGAGTCGGCAGTGGCCAGTCAATGCTTTGACTAGCATGCTGCAATTCTGCTTTGACAGATTTGTTAGATACTTTGCCACCCCTAGAGATGGCTCAGTAAGGACTGTTCATTTTATAAAGAGGACAACTTTGCAAGGCTATAAAAAGAAAACGCGTTGTTCAAATTTAAGCAGCCATGGTTAGTTGTTCAGTACATTATATTAGCAGATATTAACCATAAATAAATTGGTGTAAAATTATTGAACTTCATAGAAATGTAGCAAAGTGTTTCGAGAGTTGCAATTCCCAAAACTAAAGATTGCAGTTTGCAATTTGCAGTTGCAGAGTTGCAATTCCCAAAAACTAAAGATAAACACAAAATTTCTGTAAAACATCGGTGTATCGTTTTTAATTGCAAAAAAGTGTTTGCCATGCTGCAGCAGTTTGAGTGATACATATTCTGGCAAAATATAAACCTAATCGAAATAATGGTTGTTGAGATATTAAAGTTACAAATTGGACTCGATTTTCAGAATAAAATTTATTTGTTAAACAAAAATGTATAAAAATATTAAATTTTGAATGTTTTCAATGGATCTAGTTGAAATTACTAATAATGCAAATTCAAATGCAGAAAACTGCTTCTTGATAGCATTGTTGGCTTGGTTACTGTGCTTCATGGCAGTTACCGGAGATAAAACTGCTTCGTTCTATGAAGGTTCTTCTAAATAACGATGTACCCTATTGCAAATACAACGTTACAATGATGTCGAAAATAAAAATTACCATGTAGTTATTTTCAAATAAGGTATATAATCGCATAGGGTCAGACCTTGCTGAAAATAAATAATAATAAGCTTCTCTAGAATCAAAAACTTGCATTTATGGAGCAAAAAGTATGCAATTTTTCATTATGGCCATCATTAAGTATTAAATTTATGATGAAGAATGTACTTTAAAGCATATTTTTCTTCGGTATCATTTAGAATGCGATTCTCTTCTATACTGGACAAATTTTGAACTGATTCCGTAGTGTTATTGCATCACTGGACCTCAATAAGTATTTTTTATCAATTTCATTGATAACAAGGCATCTCACTATATCAAGCTGTATAATGCTTGGTGCATTATTACTGACCAACTATTACACTCTACCTTTATAAGAATAGTATAAGATCTCAACGCATTGAAAAGTTCATGAAAATTTTAAAGTTATGTATGTGGAAAGTTGTGTAGAATTTTGAGAAATGGGGTTTTATTGAGTTTTAACGAAAACCGCTTCAGTTCCATAACTAAGGACAATTTGTATAATGTTATATTTGTCCTACACTGTAGAATAGCTATGGGAATTTATGCAAAAAACCGATAATGATTTTATTGAAAAATAAAAAAGATATCACACAAATAAGGTGTCCTCTTTATAAAATGAACAGTCCTTACAATACAATTTTGTTTGACGACATGACTCCAAACTATTCCAGTATTGTTTGTGCTGAGTGGCAGCCCACGTGTCAGTCCGAAGCTTCACCCAACACTTGGATACCGGAATAGCTGGCTCAGGGCCAATGAAGTCATGTGATGCTCCAGTGCGAGCTAACTCATCAGCCAATTCATTTCCAGCGATGGAAGAATGGCCAGGTACCCATACAAGATGAACAGCGTTTGCTGAATTCAGCTCCTCAATTTGAGTTCGATAAGCGATAACTATCTTCGACCTGGAGTTGGCCGAAGCAAGTGCTTTAATAGCAGCCTGGCTATCTGAACAGAAGTATATTACTTTGCCCATTACGTGCTGCTGAAGTGCTGATTGCACTCCGCACATAAGAGCAAAGATTTCGGCCTGAAAAACGGTGCAGTGTCTGCCAAGTGAATAATGTCGAATTCGTTTATTCCCGACGGTGCACTGCACCGGTGTAGCAATTGACACCGGAAAAACGAACGGTTTCTGTGCAATTTGTTGACAGCTTATGATGGTATTAGTAAAAGCGCGTGAGAGCGTCAATGAAAACAATAAAGGATATCAAAAATAAACATAATCAATGTTTTCATGATTTCCGTGATGAACAAAATTATTTTTATTTATTTTTATTTTTTACTTTCTATATCCAATTAAACAATTTTAAAAGTTTTCAGTAATTCACTTGTGCATGATAAACTTGTAATAATAAATGGTACTTGAAAATTGTTATCCAATGTTTTAACACTCCTACATTATTTATCTTCTTCAAATTCTCGTAATATCATAATTTTTCAATTAACAGCAACTTTTTAGAATTTAACAATTTCCGTTGCCTAATAAAAAAGGATACTAGCATACAATTGTAAACGATCTACGCGCACAAATTTAACACAAAAAATGTTAAAGGCAGTTCAATAGAAAACGTTTAGCTACAACGTAAAAAGAAAAATGAATAAATGCTTTTTTAAACATAACGTTATTGAAACTTAACTCATATTTAAAACACTTTAACCATCCTTTAGCGACATTTGTTTGTTAGAAAAAAAATAGAATTTACGGTTTTTGAAACTGTTTGTACCTACAAAATGTTACTTCAGTAATATTTCAGTCCAATTTGAATGAATAGATTTTTATTCTATTATGGGCTCATCAAAACTTTATTACGTCATTTTTTTCATAATTAATAGATCACCATGCGAAAGAAAATTCTAATGATTAAAATCATTAAAAGTAATCCAAATATTTGCGATAACCCAAAAAAAAAATAGTAATGGGGAAAATATACGTTAAATCAACTCTTTCAAATTTCATGTTATGTACCGATAAATTTTGAAGATTATTCAGAAGTTGATTGAAAGACGTGATAATCATCGATCAAGTTTAAATAATTTTTAAACGCACAGATTTGCCGTTAAATGAATATCCAAGAAAACTGTTTACCTAATGCGCAAGTGAAAATCATCATTCCTACCAAAACAAAACCACGATACATGTTTAGCGATATGCATGTATTGGTAAATCTAGCTTTGTACCTGCTACACCGTGTTCAAACTGGGTGTAGCATTTTCTTGCACCGGTGCCAATCGGGTGTCAAAACAGAACAGTACCTGCGAATAAACGAACGGTTTCGGTGCAAGTTTGCTACACCCGGTGGCAAAGCGGTGCAGGCGGTGCAAATAAACGAATTCGACATAAGACTGATACAGCCTTAGCTCACGAGAATAAACACCAGCACCTGCTCGACCTTCGAGAAGGGAGCCATCAGTGTAACATACGATGCCGTCTGAAATACTTCTCTCCAGATAACCAGATGTCCACTCTTCCCGGGAAGGGAATTTCGTGGAAAATGTCCTATATGGAAAATTACAAGCAATTGTAAGATCACTTGGAGCAAGGACAACTTTGTCCCAATTCACCAAAAGTGGAAACAACGAGGTGTGTGTTGAACTGCGGTTCACAGGAATTTCCTCTAGTAAGTAAACCGAGTACCCATAGGCGGTAAGTGCAAGAAAGTGCTTCTTGTTTGAAATGAATGTGTAGTGGGGCAACGTCAAAGAGAGCTGCCGTGGGAGTTGAAGAGAACGCTCCAGACATCGCCATTAAGCACATCCTTTGGAGATGGCCTTACTTTGATTGGACCCACTTCGCCCTTTTGCCACCACACAAGGCATCCATAGGCCAATATTGGCCGAACCACAGTTGTGTAGTTCCATTTGATATACTTGGGTTTTAGACCCCAAGTTGTACCAAAGGTTCGCCGGCATTGCCCGAAGGCCATACAAGCTTTCTTGATTCTGAACTCAAAATGAGGTGTCCAGGAAAGCTTGGAATCAAGAATGACTCCAACGTACTTTACCTGTTCAGTCACATTGATTTCAGAATCAAAGAGACGTAAAGTTCGAACACCATTACGGTTTCGCTTTTCCGTGAAAAGAACAATAGATTTTTTACTCGGATTTACCGAAAGGCCATATTGGCGACACCAACCCTTAACTACCTGAAGAGCGTTTTACATCAGGTCGAAAAGGGTGCTGATGCACATACCGACTAACAATGTTAGGTAGTCGTCGGCAAAACCATAAGTAGGAAAACCGCTATTATTGAGTTGCCTCAATAGCGTATCTGCTACGAGATTCCATAAAAGTTCCTAATCGCCGCTTGACGCAATGTCGAGAAGAGATGTCGGTTTTTGAGCATTTGGTGAATCAAATTGGAAATCATTGGAGATATACCATGACCCCGTGCGGCTTCCAATATGGCATCAAAAGGCACGTTGTCAAAGGCACCCTCGATATCTAAGAAAACACCCAAGCAGGATTGCTTTTGAGCGAATGCCTTCTCGATATCGTAAACAACTTTGTGTAAAAGAGTCACAGTGGACTTTCCAGATTGGTAAGCATGTTGGTTCACATGAAGAGGCACATTGGCCAGATGAACATCACGGATGTGATGATCGACTATGCGTTCTAAGCATTTCAGAAGAAAAGAGGTCAAACTGATAGGTCTGAAGCTCTTTGCTTCTTCATACGACGCGCGACCCACTTTCGGAATAAACTTCACAGTAATATCCCGCCAGGATTTGGGAATATACCCTGTAGCAAAACTGCAAACAAGTAGTTGTTTCAAAACATGTTTGAAATGATCAAATCCCTTCTGAAGCAAAATAGGATAAATCCCATCTGCCCCAGGAGATTTGAAAGGAGCAAAGCTATTAAGTGCCCATTCAATCGATTCTAAAGTTATGATACTCCGAGCCGAAGCTAAAGAATCATAACTACAAGAAAAGACATCAGGTTCATCCGAAGATGTAATATCCACACATCCGGGGAAGTGTGTACTGAATAAACATCCTAAAACTTCCTCATCAGAGGAAGTGAAATCACCATTTGGCAAACGAAGTTCGTTCACTTGAAAATCCTTAGATTTTGCAAGGATTTTGTTCAATCGACTGGCTTCACTCAGACTGGAAACATTTGTACAAAGGTTTTTCCAGCCGGATCGTTCAGCAGACCGAAGAGCTTTCTGGTAGGCCTTGCGAGCCGACCTGAACGCCTCCGATCCAGCCGAACGTCGTCTGTTCCAACTCTTTCTACATTGTTTCCTGAGCTTCGCCAGATCGGAGTTCCACCAAGGGGTTTCTCTCGTGGTCTTCACAGACCGCAGAGGGCAGGCTTCTTCAAAAGCTTCCATGATGAAGGCCGTTGTAGTATCAACGGCATCATCTAAATCACTTGGAGTGTCAATTGATGGTAAGTATCCATGAAATTTGACTGCAACCAAATCGGTAAAGAGATCCCAGTTGGTTGACCGGGGATTCCTGAAACGCAAAGTTTGCGAAGTAACATTCACATGTTCAAACAAGATGTAACGATGGTCAGATAAAGATTCTTCATCTGACACATGCCAATTTATCAGCTCATGACTAATTCTGCTAGAGCAAAGCGTTATGTCTAACACTTCCTCTCTACCAGATACCATGAAGGTTGGGCGGTTGCCTATGTTAAGTAATCCAAGATCTGTACTACTTAACCCTAAAAGGGATACCTGGGGTCCATTGGACCCCAGGCGCCTTTCAGAGCTCGTCTTTGATGGAACACACTCAGCGAGGTGACGATACTGAGGCCATGAAGGTATCCCTTTCAGGGTTAAGTATCCCATCAAACTGGAGCCTCTCAAATTGACGTCTGAGCTGCCCCAGATTATATGGTGAGCATTAGCATCACTACCAACAATTAGCGGAAGGCCTTTTCAAGTGCAGTATGCAATGACTTGCTTGAAAGCATCCGTAGGGGATGGTTCATCATGCGGTAAATAAACCGAACAATAAACGTATTTCCTGTTGAGGTTTCCAACAGATACATCTATTGTGATAGCACATACATCTCTGGTAGTTAGTTCAGAGATGAGTGTAGCAACGATTGCGTTGTTGACAAGCACACATGCTCGAGGCATGACACGTGAGTTTGCCATTTCATTTTTACTGAAAGTAGCAAACACCGGATTCACAAGGTTTCCTAAATAGAAATTCCCCTTACGAAAGTAAGGTTCTTGGACTAACGCCACTTGGGCTGTACCATTTTGCATAAGTCTACAAAGTCTACTAACAAAACTCCTTCCCGTGACAACTGTGGAGGGTCCAGTAGTACATACAACCTCTAGTAGCAACAGTTGTCGAACTAACTCTATCTTAGACGAATTTTCATTCAAACCAAGCTCATATAAAACTTTTTGGACAACAAATAAAAATTAACGGTATTTTCGTCATTTGTCAACGCCTTTAAACATTCTGCTCAAGGTTGTTAATCGATAAATTATCGTTATCGCCGATAAAGTTAACGTCTGTTATCGTTTATCATCGATAACGATAACGTCTTCAGGCGGAAACGTCATCGGCGATACAGTTAACTGTGGAAATTATCGACTCGATAACGTCTCCGAAAAATTTTCTTCGCGATCTGACCCGTTGTTGATGCCGTCACTAGGGTAACTAGATGTATCGCAAAATTATCGAAGGTACGTTGCTCTTCGCGTTGATTCATCGTTTGATTATCGTTATCGAAAAATTATCGAGTAACCTTTATCGTTATCGAGTTTGCGTTGAGTTAACTGTCGATAATTTATCGGTTAACAACCTTGAACAAAGTTTTGACTATTTTTTTGATGGATGGCCACTTTTTATTAGGTAGACCGATCCTAATAAATTTTAAATATGGCTTTGAATTTCTTAACGAAGCGTGTTTCTATGAATTGGGGTCAATTTTGGGAATTGGCACAAACATCTCCATAATAGACCGATACACGCCTAAAAGTATGCCATGCCTTTGTAAATCCGTGTAGTTTAAACTTTAGTTTAAAACTCAAATACATAAAGAGAACTTACTATGCGCAGTATACACACCGACGAACCGACGTGACAGCTAGAACAAATGAATTCAAATTTGTTGTCCGCGACGCCATGATGAAAAATAGCCGAACACTATCGCCACCTCTATAACGGCTCGCGATGATTTGATAGCTCGACACCAAACCCCCGTGTGTTCATATAGGAAACGGTTCGCGTCTGTGCTGATTTGACAGAAGCGATCGCTCGCTTCGCTGGTCGACCGTTAAATTAGGGGGGGGGGACAGTTTTGGATCGCCACTGTCACGTCGGTTCGTCGGTGGTATACAATCATATGTTCACAGACAAACAGACGTATCACTTGGAACAAAGTTCGATTAAAATCATCGTCACAAAAGCATAATCGCCCACTGCTAATTACACTGTGTTTCGCAAACCTACTGAGTAGATGGCGGTGGTGAGCAAACGTCAAACAAGAGCAAAAACGAAGCGAGCGCCACGAGCGAGAGATTTGCGAACTACAGAATATTTGAATAGTCCGTTGAAAAGTGAAACGACAGGAAGTGGGCAGAGTGAGACGTCTGTTTGTCTGTGCTAGTACTTCACCGATCTGTCCTATACACCTAGTGAGCAGCTATATACATGCAGTACACAATCAATTATCCATTACATTAAGAATACTAGTCAACACCGTAAACTTTCATCTTTATTAATTATGCATCAGCTTACCATTTGAGTAAGCAATTGCTCATTGAATAAACAAATTAAAAATGGAAATGTTGCAGTCACACTGACACACATCAAAACGGAATACTTAGGAAGGGCCTAAGGGCATAATAAATACCCTATGCAAATGAGTTAGACATGTGAAACAGAGAAAAATTTAAAATATTATCAATACTTTTATCTTGCCAGTGTTCATGTCTTCCCGAATCGACTGCAAAAGTAAGATATTTTGCTCATTTTGAAAGAGTATACTGCCGTTCTACGCATAATTGTCCTATGTTATATGGGATCCCCATATAACATGGGACAATTATGCGTAGGACGACAGTATAAATGATACCAGTAAAAAAGAGAACAATGAATTTTCACACTCATGCATTTCAAATTTTAACATAACAGTTAACGGTTTTGACAAAAACAGGGGTGTCCATTTCATCCGAGTGTACATTATGTCCCGACCTCCCCCATCAACAATTTTAATCTTTCGGATTTCTGTCCCGGTAGTCAAGAGTTTTATGAAGCCTTTCAGACAATAAATATATGCTCAAATGACCTAGTTGATAGTTGCATGTGATTTCATCGTTTTTCATCATTGATTACTTACCTATTTCTATGGAAACCTAATATTTTGATAGCTCTTCTTTCGTGTACCAAAAACCAGGGAAGGTGCAGGCACGTCAAACTCGAACAAACTACGCCTACCTAACATGCATCGAGCGGGCCTTCCCAAATAACACAATGCGATTTCGCGGGCCACCCCCATCGACAAAACAAACCGATTTCCAAGCAGGATTCGACTAGGCTTCTGGTCGCGTTGCCAGTCACACTAAACACTCGCAAAAGATGAGCAGTAGGCCTACCTTGCCGCATGCGGGTCCCCTGCCAAAAACACTTCGGAGAAGGAATCCCTCAATACTGTATATTTGAGTCATATATAGGTAAATCGAGATAACACCCGATAAAGAGGTGCTAATCAGCACGGAAAAGATTACCCATATTCATTACTACCCGTGCACATACAGGGAATAGACAAAATGATCGACACAGGCAAAAAATGATCTGCTAGCTGTAACTTTTTGGAAACTGCACCAAAAATGCTCATATTTTCACTCACTATTTTGGGGAAGATCGGAATATTCTACATAAAGTTAGAAATAATCTTAGTAAAAGACATAATTATTAGATAACCAACAACAACCAATAATAAAACGGTAAATTAGTCAAAACTTCAACATTGTCTCAATATTCAAGATGGTAATTATAGTACATTTAAATTCCCTCTAATTGACTAGAATATAAACATGTTTTAAAAGGCACACTTCCTTACTTAGTAACAAGAAGACTTCCTTACATAGTAACAAAATATTCGACAATAAATTGAAAAAAAGGAGTTTTGTAATGCATGCTAAAAATAGACCAATTTGGATTTGGCTACAATCGCTGGTGTCCATAAATTGCGTCACGCAGAAATTTCCCATTTTCAACCCACGTTCTCCCCTACGTCACAATTATTGTATGAGACTTACCATTTGTTTGTAACAGTTGTCACACTTTGCTGAACCCCTTTCTCCCCTTGAAGCGTGACGCAATTTATGGACGTTCCCTTCAAATTTTTGCTCATGTTTCATAAAAATATGTTTTATTTAAATTACTTTTCTTCAAAGATTGACCTTTTTTGCATTGTTAAACGATTTTTGCCATTGAAATTTTAGGGTATTTTTATTACGAAAAGTTCTTAGACCGCCCGGGATGGGAATGTAAACACCCTAAACATACAGGGGATAGACAAAATGATCGGGACAGGCAAAATTTTCATTTTTCCCCCGTGTATGGGACCTCTGAAAATTTTGTTTGAGTTGTCACGCTCAAAGCGTGACGTAATTTATGGATGTTCCCAGATTGGAGATGAACCAGCCTCGGACCGAAAATTTTCCCAATAAAGCTAATAAATTATTGGCAATAGTAATTTACAGATGAGTAAATTATTGGTTAAATTAAAAAAAAAATAATCCACAGCGAAATAGACACCCACCGGGGTATAATGGACATCAATACTGTAAATATAATTTCATTTCGTTCCGAATCGACTGCTGGGAACATTTTTTATCGTGATGGGCGACATGCAGAGGCGCGTGATTGGTTAGTGGCCGATCCACAGAAGAACATGCAGGTTGAGGATCAAGGGTCGCTTTTTCAACTTCAGCTTAATAAACGTGCACAGCCCTCACACCAGAAGCACTACAAAGACGCATTTTACGCGCAGCTCGAACGCGAGTAAGACCACTGCCCAAGCCACGACGTCAAGATCATAAGTGACCTAAATGCTCAGGTACGCTAGGAGAAGGAATTCAGACCAACGATTGAAAAATTCAGCGCCCATCAGCTGATGAACGAAAACGACCTAAGACTCATTGATTTCGCCGCCATAAAAAAAGGCCAAACGTAACACCTTTTTCCAACACAGCTTCCCTTATTATTACACCTGGAGATCAGCACAGCCGACGGAATCGAAAATCGACCATGTTCTGATTGACGGACGGCACTTCTCCGACATTATCGACGTCAGGACCTATCGTGGCGTTGTTTTGCGCCCAAAACATCCCGTCATCATCATCTGTATACCGGCGACCGCCACGGTACAACCTAGAGCGACTGAAGCAATCGGACGTCGCCTCAGCATACGCGCAAAATCTCGAGGCCGCGTTGCCAGACGAGGACGAGTTCGATGAGGCTCCTCTAGAGGACTGCTAGAGAACAGTAAAAGCGACCATCAACGCAGCAGCCTAGAGCACCATCGGGTACGTGGAAAGCAGGGATTGTCGGCATGCACAATGCCGTGCGAAGAAAGCCTGTGCTTCACACAATCTCCAGTGCTGATCTCCCGATTTTGCTCAGAGACAGAGACGTATGAGTGAGAGCTTTCGTAACTGTGCGAGAGACAAATCGCAGCACTAGCTCTACGGAGAGAATCCTTGGCACTGTGCTGTCACAGTGCATTTGTTTGGTACTTTCAATATGCAGAAAAAAACACCTAATAAATTAATTAGAGTTTGTGTTTTCGGCAAAGTTGTTAGGTTCATCAAGGACTTACAAGCCATGGATCTTAAATCAAAAATTCACCAATCTTGCATAGAATCAAACACAGTGCCAAACACAGAGACAAGCACAGACAGAGTGCTCACGACGGAATGTGAGAGACAGAAGTTTCCCATGAAACACGAAAGTACTACGAGAAGCTCAACGCATCTCTTGCCCAGTTGTAAACAAATGGGCAAGGGATGTCCCATAGCATGAACCGCTGAGGATGACCGAAAACGATAGTAGGTCGAAACGTTCGGTAAATGCTGGATTTTTATTCATTTTCGTCGAAAAAAGCCGATGAACAAACCCACAACAAAATCAACAACGGTGATGATCCATAACGAACAACACTCTCATGCCTACTCTTCAACATCGCTCTGGAAGGTGTAATGCGACGAGCCGGGCTCAACAGCCGGGGTATGATTTTTACAAAATCCGGTCAATTTGTGTGCTTTGCGGACGACATTATCGCCAGAACATTTGGTACGATGGCAGAACTGTGCACCCACCTTAAACGCAAAGCAACAAAGGACTGTTCGTGAATGCGTCCAAAACAAAGTATTATGTTTTCGGTTCAAAACCGAATTAGCAACATTTTTTCTTTTACTTCCGCTGCTTTTGCCTTACGTTAAACACATATCGAAAGTGGGGCGCTGTATTGTATACACCTAATTCTCTATACAGCGCCCCACTTCCGACATTGTTTTTAACGCGTCGCAAGGCAAGAGCAGCGGAAGTAAAAAAATATCGTTAATTCGGTTTAAAACTGGAAACATAATAGGGTACGTGTTCCATCATTAACCTCACGCTCCCATATTCATCCTATTCGAAAACAAGCGATTACGGCACCGATTGATTCCGTTCTTTTTGTTTTCATGGGTGCTCACTTCTAACAAAAAATACAAAAATAAGAAACAAAACAAATAGCGCTAATATCCTTTGTTTTTCGTAGGATGAAAATGGAAGCCACATGCTTAAGAAGGGAACCAATACCCTACATGTTGGCAGGCGGAACCGAACACGACCGGGTCCGTCTAATGTGAGATAGACGATTCACCCACGCACCAAGAGCACCATGTACAGAACGCAAATAAGACCGGTGGTCCCGAGGGTGGTCCTCTACGGACAGGGGTCTCCAGTTAGCCTAATGGTTAAGGCTATAGATCGCAAATCCGAAGACGACGGGTTCTCGATTCCCGTTCCGGTCGGGAAAATTTTCTTGACTCCTTGGCCATAGTCAATCAATGTCCTTGCCTCAAATGCATGTAATGGCAGCAATGTACGCAGAATATGGCATCGCAACCCGGATAAAAACTAACCATAGGGTATTTGGTGAAAACCATTCCTGTACCATACAGTGTACCAGCTACAATATAGTGTATTGTAATGGAATGGTTCGCTAAAATCTTTGCACATTGGTAGCTATTATACATTTACATCCGATCTTTATGTAACAATATATTATACTGTTTTTCTTACGTTTGAACCATTCACTATTCCGAAACAATCTTTTTCCGTGCATTTTTAATTTTTTATTCAGTTTATGATTTTTTCCGTGCTTTGTTTTGTTGATGTCCGTGACATTTTTGTTGCAAAGGAAATGAAAGAGAAAAAAGTGAATAAGTTGAAATATCTATTTAAAGTCAATAAAATGTTTAAATAAAGTGGTAAACCAGGTGTCCTAAGGACTGCATATCCAAGAGATATGGTGGGCTAGGTATGTAAAGTGCGATGAGAGGAATACGAATGTAGGTCAACCCGGAAAGACGCAGGCCAGATTACCGTAAATCAGTGGATGAGTTCAACACTATTCTTTCTCTTCTTCTCTCATGTGAAATTGCCTTGTACAACAACCGAATTAAATGCGATTTATCTTTGACATTTTTAACATAAGGACTGGACTGGACACTGAAACGACTTCTGAAATAAGTTCGTCTTCGCTTTTTAACCTAACTTATAGTTGAATCGAACTTGACAGTTTTCGCATGAGTTGTTATGTACACATTTCATAGTTCAGTCAAATTGGAGCCTCAATATTGCAATAATGGTTAAGCACGCTGTAATGATACTTATGTACCTCGTCACCCACTTCATGCAACTACATTAGTGGTCTAATAACACTTAGCGCGCTAGGCATAGTTCCATCATGCCGCTCAAAGTGTTGCCACAAATAATGCTTAGTTTGCAAAACCCGGTTATCTGGCTGGTGGGACATGGGAGCTTAAGCTTCAGCTGTTAATGCAATCAGAGGCTACTCAGACTTAGACGAGTTTAGGTTAGTTTGGCTAGAACTGCCATTATCGAAGGAACATGACGAGATAATATAACATTATATGGTTTATCTAATGTAAAACAATACAACATAACAAAAGAGAACCATTCCAAAACCATGATTAAATTTATAACCAGTAGTGAAATTACAATTAAAAACAATATATTTACGGTACATTTTATTGTTTGAAACCATACGTGTACCATACAATGTACGGTATATTAAAGCCCACGTATCAGTATTTTGAACAATTCATTTACAATAAAATATATGGTTTTGTAAAAAAATATATATGGAGAAAAATATTTTTTTTATATTGTTACGATACTTAACAACCCGTATAGTATATTGTAAAAATCTAATTTACAATTCACTGTATGGTGTCTAACATTACATCTTATTGTTTTTGTATTTTTTATATTTACAGTGGTGTTTGTTGTAACAATATGGTTCTAAATAGTACTGTTACAATACAACATTCGGTTTTTCTGCTGTATTTTTTATTCGGGAAGCGAAAAACAGGCAACAAGGAAGGCAAGGCAAAACGCTTTGTTTTTTCTTTAGCAGATAATGACTAGAAATCCTATACATAGAGATGAGCGGAAGTTACATACATCGATTCGGCAACGCTGTTTGTTTTGTTTACAACAGCTGCCAACACTTGCTACAAAGCTAGATGTTCAAACTTTGTGCGTGACTTCGTTGTGGTTCAAGTTGTTTTGTTTACATTTTCTAATTATGGTAGATTTTTTTTTTCAAAATTTTGTAGAAATAGCGGAGCAATCGAAGAAATCTGAAATTCATTGCAAAAGTGTTACGCTAATCATATCGACAGAAGTGAAGCAAGAAGCAGCAATGGAAGTTTTTTCGACAAGTTCAGCAACAAAAGTGTCGTCATAAGCATGAGCTTTTGAAAGCAGAATTAATATTTTTTATCTTTTTACTAAACATACATATGCCGCCAATATCTCGATATTAAAAATAAATAATTTAAATTTATTTAGTTCCGATTGCAATGCCGTTCAAACGACGCCTTCCTACGAACGATAAGCATGTTCATTTGGCTCACACTTTGACAGTTCTCTCTGCACGATAGGCTCACAATGGCCGCCTCCGCAGATCTCTATAATGTAGGATTACTAATAATGACAAAATCGCTCCCGCGTTTGTTCACAACAACAATGGTAGGAATATTTGTCTCGTTCTATTCACATCGTGATTTTTGCATTGTTTTACAACTCAAACTCGACTCTGAGGTTTGCAAGAGTCTTAATTCGTCCAAATGCTTATGAATTCGATGATGTGAGTCGAAAATTTCTACAGAAAAGCCGGAATATCGGCAAACGCACGGCAAGCGATGTTTGTTTTATTGCCTTTGTTATCAACATGCACCGCTTAGGACAAAGCGTTTGTTTTTCGGCGTGATCCGTTTTTCGTACCCTGAATGGCAGGCAAAGAAAGCCCTTCAATTAATAACTGTGCAAATGCTCAAAGAACACGAAGAGAGGCAGACCAGGTTCCAGTGGGAACATAGAGCCATAAAGAAGAAGATTATGACAACAGCTCTGTGAGAAAAATGCTGGCTTGTGTACCTCAAAAGCTACCACAAACTGTCGAAAACGATTCAACGCGCAAGTTTTATGCAACTTAACTCGATCAGCCCTTTGACGAAGAACTTACGTCTTAATTTCCAGATCACCGGTTTGCCATGAGTTTTGCTCACGATCAAGAACTTCATAAAGATGATTGAACTGCCGAATTATAATAAACGAGAGAAATATATTTGAAAATATGTGTGGAATAATTCGGTTTCGCTTAAAATATATAATGCAAGGAATTAAAACAAAAAAACATACAAAAATTTCGAAAGCATGCTAAAACTATTACAAATGAAAAAGTAATATTTAGATTGTAAACAAATGATGAGTTTTAAGGGATTTAAAAACTTATCGCTTTTTTAATTCATTAAAAAAATTCTGCGGCACGTTAAAAAAATATATTTAAAAAGAGAAAAACAAAACAACGCAATGAATGTGAAAAGATTTTCCAATGCCACCTACCTACCCAGAAACTGCATTGGAAGTCAAGTCAAACTAACAAATCATACTATTACGTTGATTTTCCCAGTTTGAAATGCACCAAAACAACTAGGACAATATTTTTGTTTTCTTCAAACGATAAGAGCGACATTCATCGTATGTTGATTATAATAAACTAAATAGGATCATCTCTATGTTACTCATTAAGCTTACTCAATCAGTGCACCGCTAATTATTACTTTACTTGCGGAATGACTCTTATATTGTATAACGTTTCAAATTGCAGTATTTTACATCCAATACACAATCTTTGAGTCGCTAATGAATGATGGCGCACGCCCATGTAAAAGAGTATCATATAAGGACATAACATTTAAATCCTTTTAATAGGATCTTTCTTGTCTCATCAAACTCTAACGATTTTTAATTATGCATAAAACAGTGGAGAAGTTAATATTACACGTTGTTGCATATATATTTTCATTGAACGAAAAACCTTGACATAAACAATAGGTTCACACCTAATGAATGCCTCACCTAAGAAAATTTTCCAATCACGTCGCTTCCGATATCCGATTGGGTAACTATGCTTATTTCATTTTTAATATCACATCTTACTTTCTAATTTTCACTACTTGCATTTTATCTAGCTTAGATGGCAAAAGGACTACGAATAGTCATTATTATGCCGTTTTTTCAATGTTTTGCAAATATTTCACCAAGTGAACTGTGTTTATGATTTGAGTTACTCTTCGCGACTAAGGAACATAATATGCTGCAACAACCCCAACACATACATAGTGCACCCCAAAGTTGACAGCAGTTGTCAGTATTTCTGTTTTGTATATGTTCGGCTCGTTGAATACATGTAGCTGCAACAAGCCATTTACTTCGAAATCAGACTGTTACTTTCTGTATACTTTCGAAGTTATGTGTCTGTGCTTCTTCGACACTTCTTGCTTCTGAAAATATCACTAGATGTCTTCATTTGTATAACAGTTTTAATAAACGACGAACAAACATTATAACATAACATAACATAACATAACGTAACGCATTGTGTATTTTTGTTGGAATTGCAAATAAAATGTGGGAAGTTGATTAATCATTGAGGTTTGAGTATAGTAACAAATGTATAGGGAAACACGTGCTACAAAATAAATAAATATATGTTTTGATTTTACGTAATTTTGTTTTGAATACGTTCGGCTTGTCGAATTCATGTAGCTGCAACCAAGCCATTTGCTTCGAAATCAGATTGTTTTCAAAATTCTGTCTACTTTCGAAGTTATGTGTCTGTGCTTCATGAACATTAAATTCTAGTTTCTGAAAATATCACTAGATGTCCTCGTACGTATAAAACAACTGTTGCAACAATAAACGATGAAGAAACATAACATAACATAACATAACATAACGCATTGTGTATTTTTGTTGGAATTGTAATTACAATGAAGGAAAAGTTGATTTATCATTGTGGTTTGAGTATAATAACAAATGTATAGGGAAACACTTGCTACAAAATAAATAAGTATAATGTTTTGATTTTCAGTATTTCTGTTTTGTATACGTTTGGCTCGTCGAACGTCGCTAATGTAGCGACAAGCCATTATCATCGAAAATAGACTGTTATAAAAATTATGTCTACTTTCGAAGCTATGTTTCTGTGCTTAATGAATATTTCTAGTTTCTGAAAGTATCACTAGATGTCCTCTCACGTATAACAGTTGCAATTAACGATGAAGAAACATAACATAACATAGCATAACATAACATAACATAACGCGTTGTGTATTTTTGTTTTCGAAGCTATGTGTGCTTAATGAACATTTCTAGTTTCTGAAAGTATCACTAGATGTCCTCTTACGTATAACAGTTGCAATTAACGATGAAGAAACATTATAACATAACATAACATAACGCGTTGTGTATTTTCGTTGATTTGCAATTACAATGTAGGGGAAATATGATTTATCATTGAGGTTTGAGTAACAATACGACAATGAGTCAGTAACAGAGTTTGAGTAACAATACAATATGAGTAGTAACAATAACGTATAGGGAAACACTTACTACAAAACAAATAAGTATATGTTTTGATTTTAAGTAATTTTATTGGCTTGTCGAATTCATGTAGCTGCAACAGATTGTAAAAATTCTGTCTACTTTCGAAGTTATGTGTCTGTGCTTCATGAACATTTCATGTTTCTGAAAATATCACTAGATGTCCTCGTACGTATAACAGTTGCAATAAACAATGAAGAAACATTATAAAATAACATAACATAACGCATTATGTATTTTTGTTGGAATTGTAATTACAATGTAGGGGAAGTTGATATATCATTGAGGTTTGAATAGGAACATGTAACACTTGCCAAACCAAAATAATAGTACATATTTTTGTTACATGTGGCTGCAACAAGACGAAATCAGACTGTTATACAAGTTCTGTCTATCTCTGTCTAAGTTATGTATCTGTGCTACACTTCTAGCTTCTAAAAATATCACTAGATGTCCTCGTACGTATAACATTAACAACAAATAAACATTATAACATAACATAACATAACATAACATAACATAACATATGTGTCTGTGCTTCATGAACATTTCTTGTTTCTGAAAATATCACTAGATGTCCTCGTACGTATAACAGTTGCAATAAACGATGAAGAAACATTATAACATAACATAACATAACGCATTGTGTATTTTTGTTGGAATTGTAATTACAATGTAGGGGAAGTTGATTTATCATTGAGGTTTGAATAGGAACATGTAACACTTGCCAAACCAAAATAATAGTACATATTTTTGTTACATGTGGCTGCAACAAGACGAAATCAGACTGTTATACAAGTTCTGTCTATCTCTGTCTAAGTTATGTATCTGTGCTACACTTCTAGCTTCTAAAAATATCACTAGATGTCCTCGTACGTATAAAATTAACGACAAATAAACATTATAACATAACAATGCGTTATTGTGTATTTTTGCTGGAATTGCATTTACAATGTAGGGGGAGTGGATTCATCCATTGAGGTTTGAGTATAGTAACAAAAACAAATGAATGGGGAAACACTTGCCAAAACAAAAGTATATGTATATATTAATTGTTTTACTTTTGTTAACATTTACGTATGTAATTATTTTGGTTTATATTCTATTCGCACAACCAATATTGGAAAGCATCCTGGAAATACCAAAAGTTCGTCAGGTATTTTCTTGTCAGCATTAATATTTGCAACATGTCAGTTATGATATGACACAAATATTGAAATGGCCAGGCCCACTGTGCAGACTAATGTGTTTGAAGATAATAAAAAAGGACGGCATTTTGATTATATATGCACTCGTGAATAACATAATAATTCGTGAATAACATAATAACTCGTGAATAACATAATAACTCGTGAATAACATAATAATCTAGCTTTTTGATACTATATTTTTCTTTAGTTATGGTGGACCAAAACTAAAGAAAAATGTAGTATCAAAAAGCTAGAAAAACTTCAAAGGCTAGCTACTGTTTGTACAACAGGTGCAATGCGCAGCACACCTACGAAAGCTTTAGATGCAATTTTGAATCTTTTGCCACTTCATCAGTTCATTCAATTGGAAGCAGACAAAAGCGCGCTTCGTATTGACCCTCTAATACCCAACCCCGCCTTTAGACGGGGTATAGTTTGAGCATTTTTGTAATTTTTGTTTCGTGGACAATCAAAATTTTTATATTTTTGGCTGACATTTAGGACTGTTCTGTATATCTCGAAATGGTTTTTGGTGTCTTTTAAGGCGTATTTACATTTTTTAAAAATCATTGAAAAATTGATGTTTTAGTCACCTTTCAGAAGTCATTGTTTATTTTGTATTGAATCGTTACAAATCACATATTATAAATTTTTCCCATATCATTCTATCATAGAAGAATAGTTTAAGGGAGTCGAATACACTCTAAAATTGTTTTCCTTAAAATTACACGGAAAATAAAATTGTCAATGAAAAAAAATTAAAATATTAATATTTCAACAATAGTCATAAAATCTTGAAATGTTTTCGTCTCAAAAAATCCGCATCCCGAAAAGGCTTCCAGGAAAAATATAAAAGTGGGGGGATGTTCAAAAATAAAAATTAGAAAAATCAAAAACCGAAATTTACAAAATCGAGAATTAAAAAGAATCATCTTCCAAAACATGCTTAAATCGATTTTAGATGACGAAAAATGATATTTAGATCAAAATCAAAAATTTGGGTATTAGAGGGTTAAGCAATACAAATCTCTCCTTGACGGTGACATCAAAGGACATTTAAGTATTTTGAAAGATATCAAAATTAATCCATTGATTACAGTCAACAATGACTGGATGGAAGCAAAATTCAATTTTGACCGTATGTTTAATGTGATAGAACCAGATCGTACTGTTTGGACCGTGGAAGGGCCACATCTTCGACCTGGATCTATAATATTTTACACTGACGGATCGAAACAAAATGACCAAACAGGAGCAGGAGTAACAGGTCCTGGTGTAAATCTCTCAGTTTCAATGGGAAGATGGCCAACCGTCTTCCAAGCTGAAATACAAGCAGTTTTGGAATGTGTTTCTATTTGTTTAAAAAGAAAGTATAAACATACTAACATTTGTATATTCTCCGATAGTCAAGCAGCTTTATCTGCTTTGAAATCGTTTACATGTACATCAAAGATAGTATGGGAATGTGTTCTCTTACTTCAACAATTATGTATCAATAATACAGTCAATATTTACTGGGTACCAGGGCATTGTGGTAATGATGGTAATGAAAAGGCTGATGAATTAGCCAGGATCGGATCAAACCAACCATTTCTAGGGCCAGAGCCATTTTGCGGAGTCTCAAAATGTTCTGTCAATATGGAACTCAGGAACTGGGAACAAAAGATGGTGATTACGAACTGGGGGAATGCTGTTGCATGTCGGCAATCCAAAAAATTCATAATGCCTAATATATCGAATACAAAAAAGCTTTTACTCTTGTCAAAAAATGAACTGTGTTCGTACACAGGGCTAATTACAGGACATTGCCCTGTTAGATATCATCTGAAATTAATGGGCAAAGCTGAAAACGATATTTGTCGCTTTTGTAAGGAGGATAGTGAAACCTCCGAGCATTTATTATGCAGTTGTCCTGCTCTTTTCAACAGAAGAGCGATTTTCTTTGATAAGGGACTTTTACAGCCCTTTGAAGTATGGTTTTTAAATCCAAGTAAGGTAGTGCGTTTCATACGGCACATTATACCTAGCTGGGATGATACCTAGGTGTTGCGTTGATGATTTCTGACATATAGAAATTAATCACCTTGACAAGGTACAATTCAGTAACAAATTTTGAAAACGACGTATAATCAATGGTGTAGCATTGATTATACGTCGTTTTCAAAATTTGTTACTGAATTAGTAAAATGGGTTGTGTATCACAAAAGATCAAATATGGTCGCAGTGATAATATACCCGACAAAAAAAAAAAAAAAAACAATAACTCGTGAATAACATAATTGACGCAAGTTTTTGAATTTAAGAAGAAACGGGGACAACCGTAACAACCGTTTCATTTCAGGGGATTGAGGTGGTTATATGGATTCTGTGGGAGAGGCGTAGCTATGAGGGTTAATGCACACTCTCCATGGCAGTATTATTTCCAGGGAATGGGCACTGACATTTGCTTCGAGTGCCCTGGCCATAATGCCTAAGGCTTAAGCGCCTATACTCACTCAGTTATGTAATTATTATGGTTTGAACAAAAACTCGTAGTTTCTTTAATACAAATTAAAATAGAGATTTGTATGGGATACATTTATGCAACAAGATCAGTACCTAAAAGAATAAAAAAAAAGTTTCAGGTGACAACAACTTTGTTTAATTTAATTAAAACTTTGTAAATTATGATAACTAATACAAATAATCAAATAACTAATAAATAATTAGGGTGAAAAATATAATATGGACATGTATATTATGCGGAAATTTAAAAATTTGGATCCCGATGCGGATGTAACGCGCATGGGGCTATCCCGGCATAGAGTAAACGCTGCATAGCACACGCTATGTCTGAACCAGCAGATTATAAAAAATGAATGTACATCGGGTTTCTTTTCATCAAACATCAGCATTTATGCTATATTTTCATTTGCAGAAGGTTTTAAAATATTCTATCGGTGAAAATCTATCTTCTATATCTATATATATATATATATATATATATATAAAAATGCAGTGGCATACGTGGGACCGCGCATAACTTGCGAATGCAGCGTCCGTTTTGTGTCGTCTTTGTTTTGTTCTGTTAGTTTTCACCCAAGGAAGGTTTATGAGGCGAAAAACATGGAAAAATAGGGAGTTTTTGAAAATTGGGTTATCATACACTTTGAACGGGAACTTGGACTTGGATATGGACCTGAAACGTCAAAAAACGCAGTAGGCAAGACAAAGTTTGCCGGGGACAGCTATTTTTCCATACATTTTGTATGGGAGAGAAATTGGCCGAAAATAAGAATTTCATGCAAATTTGTATGAAAAACAGCTAAAAAAGCGAAAAAATCAAAATTTCCCCGATGAAATATTTTGAAACTTTCTGCATATGATAATATAGCATGAATTCTGACATTCTGTGGAAAGAAACCCGATGTACATTCAATTTTTATAATTTGTTAGTTCAGACATAACGTGTAGCATGCGTTGATCATTGATTTTTAGACTACAGAAAAACTGTCATAAAGAAAGAGATGATGGTCGAAATCGGTAAGATTTTATTATGTCCGAAGGTAAGAATAGAAAATATATCTTGGGAAGAATGTTGTTTCGGTTGTTTCAATGTGTAACAGAACAAGTACAAGCTACGAATGATCCAGAACGGAGTCTAGACTATGTAGAATGTTTACGTATCTACTGGTTTGTTTAGCACCTCAAGATTCTGAAAATGACCCGTGATACACGTTTAGACTTGTTGGGTTGGGCAGCATTGATATCACAGCGCAACATTTTTTTGTCTCAAGAGCAAACTTATGTGTCTCCGAAAGATTTTAGGCGGCTGAATCCGAATCCGGGCTCAAATTTGCTCCAACACGTCACAATTTTGAGCTATACCTCAATTTATAGGGCAAAATATGCGATTTTGGGCTTTTTTGACTACAAGCCATTAAGCATGGAAATATTTTTTTAAGCAATCAAAAGGTTAATTGGTCAAATAACATCTAAATTAACGACTCATGCAAAATATTTCGTTTTACCTAATCAAATTTGATAGATTTAAGTATTTAATGTTGGTATGAAAACTTGCATGCAACTTTTGGAGGGTGACTTGTATGGGAAATACCGTACTTAACATAAATCGCTTAAAACTATCAAATTCGATTTGGTAAAACGAAATATTTTGCATGAGTCATTAATTTAGATGTTATTTGACCAATTAACCTTTTGATTGCTTAAAAAAAATATTTCCAAGCTTAATGGCGTGCAGTCAAAAAAGCCCAAAATCGCATATTTTGCCCTATAAATTGAGGTATAGCTCAAAATTGTGACGTGTTGGAGCAAATCTGAGCGCGGATTCTGATTCAGCGGCCCAAAATCTGTCAGAGACACATAAGTTTGCTCTTGAGACAGACCAAAAGTTAATTTTTGTTACGCTGTTATGCAGAATGTAACACTAAATGCCGTAACCTCACAATCATGGGTTCTAGCATTTTTTTGTGAGCCATTTGGTTGTCAAATGTCTAAACAATGTTAGATTTTGCCCAGCCGTCTACGATCTGGAAGCAGGAAAATTTCCGGGCTCCCGGCTTTGTATTTTCCCACAATCCAAACTTTTCTTGCAACGCGTTTGCACGCCTGAACATTGATCAAACGTAACCTTTGGATTTTACCCTTCCAACAACAACACCCAAATTCTCGTGACACCTGATCTAGGCCTGAAAGAATGTAGAGGTAGGTCCATACACAGAGAACAGACATCCAAGTCCAGTTCCGAAACTGTGTAAGGAATTTAAAGGCCATTCGACCGTTGCAGGATTCTGTCAATCTTGTCTAACGGTCAGAGATCAATCCCAAATCTTTGTGTTTAGCCCAAGTAACACAGTAATTGTTTAAAATCCGCGTTTCAAACGAAGTCACATGTATTTTTCTTGTATTATGACCTTAATATCGCATCGGGTACTTATATAATCAAAACAGCACAAAAAATGGCGGCTTATAAAACATCGTATAGGTTATATATGAGAATGTGAAATACACTTATATTACATCAAATTTCTTCCGAGTGCAACTCAGTTATTATTTCGTTTCTCGTCAATAACAATTACGTTCAAATTGCATACACCCTTAAATGAAACAACACAGCACACGAGTAACTTTCACGCAGCGACCGAAAAGACAAAAGAATTTTCACGCAGATTTGTGTAACACCGGATCAGCACATTTTTTGTGTTGATCCAGTGTTACACAAATCTGCGTGAAAATTCTTTTGTCTTTTCGGTCGCTGCGTGAAAGTTACTCGTTGCGCTGTGTACATCGAGTTCTGCGTGTATATAATACAATCACAAGCAAGGTATAGGGCACTGCATGAAAATCTCTCCTTCTCTTTCACTCTTACAGAAATTTTGTAAACAACAAGGCCACGAAACGTCAAAGTCCCATACAAAATCAAAACAGTGCAGTGCCCTATACACATGACGAAGCAATGACTTCTGTCAACTGAAGAAAAAAATAATAAATTTAGTTCTGTGCTTGCTTAGCCCAGAAAATATATAGTAGTGATAACTAACTGAAAAAGTCGAACGGACGGGAAGGGGGCAATCCTTTTAACAGCGGTCCAGGACTGTACCACCTATGATTTTTTGCGACTTGCTTGAGGGATTATACATGTTGAGGTGTGTGAAAATAAGGAAAAAAAAACAGACATCCAATTTCAATCTGAATTTTGTGGCAACACAAGTGGCAACATCGTGGCGCTGCAATCGGTTAGTTTCTCATACTAATGTTGTTCACACACTCAATCCTGAATTGGCTGTTCAGCACTTTTTTGAAGAAAATAGAACAGCAGAACTATTTCGGTAGCTTTTACAGCATTTTTGAACTCGGTAAGCTGAAGATCGTTTTTGGTGTAGAATCATGCGGGTTACGTACAAAAGGCTGAAACACAAAAGGCTGAAATAACAAAAGGCTGAATTACAAAAGGCTGAATAACGAAAGGCTGAAAATATCAAAAGGCTGAAAAAACATAAGGCTGAAATAATGATTCGACTAGTTTTCAAACGACGAGCCCATAAGCAGTCGTGCTGAAGATCAGCCCAACACTAACGTCACAGACAAACAGACATAACACTCTTATTATTCATATCGTTTACTGATATAACGGTCTTTTTGAAAATTTGCTAGTTGGCCGACCAACCAGCCCTGGCACTTGTATTGGTTTGCTTGAGCTTGACATTTGACGCACACTACCGCTCATTGGTTAATGGTTGGCCAAACTATTTTTTTTGTCATTAGGCGAACATGCTTCCGTTACTATGTTTTACATCGAGAAGCGTTAGGACTATTTGTCCGCACTAACAATCCCATGCTATGCATTATTGATCGCCTACATAACTATGATAGTATTTCTCCAAAGAACGGCATATGTTTAGAAGAAGGGAAAATCTCTGATTACATTGTTAGCAGCTGTCATGGCAACCAATCTCAACAGCATGACTCGAAAGAATAGCTCATGTTCAAAGAAGGAAAAATCTCTGATTGAAATATCATCAGTCATTTTTTTATGTTCGTTGGTATGCATCATTAGCCTCTTCACTAAGCACAGCCTATGACTAGGGATCATATATGTAGCCGATATGGTTAGCGAACGGGTAGTCATGCCGAGAGTGACAGGTTAGATTCTCGCTCGGACCAGGAGTTTTTTGTAATGGAAAATTCCATAACTACCGCGGGCATACAGTATCTTCTTGCCTGTCAAACGATATACAAATGCAAAGCGGTCATTGGCAGAGAAGGCTCTCAATTAATAACTGTAGAACTGCGTATACTGCCGTGAATCGCAAATCAGTCCCATCTTTGCTGGATTTCCTATGCAAATGGGACTGTTATGCGATTCACGGCAGTATAGAAGCTGAGAAACAGGCTTTGTCTCAGATGGGACGTTACGCCATAAAAAAAAAGAAGAAGAAGTACTATAACTCCTTTTCTACGTTTTCGCAAATGCAGCCTTTTGTGCGTTCAGCCTTTTGAAATTCAGCCTTATGTTACTTTCAGCCTTTTGTGTTCAGCCTTTTGTGCATTCAGCCTTTTGAAATTCAGCCTTATGTTAGCATCCCAATCATGCACTGAGTTTAAAAACGCACAAGAAAAAAATTACAGTAGAGCGGATTTTTTTTTCGACTTTCCATACAAGGTTGATGATTTGAAATCGATTTTTGTTCCATTTTTAAGCAAAGTCGCTCAATTCACACACCTCATTCTCCGTAATCAATGCTCCAATTGTGCTGAATTTTTTACTGTAACTCGCCTATGATATGATATGTCAAAAAAAACTCTAATTAATCCACCTAGCGGTGATGGTGCCTTTCTCGTGCTTTAAAATATCCTTTCAACAAAACTCGAGCGACATGTAGATGACATTGACATAAATACAAAATGTAAACTGCTTGCTAAATCTACTCAATATTTTCATTTTCATTTTCATTTTGCAGCATTTGGTGGGGCAATGAGAGCGCAAGTCAGTCCAAAGCCGATGATAAGGAGGGGTAATGGCTGAATAGTCTTTGCTGACCACATAAACGCCATGGGATAGGAAAAGGGTATTTTGGTGTGGGATTAGGGTGTTGGTACAGACTTGACAATATCAATGCTATTCAGATGCAAAATAATTTTAAGGCTCAATAGTGAATCGCATACCTTCCAAAACCAAAAAACAATAATTCACAAAATACCAAGCAAGTCATAGAAAGAAAAAGCGCCCGATTGTTTATTTTGTCAATTATAACAAACGGAAACTTCTACCCTCTTCGGCTCGCCAGTCACCCCGGAAAAAATGTCCCTACAGTTCTGGAAAATATATTATCCCCAATTAAGCCTTTAATCGAATTGTCCGCGTGGTCTTGTAGTACCCCTGCTAGGTAAGAATCAGTCATTGCCATGCATATTAAATGCTAGACATGACCCCATGGATAGCATTTGCATATGTAAAAGCTTTGCTGATGTGACTTTCCTATTAGGCAATTCTCTCATCTCATGTTTGTCTTCAAAACCTTATCAAGCTTAGAAAATTGAAGTTGATAAACAATACATTACAAGGTTCGAATTCCCATATAATGAGATCATTCGTTTGCACTACAACACCATAGGAGATAATACCACATTGGCTGATTACAGTACAAATGTGAAAAATCTCCCTTTTCCCCCTATCCGCAACCCGGGGACGCGCCCTGTTGGATTTCGAAAGCCTCGGAGAATATTACAAACCTTCAATGGCATTCCCATAAACTAACCCACATTGCCCATTCAGGGGTCTGACTGGGCCTATTACCCTCCCTCAGTTTGTAATATACTCTCCAACTTGGAATTATATTTTCCCGGCACATAAATGACTTCGACAAATGTTCGATATACTATGCAGCGTCATGATCAGTATAACTATATCAGATGACTTGAAGATCTGATTCTTACAGAATTGTTTGCCATTGATTATACATTCAGCTATTCCAATCATTACTGCAAAGGCCATCGACCACATGCCTGAAATCAAAGCTTCCTGGAAGATATAATCCAAGCCCAGGGCTTGCTAAATCTACTCAATATGGATACATTTTATATTAGCATAACATCCAATATTCAGAAAATATAAGACAACGATCCAAAACTCAAACCAAACAAGTGTCATGAAGTCGCAAAATTTTGAAACGTCATTTTAGATTTTCCGGTCATCATTTTATGACTCCGGATATCTACCCCAACTAAACTAACCGCCATCTTGAATATTGAGACACCATCTTGGATGTTCTGGTATTCATTTTTGGACTCTGCACCTAAAATTACACAAAATAGTCGCCGTATTGAATTTTGGCATGTCGTTTATGATTTTCTGGTTACCAGTTTTGGACGAAGGCCGGCATTCTTCCCCATTCAAACTATAGTCATATTGCAGACCTTGTGAAACAGCGCACAGCTTGGGTTTTCTGATTACAAATTTTGAATTCTGGACATATTTTCATACAAAATATGCCCATAATGCAAGAATTAAAAATCTTATAAAATAGGCACTAACTTGGGCCATTACCTTGGACTTTGGACCGCTATTTTGGATACTCTGGTGGACTCCAAACAAATTTCCCATACCAAATACACTTATTTTACATGGTTTTAGAGCTCAAAATTCCTTAAAACAGCCATCATCTTCTGTTTACGCGATCAAATTCTTATTTTTCCATTCAACGTTGACCAATCCTGCTATAACTTTACACCTTAGGAATCTGAAATGGTACGATTTGATGAGATCGCTTTAGTTTTGTCTATATTTTGTTCTCATATATGAGAACTTAGACCTATTCGTCACTGTTGTTCATACCTAATGTTTATCAGGCCATTAAACAAAGCCACGATTTAATTTTTCACATGAACGTTGTGGTTCTGCTACACAACAGCTAGTCTCTAATGTGATCTAAGGCTATTTTCTTGCTAACCGTTCATTAGATTATCAAAAAATCTGCGATCTGATGTGTCGTATGTATGGGTTTGGTTCATTTTTATACTTGGTAATTTCCGGTGGGATATCCGGATCTGATTCCATGAGTCATGGACCATGACACTACCGGTTGTCCCAATTATAGTCTGAGAATATTTTATTGCTATTTATTCACCTTTACCTAATCACCGCGATTTGATATATCGCATGAATGGGTTTGCTTCATTTTTACTTCTAACCACTTTCGAAGCCACAACTGAACCCGCAACACTACCGGGAATCTAATGTGGTCTGACCCTATTTTTCCATCAGGTTGTCGATAAGTCGTGATCAGTCTTCGTTCTACTGCTCGTGTTGTGTATAGGTAAGAGGTAACGATAGCGCACGAATGTAACAAAGCCGACTGACACCCGACTGCGGCAACGAAATGAAGGTAGTAAAAAGTGTCGAATGTTTTCAAGACTGGTCGTGATTTGATGTACCGCATCCATGGGGTTGGTTAAATTTTACATTTTTCTACCCTGATCTGATTCCGGGTAACTACCGGCTGAACCAAATATGGTCTAACATTATTGTCTTGTTAACTGCTCATCGGTTAACCAAAAACGCTGCAAATTGAAGGTGTCACATGCAGGGTTTGACAATTTCGACGGGACTCTCTGAACCAATTCCGGACCACTACCAGTGACGTAAGGCTATTTTCTAGCTAACTGTTCATCAGGTTATCGCAAAAGCCACGATTTGACGTGTCACATGCCTGGATTTGGTTCACTTTTACATTTGGCCTCTTCCGGCCACTCAAAACCGATTCCGAAACACTTGCTGACCGTTCATTAGGTAATCTAAAAAGCCGCTATTTGATGTGACGCATGTACGGGTTTGTTTCTCTTTCAGATTTAACCACTTCGGCGGGAACCCCGGAACGGGTTCCGGGACACTACTGGTTCAGATATGATCTGAGATGGTTTTCCTGCTCATTGTCCATCAGGTCATCGAAAATGCCGTGGTTTGATGTGTCGCATGTATGGGTTTGGTTCAATTGTATATTTGGCCACTTCCAGCGGGACGCCTAGAATTGGTTCCGGAACACTACCGGTTCAGGTATGGTCTGAGATGATTTTCCTGCTCATTATCCATCAGGTCATCGAAAATGCCGTGGTTTGATGTGCCGCATGCATGTGTTTGGTTCAATTGTATATTTGGCCACTTCCAGCGGGACGCCTAGAACCAGTTTCGGAACACTACCGGTTCAGATATGATCTGAGACTATTTTTCTGCTTACCACTCATCAGGTTATCGAAAATGCCGTGGTTTGATGTGTCGCATGCATGGGTTTGGTTCACTTGTATATTTGGCCACTTCCAGCGGGACGACTAGAACCGGTTCCGGAACACTACCGGTTCAGATATGGTCTGAGATGATTTTCCTGCTCATTGTCCATCAGGTCATCTAAAATGGCGTGGTTTGATGTGTCGCTTGCATGGGTTTGGTACAATTGTATATTTGGCCACTTACAGCGGGACGCCCAGAACCGGTTCGGGAACACTACCGGTTCAGATATGGTCTGAGACTATTTTCCTGCTTACCGCTCATCAGGTTATCGAAAATGCCGTGGTTTGATGTGTCTCATGCATGGGTTTGGTTCACTTTGGTATTTGCCACTTCCGGCGGGACACCCGGAACCAGTGTCGGAACACTACCGGTTCAGATATGGTATTAGACTATTTTTCTGCTTACCGCTCATCAGGTTATCGAAAATGCCGTGGTTTGATGTGTCGCATGCATAGGTTTGATGCATTTTCATATCTGGTCCCTTCCTGGGGTACCGTTCCGGAACACCTAAATGGCCATATCTCCGGAACGGCTGAACCGATCTGAACCATTTTCAATAGGAAACAATGGGACCAGATTCCGCGTCGAATGAACCGTCGGTCATTGAAATCGGATGAGGTTTACTGCCAAAAAGTGATGTGAGTTTTTTTGTACACACACATACACACAAACATACACACACACAGACATCACCTCAATTCGTCGAGCTGAGTCGATTGGTATATAAGACTTGACCCCTCCGGAGGCTCTATCAAATTTTCGTTTTTGGAGTGAACATATAGCCTTTCGGTACACCTTGGTGTACGAGAAAGGCAAAACGTTGAGAAAGAATTTTTAAATGGGTTTTTCCTAATGAAAAAAATACATTTCTTCATATATTTTTGGAAATTTTGCTAAAACTTAAGGAGATCGTCCCCAAAACTCGCCAATATCTTGAAATTCATCAATTTGACGCAAAACCTGCATACAGATGATCGAATGGTATTATATTCAGCTTTTAATTTATGGGAAAAGATTTAAAATTGATTGAACAAAACACAAAATATTTGAATTGTATTAAATTCCATTTTTTTTAAAGTTGCAAAACTCGATATTGAGCTAAAACTCAAAAACCGTTCTACTTAAAATTTTTTGGAGAAAGATTTCGAAATCAGCGCTAAATTATGCTTCAAAACTTTTGGTCGTTGACAGAAGTTCGACTTTCGTTTTGGCCAAAAATGAGTCTACAGAGGATAGACAAAATGATCGGGACAGGCAAAATTTTCACTTTTCAAAATATGATCAAATAGCTGTAACTTTTTGAAAAGTGCATCAAAAAATCTAAAATTGTTACTATTAGTTGATCAACTAGTTGTATATTAATGGTACAAATTTGGGAAAAATCGGGCTATTCTCCATGAAGTTAGAAATATTCTAGAAAAAGGCAAAATTATCCGATAGCCAACATTGAACTGTTATATTTCCGCATTCAATGAACCGATTGCAATGAAATTTTGAGCGTTTATGACTCATATAATGAGCTTTTAAAAAGAGTTTGACTAAACTTGAAATTATTAACAAGAAAAAAAGTTAAAACGACTTTATTTATTTTATTATTTTTTAGTAAATTGGTCTAATTTTAATATGCTTTCCATTACTTTTTCAATTTATTGCCGGTTATTTTGTTATTTCCTTTCAAAACATATGTGACGACCCGACTTACTTACATCCATCACGAGTCGTCACAATTGTTCCTGGGTTCATTCAAATATTACGTAACGCAAAATTAGCCAATTTAAGACCCCCTCCCTCCCCCACGTACCAACTTTTGTAAGGGATATTTTAAAATTTTGTATGAAGCGTAACGCAGCGCTGGACCCCCTCCTTCCCCACTTATCGTTACGTAATATTTGAACGAATCCCCTCATGTAACATATATTTTTCGATTCACTCCAAGAGCAACGGTTTGTGCTGACCAAAATAAACAAAAGTTCATTTCACGGTTACGCGCAAAATTCCGCCGCAATAATTTTCTTCCATGTTAACAATTTTAGGTTATGTCAAAAGTTTTTCAAAGCTAATCATATAAACCATGAACATTTTCATGCAATTTCATTGCATTTGGTTCATTGAATCCGGAGATATAACAGTTCAAAGTTGGCTATCGTATAATTATGACTTTTTCTAGAATTTTAGTAATTTCAAGTAGAACAGCCCGATCTTTCCCAAATTTGTACCTTTGATACACAATTTTATCTAGTTGATCAACTAATAGTAAAAATTTTAGATCTTTTGATGCGCTTTTCAAAAAGTTACAGCTATTTGACCATTTTTTGAAAAGTGAAAATTTTGCCTGTCCCGATCATTTTGTCTATCCCCTGTATGTAGTTTATGGACAGCGCCTAGTGAACATCAGAGAAGATAGGTTTTTAATACTTTAAACTTATATTACTTTCACTCTCATATACAAGGGATAGGGGATAGGGAAACTTGAAAACGTTAGATTTACCTTAAGGACCGACTTGTAAGAATCCCAAAATGACCATCACAATGACCGACTTTGGCACCTACTCACGATTTCGAGTGCACAAATTTCTTCGTAACAAAACAAAACCAGCACACCTAATCCTTTAATTTTAAGCTTATTACAAGTGAGCAAGAACAAAATTTAAAAAATGCACTGTTGTTTGAAGCTTGCGTTTTGAGATTTATTCGCTTGAAGTTCTGTGCACTATTGAAGGGGGATTTCAAGACGTTTATCCTTAAAATAGTTTACAAGCAAGTGAATCCCATTACTTTTTCAATTAATTACCAGCTCTTTTTGTTACTGTATTCTAGAATACATTCACATTTAAGTAATAGTTAATTCAAGTGAATATGAATCACCAGCCTGAATTTAAACATTTCCAGGCTCTTTTTGTATATATTGAAAAAAAAAACTAACCGATATTTTTATTTTTCTTGTACACAATTTTAAATTTAATTAAAAACTAAATGAATGCATAAAGCTCCGACAAAAGTTATTGAAAATTGACTCAATTTTTCGAAATCAACGTGAACAAATTTCGTTGTAAATCAAAAGGATTTCGATTGTTTGTGAATAGTTTCATTATTAAAACAAATAGTAGTTGGGTTAACCTTAAGGTTACACTAGTCTAAAAAATATTGCGTCTTATCCATCTAATTCCGTTTCTCTTGATTTTGTCGAAAATCGATGGTGCTCCAGAGAGCAACCATGGGAAGTAGAGGGTTAAGTTTCAAAACCTTGCAACATTTTCGGCGGTATATGGCTCTCAAAAACGTATGAGAAGTATTTTCTTTTAAGTAAGAAATGTGGTTTCAACTTCCTGTAGCAGTTAGTTAAAACCACTTCGCGTGATCAGTTGTAATGAATTAATCCATAAAACAGGTAGTCTTCAGGATATGAAATGCTACACCATCGCATTTTAACCTAGTTTTGAAAGGCTACTTTTTATTCCTTGGTCGCATTACATGCAACCCGAACTTTTTATTTGCATTGACGGTTAATTAAAGCGAAGCATTGACATGACATTCTCAATACAATAAGGCATCATTAGCCACAAAGGAAACCTATAACAGTAGCAGGTGAAACAATTATGTAGAGCAGAAGAATAGTAAAAAGTAGAGCTAATAAACGTTTTCCAAAATGAAGAGAAGCTCCACATGATAATAAATGCTACGACAGTGCCGTCGCGTTCTTTGCTCGTTATAGACGTTTTTAAGTGAAGTGGAATAAATATCTTGTTGTACTAACATATACGTTTATCTGTATCCAATGGATACCCGTCATGCTCCAGTACAAATGGCTGAAATCGGTATGGGAAAAACGTATCAGAAGTAATACTACCAGTATTTTTATAACAGAATTGTATAAACCAATGTTTCCCAAACTTTTAGGAGGTATCGCCCCCTTAGAGCTTCAAAAAAATATTTTCGCCCCCCTAGGTGCGATTTTATTTTTTTCTATAATAGAAGGCTGAAACTGTGCTTAGCTAAAGCCTTTAAAAGCACTACTGTGGCAAATCTAGCAGTGCCATTCAGTGTATCTATATCTGTGTCACTCTCATTTTCATTAAATTGTTTTGTAAATGTGTTGATTTTCTGCATTTGAAAAAAAATATAGTGAATTTTCTTCGTACTTACAAAAAATTGAAATCGTGTTTATGCCTACTTCTCAAACCGTTGTTAATTGAACATTCAATAATCGAAATAGAACGAACTGTAAACACATATGAACACTCGATATTCCTACCAGATGTTTTATCATTATCATTTTTAAAAGGACAATGTTTGGTCACAAGTATCCAAATAATACTGGTGGAGAATTTGAAAACAATTATAAACATATGTTATGTGAAAGTGCAACTCAGAAAAATATCGGTGTGTTGCCGAGGGCTGAAAATCTCGATAATAAAGAAAAATAATAATAATAAATATTGGTGTATTTTCAAATGTAGTTACGTTTCTCCAGATTCAAATCAACGAGCTTCGTATAAATTTGAATGCTTTCTGTGTTTTAAAAAATTATCAAATAAATAAATATGCACCATTCATGACTAGATTTAAATAGAATTTTTCGCAGAATTTTTGGAATGTTTTCAAATTAACTTCAGTAAAGTTTGGAATACCTCCGAGAAGCTTCTCTGAAATATTTTCAAACACAGTTGTTTGTAAACACTGTGATACGAATTTAATCAGCAAAATGTTCTAAAATACGTCTGATATTCATGTTTTTGCTTAGAAATTCCATGATGTCCGCCTACGAGTTGAAATGCAATTTTTCTCATCATTCCGCGAAAAAAACTATGTTCTTTTCATAATTTTGACAAAAACTAATCACGATTCACGAATGTTCATTATAGGAGTTTCCAAATATATTTTTATTTAGATTTCCAGAATCACACAAACCCTTCAGAAATACGTGTAGCGGTCTTGTCCAGCAATTTTGCCAAAAAAGAGTCCACATAAATTCCAATAATTCTGTAAGTCTGTAAGTCGATGCTTTTGTTTAATAGTCTCAGCATTTTTTTATTATCCTAGACAAAACTTGAACTGTAAGCTTGAATGTCAGGGAGTTTTTATGATTCAGTTCACTTTCTCGACTTGTAATTCAATACTTTCGACACAGACAAACAGACGTAACACTTCGAACATTTTTCGATTCAAATCATAGTCACGGAAACATATTTGCCCAATGCTAAAATGACTAAGTTTGGCCGACCATCAACTAGGTGGCGGTAGTGAGCAAACGTCAAACTCGAACAAAAACGATGTGAGCGCCACAGGTGGGTAGTTGGCCAACTATCAAATTTTGAAAAAGATCGTTAAATCGAAGTACGATAAGAATTATCAGAGTGTTACGTCTGTTTGTCTGTGCTTTCGATGTTTCCAATCATTGAAAAAATCGCCCCCTTTTTAGTATTTTCGCCCCCCAAATTGTATTTCTAAAATTTTCGCCCCCCTAGGCCTGATTTTCGCCCCCAAGGGGGCGATTTCGCCCACTTTGGGAATCACTGGTATAAACAGTGAAGGAAATATGCTAATTAGCTTTTAGTTATAGATTACGGGATGATCTACTAGAATCACTGTAGTGCGCAGTGTGATACAATGAGGCTAGCTCGTTCTAAAGGTTTAGTGTATTCTAACAATTTTTGAATAGAGGATGCCTTACAGTGTGCAGGACCAATATCTCAAGTAACGTTCTGCGGGCTAATTAGTCTTGTAGAGGTTTCGAAAACAATCATAAAACCTATTATTTAGGTTTCATGATGGTTATAAGAATATCAATTCGACTAAAAAATGTTACTTGGGATTAATAGTAAAATAGCATATAAGATGTATTATGTGGATGAAATTCAAATCACGGATCAGATAAATGATTCTTCCATTTATTATTTAAAACATCTGTACAAAATTTGTTCACGCTCGCTCGAACCTACGGTTTGCACTTGGAAGTAAAAAATGGATTTTGCATGGGAAAGCATACTTTTTGCATTCCTCTCGGGAGTTACACAATATTTTCTTGATTGCCGAAAATATTGATTTTTTATTTTTGTTGTTATTCATTCACGTGTAAAAGTAAAATATTTTCGAGCATTACTAAAAAGGTGAACAACAAACCTATCAAACCTGTAAAAATAAACCTGAATGAATTCATATTTATTTATAAGCTTTTAAATGGAATAGGCTCAGTGTACCAGTTATGGCTACTAGCGTGGGAAACCAAAAGACATTTTACTCCTGTACACTTTTTGAGCTCCATTTTGGTCTCATAGCAACTGTGCAAAATTTTAGCTCGATCGGAGAAACTATATTTTAGCGCCAGCCAGTTTTCATACGATTTACTATGGGGAAACTAACTTTTTCAAAGAAAAATCGCCACAGGTTGCCCCTTAATCCCTAAAAATGTATCGATGAATGATTTCTGTTGGAAATTTTACGAGGAACCAACCCTCCGAAGACCGCAAAGCGATCTAAGGCCTGTGGAAAAAGTTATTGACTGTAAACCGAATGGCATGCCAACGTTGTTTAACATGTAAGGAATAACAATAAATAATAAAATCTCGTCATTTTATCGATCGGGGGAGGCTTAAGGGCGGACGGGACGGTCGGGGAAATATCCGCCATTGCTCTGTTGCTACTAAGATGGTAATCTCAGATTCTACTTCATATTTTGCAACAAAAACCTATCACTGTGTATGCTCACTTGGAGTGCATATGCTGATTGTTTTTCAGCATCTTCAGTGCGATAGAACTCGAGATTACCATCTTCAAAATCGCGAGGCAAATTGTTAGAAAGAGAGGCAAGATAGGAAAAATAACACGGCGTCCCGTTTCACCTTAATAACTTTTTCCACGAACGTCGCATCGGTTTGCGGTCTTCGGAGGTCTGATTTCTCATGAAGTTTTCTACAGAAATCATTCATCGACTTATTTTTAGGGATCTAGGGGGGGACTCCTAGCGATTTTTCTTTGCAGAAGTAAAATTTCCCCATAGTAAATCGTATGAAAACTAAGAATGGCGGGCGCTAAAATATAGTTTTTCCGATCGATCTGAAATTTTGTACAGTTGATATGGGACCAAAGTGGAACTCAAAAAGTATACAGGAGTTAGAGTTTTTCCATTTTTTTGTATTTTCCCATATAAACCGTGTACCAGGCTAATGGCTATAGTACCTTAAATTCGCCATAGTTGAATTTCAACCTTTGACGATGAAAATCAACAAAAATAATATTGTGAACAAAGGATCATATTCACAAAAGATGAGTGCACCCATCGTGATTTGCTCTAATTATGATAGAAATAAATGATTTTCCTTAAAATTTCGGCTTCCTTGCACCCTATTTCGCCATAGTGTTCCAGTTATGCAAATCCCATAAGGAATACATGTAAATAGTGCGAAGTGGAACCGAAATTAAAAAATGTTTCCATAACTGGTGCAGGGTTCCTATCATTGGCACACGCCGTAATAAATACTAAAAGTAGTTTTGACTCCGTTTCTATATTTTTCCTGTAAAATAGGATAACTAGTCATTCTGCTGACATATCGACGACATTCGTCGGTCTTCTTCTTATCTTTGTAGAAGTAGTTTTCTTTAGGTAGTGCGATAACTGGTACACGCACCCTATCACGTGCTTCCGGGTACCAATCCAGATATGAATTGAAGATACATGTAAAAAACATCACATACAGATGCAGTAGCATACGTTTGATCGCGTATAACTCTTGAATGGTATGTACGAATTGCAGTTTCTTTGTTTTGTTCAGGTAGTTTTCACTTAGGCATGAGCATAGATGACAACACAATTCGTAATTGCTACTCCGTGATTGACCGAAGCATAGAGAACTCCCAACTTTAGCATGGTCAATAAAGACGCCGGCCACGTCCTTATGGACATCGAGGATGAGAAGGAATGTTACTAGGACAACTGTTGTTTTTTTTGTCTGTATTAACGAGATAGGAACAACTGTTGTTATAGAGACCGAAAATCTCAGAAACTTCAGTTTTTCGATGACAGCTGGTGCAACATTAATACATAATTGACCCTAGTGTGGCCGGCAGAGTACCCGGGTACCTTTTTCGATTTCAATTTTCGATATTTCAATGGTTTTTGATAGTAGGAAGTTGAAACTCTGCTAGATCACTTTACGACCACCGCGATTTCTGGGCTGCCTTACATCCGGTTGAGCTCATTTTTTGTGTGTAGTTAGGCTGACACAAATTATATTTTGACATTTTGTCTCCCCCCCCTTCAAAAAATTTTGGCTGGATTTTGCATTTTGAGGGGGCAGATAAAAAAATATTTATCAAAATATCTGGGTTTGGTGAAAATTCTTTAATAAATCCAATGAGTTTTAAATATTTTTCAGATTAAATGCTTTATTATTTTTATCCCCCCCCCTCGACCAGCCAAAGATTAGTGGGACAAAAAGTGAAATAAATATTTGTAACGGCCTTATCGTGAGCTTATTTCCTTCCAAAAATTAACTGAATTGGTTGAAAGACAATAGCGAAATTATGATGGGCGTAAAGTGGGTGACACCGTGTATAACGAATCCTATTGGTGGGGTTGACCGAATTTTAAAGTGAGGGGGGTCGGGGGGAGGGGCTCCTGAATTGTTTTTATTGGAATGCCGGCAGGGTACCTGGATACCCACGAAATTGAAATAATTATATCTCTGTCAACTTTTCATCGATTTTTTTTGCTCATTCAACTCAGAAACTCTTCATCTATCGGGAGAATATGTGGTTGGACCGGTGCGATCACCGTAGATTTTACAGAATCCGTATTTTCGGGAATCCTGTTAGAAAGTGACAATTTCGGAGTCAACACTTTTGTATTTCGGGACTGGTCAGATACTCTCTGCTGGGGCAGGCTTAGGATGATTGATGCCCATGTTGCTGCTGGCTCACCTGAAATGCCATACATTCTATTGCACAAAAATATTACGGTAGCCACGGTCATCGGACCGGTGACCGGTCACCGGTCCAACTGAATACTCTTCTGATAGATAATGAGTTTCTGAGTTTAAATTCGCTGAAAAATTGACAGAGTTTGTAATAATAGCTTCAATTGTACTTCCCATGAATGTTAAGACAGTTTCAAACGTTCAAACGATCTTTTCCAATCCTAAGATTCTGAAAACAGATGTTAGGGGCAATGGAGGAGTTAGAAGTAGTCATGATTGTAGTCTTTCCTTCGTTCTAGTTGATTTTATCTCATACATTGGTTGGATTTACTTAGGAATTTACTTAAGCAATAGCGTATTTTTTTTCTTGTTCACCTTGTCAGAGTAAACAAATGATATGACATGGGGACTATCAGTAACTGTTTGGTTGAATTTAACGGGTGTCAGTTAAAAAAATGAAAGATTTTAGCAATTGCTTAAACATTTATAATCGTCCATAAAGACAAATGGACTAACGGAAAGCAAATGTTTCGAAGGGCAGTGTACGGCTCTACTTATTGCTAATAAATTCCGTAAAAAACTTGATAGAAAACCATTAAATACAAACCTGAAACATGTCCGGTTTTGAATGATTTCCCTGGCCCTGGCAGCCCGAGCAACAGATGCTAAGGGAAAAAGGTCACGATCGCTGAAGTACTGGATTTATAGTAATGAGCTGAATTGTTGTATGGTGAGAAGGTAAATTTTCCGTTTCTGTAAAAAAAGGTGAAAATAGTGTAGGTATTTTGATTCCTTTCCTAATTTGATGCTGTTTGAGCAAATCTTTGAGAAAACTGTGTTGTAGATTTCTTAATTGCTTGCAACTTAAACAACAAAAGGCATCAGGTTAGACAAGGAATCGTAATACCACAGAGGTAATACCGACGCTTTTTGCATCTTTTCATTGTGGAAACGAAATATTTACCTTCTCATCATACAAAAATTCAGCTCATTACAACAAATCTGTTACTTTACCGAGCGTGCCCTATTGAGGGAAAAGCTAAACCAAGCATGAAATCATTTCACATCACATCGTTCAATGTACATTTGCGACATGAGCTGGATAGATAAATAGAATAGGTACCGTGTAAATAGTTTGTAAAAAAAGCGTAAAAAGGACTAGAACGAATCGCAGTGTTCAATTTGAACTGACACGTTTTATGTCATAAACGTAATAGGGGTTTGGTTCTCTTATTAAGCATGTGACTCCCATTTCCATCCTACGAAAAACAAAGGATTGAAGCGCTCTTTGTTTTGTTTCTTATTTTTGTATTTTTTTGTTAGAAAATGAAAACAAAAAGAAAGGAATTGAAAACAAAAAGAAAGGAATCAATCGGTGCCGTAGTCGCTTGCTTTCGAATAGAATGAATATGGGAGGGGAGCGTGAGATTAGGGGTGGTGGGGGTAAAGTGGACAACCTAAGCATTTTGGTCGTTTCCCGCTGGAAATGCGGCCAAATCCATCTGCTTTTCCGAGTAACATGGAAGGTAATGATATACTCTAGAAATCTTGTAAGGGATTGCATTTACAAAATATTGTTTTCTTTGATTATTTTCTTCACCAAATCGTGCATCAAAATAGCGTGAAAAAATTGGTGGGGGTAAAATGGGCAATCGAGGGGTAAAATGAACAAGTCGTTAAAAGTTATATAACAGCATATTATTTTTAAATACAAACTATCAAATTTAATACGATACCTTTATTTTGTTGTTTTCAAACTTTTATTACAAACTTTGAAACATACTCAAAAAAATATTGCAAAAATAGTGTAAAAAACAAGCACTGTTTTGGATGAAAATTATATTTTGTTGATATAAAATATTGTTTTATATCTTTTTACTTCAACTATCTCACGATAGGTATAACGGCTGATGATTCTGAAGTTTGCAAAAAAAATATATGAAATTTTGGTGAAATTTGAACCGATTGTCCATTTTTTTTGGTCAAATATATTCTTCTACGTGGACTTTATTGGTTTAGGGTGTAAAACTTGTAATAATTTGAAAATAACTTACGAGGAAACCTTAGCAATTGAGCGGTTCCAAGCAACAGCATCAAAATTAAGCAAATTTTTTAATTCATGATTTTCTATTGAACTGAAACTTTGCACAGTTTTTCAGTTCCATCTAAATCGCCATTTTCCGATATCAAATTTTTATTTTGCATCACGACTAACTTTTCAAAAGGGTGTATGTGAAAATGGTTAAAAAATATTCAAAAATCTGCACAGCCAAAATGGTTCGTTCGATTGCTATGAATTTTTCAGCACAGTTAGATAACTACATGGTGATTCCTAAGAAAATATACACTGTGAAAAAAAATATTTTCTAACATTGAAAAATATCATTTTTGTCACAAAAACTCAAATATCTCAAAACCCTATCTTTTTACCAACGTAATTTTTCTAGGGACAACGGTCCATTGTATTAGCAATCTACCATAAAAATTTGGTGATGGTAAACTTATAAACAAAAAAGTTATAACATTTCAAACATTTCACAATTTTCACATTTGGTAAATATTTTTTTCTGTGTAAATTATTTCGGTCGGAAATCGCAGTTTGATGCTGATTTTATTGTTCAGCAAAGTTAGATAACTAAATAATGATTCCTAAGAAAATATACACTGTGAAAAAAAAAATATTTTTTAACACTAAAAAATATCATTTTTGTCATAAAAACTCAAATATCTCAAAACCCTATCTTTTTACCAACGTAATTTTTTAGGGAAAACGGTCCATTGTATTAGCAATCTACCATAAAAATTTGGTGATGATAAACTAATAAACAAAAAAGTTATGACAATTCAAACATTTCACAATTTTCACATTTAGTAATATTTTTTTAGTGTAAATTATTTCGGCCGCAAATCGCAGTTTGATGCTGATTTTATTGTTAATGGCCTTGCGTGAGTAAAACGAGCTGTTTTTATTATGTATTATGTATATCATATGTACAGTAATGTTCCGATTTCATCACGCCCTCCGCGCATTAGTCGTTTATTCATTAATTTGCTGTTACATTTGAGGACAAGTGTTTTCCCTCTTCTTCAAGATGAATGTTGAAAGCGTGTTTTGCAACGTTAAACATATTGAAATGGGTATAGATGTTGAAGTATATTTCAAAGCATATTTGAAAAGGGGCGTGATTAAATTGTCTAAACAGATGTCGCTGATGGTACGGTGGCATGACTCTCTGCACTTAGCACTTCTGGCAATTTCCTAGTTGTTGTCGTTTTCGAATTTCCTGCGCCATGCTTTACCGATGATATACAGATGGCTCGTTTGTCAAAGTCTAGACGGCAGGACGTGCAAATGCGTAAATTTGTATTCAATTTGGGCATAACCAGTCTCTTTCAGTTCATCTATGGTGCTTTCGGTGAGATTTCGTAACTCTTTTGAACATTTTTTTTTCATCAAACGGTCTACAACAGAGCGTTGAGTTGAAGACCTTTGAGAGAGCGACTGTTCATGTTGTTCGTTAGGTTATAATAAACAAAATCACTTATTAGTTTTAACTGACTAGTTTGGTGTTGTTTGCTTGGCTGAAGAAAAAATTTACTATAAAATTTTTAATATCCATAGCGGTAGTATTTTTTTGCTTTTTCGTGAGCATTGTCATGGTATGTATACAGACAAACAAACGTAACACTGACGAAATTTTCATTGACCACGCCTTTAACGATCATTTTGAATCTTGGTTGTGGCTTTCATAACGTTTTTCTTTGCGTTTGAAGTTTCACACTAGCGCCTTCTGATGACGATATTGCACAACGCAGTGTTTCGTGAAACATTTCCACCAGGTGGTGGTAGTGTGAACTGGGCGATGGATTTTCACGAAAATTGTTCTAGGCATTTCGTCTGTTTGTCTGTGGTATGTACCTCTCATGCATTTGTTGTTGTTGAAGTTACTCGCATTCTTCCGATCATAAAGTCTGTTCTCTAAGAGGTATTTTTTTTGCAGGTCAACTTGACGTGTACGCGTATATATAAAAGTTTTATTATGCAGCTTTCGTCTTAAAAATAAGTTTAATTCCATTTTTCTTATGATCAATAGCTTTTCAACACTATCAAGGGATTTTTTCACCAGTCACGTACAATAAAAAGTATGACACTCTCAATATTTTTGATCACAACACTGAATCGCGTCTAAGTTTCAAATAGATACTATCGTAATTATGAATTATCAAACAAAAATATCATGAAACCAACTTGTTTAATTCAGGTGGTATACCGCATTTAGTTCACTACTGGACTGCGAACTGCGACATTATAAGTGCGAAAACGTAAATAAAAGTGCGCGATTGCATCAAATCAGGTTGATGTCTTCGGCGCACTATTTCTTCAATCTATAGAGAACAAGTGCTCTGAAGACACCGAGTTGATTTGATGCAATCACGCACTTTTATTAGCGTTTTCGCACTCGTGAAAACTAGTGCGATAGTCCAGTGGTGAACTAAATGCGCTATATAATTCTCGAAATAATTTACACAGAAAAAAATATTTTTTTGTTACTAAATGTAAAAATTGTGAAATGTTTGAAATGTCATAACTTTTATGTTTATCAGTTTACCATCACCAAAATTTTATGGTAGATAGCTGATATAATGGGCCATTTTCCCTAAAAAATTGACGTTGGTAAAAAAATAGGGTTTTGAGATATTTGAGTTTTTGTGACAAAGATCATATTTTTTTAAAGTAAAAAAAGAATTTTTTTACAGTGTATATTTTCTAAGGAATCATCATTTAGTTATCTAACTTTGCTGAAAAATTCATAACAATCGAACAATCCGTTTTTGCTGTACAGCTTTTAGAATATTTTTGAACTATTTTCGCATACACCCTTTTGAAAAGTTAGTCGTGAGTGAATATGAAGGTTTGATATCGAAAAATGGCGATTTAGATGAAATTGAAAAACTGTGCAAAGTTTCAGATATTTTTGAAATGGTCGCTCAGGATCGACTGACATGACTCCGTGGAATTCCTCAATTATAAGAAGATTTTACATCATTTCCGATTTTTCACGTGATTTTTAAAGTTTTTGTCATCTTGAAGAGGCTTATTTGATCTTAATGTTCAAGATCAGCAAAAGTATAATGATTCATGCTTAGGCATAAGCTTCAATCGTTAAAACATTTTGAAAAACAACAAAAGTCATGAAACTGTACCCAGTCCATTTTACTCCACCTGTTCACTTCACTCCCACCACCCCTACTGATGGCACACATTCCCTACATGCCATTTATGGAAAGTGAATGCCACCAGAAAAGAAAGTCGGTGTCCTCAAATAAACGTTTTTGTTATTTTTGTTTGAGCATGTAGATGCAAAAGGCAGCTGAGAATCCACTTATTTCAATCAACTTTTTCGCAGATTTCAGCCCAAAAATATATCATGTTTTGTTTGTGCTTAATTTTGCCATTTGAGATTAGACAGTTCTATGGAGTGAAAAATTTTGGATAAAAGTTGCGTCTCAAACGACACAAACGACAAAGAAGACGCGGAGTTCATCCTATGTTAGAGTGGGGCTAATTTCAAAAAATCTTTCCGATATATGATTTCCCAAGTGGAAAGTGATCTGCTAGTCAAAATAAGTGAGCTGTACTGGTGGCGCAAAGGGTTCAAGTGAAATTTTTGCTAGAACAAACTTTCAAAAAACATTTCAAATTTAATTTTCAAGCTATTTTTTTTCCAGACTAAATCGGTGATTCTAGAACCCAATTAGGCCCAATTTGTGCTCAAAATTGTAATATCCCGACTGATTTCTGAGATATTTGAAAAAATGTCGTATTTTAGTATTTTTTGGGTTGAATACCAAAATATGACATTTTTTCCAAATATCTCGGAAACCAGTGGAGATATCGCAATTTTGAGCACAAATTTGGCCCAATTAGGTTCTAGAATCACCGATTTAGTCTAGAAAGAATAAATTTGAAAATTAAATTTGAAATGTTTTTTGAAAGTTTGTTCTAGCAAAAATTTCACTTGAACCCTTTGCGCCACCCCTAAATATCAACCGAAATCGCTCATTTTTATACAGCTCACTTGTTTCGACTAGTAGATCAATTTCCACTTTGGAAATCATATATCAGAGAGATTTATTGAAATTAGCCCCACCCTAATCCTATGTCCCAACTTGCAAAGATAATGGCATGATCTCAAACATTTTTATTGGTGACTAAACAGAAACGAAATTTGTTGCGTACTGTTCAACTCGTGAATAATCAATTATATCATAATCCCAACATCAATACTGTTTAATGGTGGGTGGCTCTTCAACAGAGATGCAATGTTTAGCGACTCGAAATTACTCCTCGAAAATCACACTGTATTGCTTAACAATCTCTAAACACGTGGTTTACAAACTTTGTCCTATTCTGTTTCGTAGGTTTTCGGCTCTTTCAGTCTTCAAAGCAGCTTTAACGACTATTGCTTCTACATTTCGACGTTTCGACGTATATTTCGTCTTCTTCATGAATTTCTATATTGTGTGTAAACAATTTTGGAAGATTATAATTAATGTAGGCTAGTTTTTAAATGTTGGTGACTAGTGTAGTGCAACTTCCAGAGGCTTCGTTTTGTTGTTAGTGTACGTGTCTTGTTTGACTTGTGACTGTCGGCGATTTGAGAATGGCATCCCGCTATGGCTAGTGTTTTAGAAAATTAGTTTGGTGATTGTTACAATATTGCAATTTGCTCACCCCATGTGTATCACTATGTGCGGCATTCACTGTTCTTCGGTATATTCTGGCGATGCTTTTTTTTTATAGCTTACGCCCGCACGTATGCTTGTTATAAAAGCCCTGCGTTTTACCGCCCGCGCACGATCGCTTTTTCTCGTTTCAACTGATACTTTGGAGTCTATGGTGTTAGTGTTTGTGTAGTCTGTTCTATCTGTTTTCTTGTCTGTCTATTGCGATTGTACATTTTGTGTTTGTGTCGACACGTACACTAACAACAAAACGAAGCCTCTGTAAGTTGCACTACACTAGTCACCAAAATTTAAAAACTAGCCTAAATTAATTATAATCTTCCAAAATTGTTTACACACAATATAGAAATTCATGAAGAAGACGAAATATACGTCGAAACGTCGAAATGTAGAAAAAGTAGTCGTTTAAGCTGCTTTGAAGACTGAAAGAGCCGAAAACCTACGAAACAAATTAGCATTCACAGTCGAAAGCATCCAATAAATTTGTCCTATTCTGTTATAGTTGAGACAAACCTATGTCGCATTGGGTGGATTATCGCAATAACTGCAGGTTGCGACATTGTTATTATTGGTGCACGATGGTTGAAATTTGATTCAGTGGACAAATCTAATAACAAAAAAATAAAATCAATAAAGTTAACTGTATTACTAATGTTTTGCACTATTTATTTACAAAAACTGGTGGTTACACGTCGTTTTATGCATTATTTTTGCATATGCAATTACATCCTTTCGCTAAATTATGAAAAAAATAAACCGAAAAGGGTTTCATTATTATTTAAAAATAAATACCCTTTTCATCAAAAGACACATTATATGTTACCATATTTACACATATTTTCAGCCACATCACCAACTCTTCCTGTAAGATGGAAGTCTCATGTCAAAACAACTAATAACAAAGGAGAACAAATCAAAAGAAAACCACGTCGTCGAAATAAAATAGGTAAGTTGGAATACATGTTCGTCACGTAATAATACCTTAGGAATGGAAATGCCGCATTCTAGCGTAATTTCGGTTTTCTTTTATGAGTTTATCAAATATCAACTTCTAAGAACCTTCTACTGTTTTATGTAAGTTATATTAATGTACATTCTGACGATCAAAAAGCGCCAATTGCCAATTCACGTAGTTTTGAAATTTCTACGAAAAAGACATATTTTATTACTATAGATATTTAAAAAAAAATCTAAAAACAGGTTTATGATTTGAATTGAATATTCATATTTGACCAGGAGTTCATATTAACCCTAAAAGCGATACCTTCATGGCATCAGTTTCGTCACCTCGCTGAGTATGTTCCATCAAAGACGAGCTCTGAAAGGCGCCTGGGGTCCAATGGACCCCAGGTATCTCTTTAGGGTTAACAACGTTTTGTAAAAGTTTTAACCTTCCTAATGTATCACGTTGGCAGCTGCTCGCTGTCGTGCACGGTTTGGGTCAAAAGTCACGGTAACTACATAAAAAATTATCATCGATTTTATTCAATAGTTTTTAAAAATTGAAATGTTTTGTAGTTCGTCACAGAAAAAAATAAAACGATCGGTTGAGAAATAACTAGGGTGCCTGTACCAGTTATCGTACTACCTAAGAAGAACTATTTCTACAAAAATAAGTAGAAGACTGTCGAATGTCATCGATATGTCAAATGATTGATTAGATTTCATTCTTTTTAGGAAAAATATAGAAACGGGCCCAAAACTACTTTTAGTATTTATTACGGCTTGTGCCAATGATAGGAACCCTGTACCAGTTATGGACACATTTGTTAATTTGGGTTCCACTTCGCACTATTTACATGCATTCCTTATGGGATTGACCATAACTGGTACACTATGGCGAAATAGAGTGCAAGGAAGCCTAAAAATAAAGGAAAATGATTTATTTCTATCATAATTTGAGCCAATTGTGAAGATTGAATGATTGCAATCATCTTTTGTGAACGTGACCTGTTGTTCACATATTTTTCTTGTTGATTTGCATCATTAAAGGGTGAAAATCGACTATGGCGAATTTGAGGTACTATAGCCATAACTGGTACACTGAGCCTATATGGCAATCTAAAGTTGACTAGTTTGTATGGAAAACCGGGTTTGGTGCATTTTTATTGTCCGATACTGTTTCTTTCGAAGAGTACTTGGGGCGGGGGTAATGTTAATAATGTTTTTTGGCTCTAGGTTGAGTTGAAGATCAGTTGACAAGCAAATAAAAAAGTATTTAGGGTACGGGCGCCGGTTATGGCCATTGTTAGTGAAATTATTTTTCAATAGATGAACAGGAAACAGGCGTGTATTTCATATTGGATTGACCCAAGTAGATGGCACCCCAAAATAGACATACGGGAGCTAATTTGCTAAATTGGCTTTTTAAATGATGTTGAGATAATTCCATATTCTGAATCTGCACGCCAAATTGAGCTGAAATCCAAATTTTCATGAATTTTGGAGCCCGGGAACCTATTTAAAAATCAATTTGAAGTTTGTATGGGAGCGATTTGTCGAATCACCCCTCGTCGGATTTTGTACTGGGCGGAGCTGTCAAGCAGTTGCCCAGCTGTCAAAAGGTGATTTGAAAAAAACTGTTTGAAATTGATTTTAGGTATCAAAACAAAGTTCTAAAAATCTGAAAAAAATCATAGAGGCTTAGAAAAAGGTGCTCTTTCGTTTAAAAATATAAAATCATTGCATTTTTCTAAATTTAAAAACCCAATTGTTATTTTTCTACAGTATGACGCATAAAAAATTGCGACATTCCAATTGTTGAGGTCTTCGTTGATTTTCAAGGAATTATTTCGGATGAATTTAACTTTATTAGATTAAAACAATAAGCAGAACCAAATCGATGTCAAAACGAGTTTGACGTCTGATCGCCGTCGCATCGCACCTTCTATACCTATTAGCCTGGTACACGGTATATATGGGAAAATATAAAAAATGGAAAAACTCCAACTCCTGTATACTTTTTGAGTTCCATTTTAGTCCCATATCAACTGTGCAAAATTTCAGATCGATCGAAGAAAGTATATTTTAGCGCCCGCCATTCTTAGTTTTTCATACGATTTACTATGGGGAAAAATTACTTCTTCAAAGAAAAATCGCTTGAGGTCACCCATTGATCCCTAAAAATAAATCGTTGAATGTTTTCTATAGATAACTTCACGAGGAATCAGACCTCCGAAGACCGCAAAGCGATACGACATTCGTGGAAAAAGTTATTAACCCTCGAACGATCGCGCTGTTGTATTTTGTACAACACGTTCAAAAAATCTCGCTTTTTGCACTCAGCATTAGCGTGGTGCTGACGTAGGTAGTCAACCGCGCGAGTTACGGAAGGTTAAGCCTTACCCGATCGATAAAATGACGAGATTTTATTATTTATTGTTATTCCTTACATGTTTAACAGCGTTGGCATGCCATTCGGTTTTCAGTCAATAACTTTTTCCACGTGCCTTAGATCGCTTTGCAGTCTTCAGAGGGTTTGTTCCTCGCAAAATTTCCAACAGAAATCATTCATCGATATATTTTTAGGAGTTAAGGGGCAAGCTGTGGCGATTTTTCTTTGAAAAAGTGATTTTCCCCATAGTAAATCGAATGAAAACTTTAAACGGCTGGCGCTAAAATATAGTTTCTCCGATCGAGCTGAAATTTTGCACAGATGATATGCCAAAATGGAACTCAAAAAGTGCACAGGAGTAAAATGTCTTTTCGTGTCCCACGCTAATACCTATCTCTTTCAGGACGGAGCACAAAAAGTGACATTTCCATAGAAATTGCTCAAATTTGGCTCTCCAGAACTTTTTGATTATCTAACAATACTTTTTCTTTTCCATTTGAAAGAACTACTCTTTATCTTTTGATTCCTAGCTTTGCCTACCTGAATAAAGCGAAAACAAAAAATTTGCGTAGATAAAACTTTTTCATGTTTTACAGTTTTTGTGGTAATTTTCACATGCAACGTAAAGAAAAGCTTATTTGCATACATTCAAGTATAAATCATTAAAATAGTTTACATCACTCAAAACAAAGACTAAATAGATAAAAAAAATATGCAAACTTGTTATTGCTCAACAGCACAATTGTGCTGGTTCATAACGAAAGGGATATACAGTACGTTTGTGCACGTACAGGGGATAAACAAAAAGATGTTGTTCGGCTAGCTGTAACTTTTCGAAAAGTGCATCGAACATTCTCAAATTTTCATTGTAAGTTAATCAACCAGCTGTATATCAGGGGTCAAACTTTGAAAAAGATCGGGCACGAAGTTATAAAGATTCTAGAAAGAGGTATAATTATCCGATAGCCAACTTTGAGCTGTTATATCTTCGGATTTAATGAACCAAAAGCAATGAAATTTTGACCATTTATTACTTATATAATGAATGAGCTCTGAAAAACGTTTGATTTAACTTGAAATTATCAACAAGAGAAAAATTATAGCGATTTCATTTATTTTATGATTTTTTAGTAAATTGGTATATTTTTAATATGCATTCCATTACTTTTTCAATTTATTGCCAGCTAAGTTGTTACTTTCCTTCAAAGCATATTTATAATCAAGTCAATTAGAGGGAATTTATATGAACTATAATTACCATCTTTAATTTTGAAACAATGTTGAAATTTTGAATAATTTGGTATTTTATTAGAAAAATTATCTAATCGTTATAATTTTCTTCCGTGTTAATAATTTTAAGTTAAGTCAAAAGTTTTTCATATCTCATTATACAATTCATAAATGGTCAACATTTCATTGCATTCGGTTCATTGACAATCCGAAGACATAACAGCTCGAACTTAGCTATCGGATAATTATGTATGTCTTTTTCTAGAATCTTTATAACTTCGTGCAGAATAGCCCGATCCTTTTCAAATAAAATTAAAGACGAAATCTCGCTTATATTGAATAATACGATCAAGCATGGTATTCTAATCGGAATTGTGCTTTACTCGAACTTAAAAAAACAAAGGAATAATGAGAAAATTCAAAATAAGCAAAATGGTAAATAGTTCTACTTTGACATTTGAGGTCAACCTTGTGTGACTGAGCTCGACATTTTTCGCACTGGGATTTCAAAAATGATGACATACATACACGGTGAAAAAAAAATCACTCAAAGTATGTGTTATAAGCTAGGGACGAGACAAAAGGCTAAAAAAATAAAAATTATATATTTTCAACTATGGTTAATAAAAACGTCAAAAAATGAGTAAATATGTACTCTTTAACCATATATTGTGGTTTAAAACAAGAATCCCGATAGGACGTTAGGAGCCTATTGCACAGAGTTGCCAGCATAAAATAAAACAAAGTTACCCATGATTAAAACGTCATTACACTTCTTTGTCTCATCTGCATCAGTTTCAAATTGTTGCAGATGGTTGAGCATGAGACTGTCGATTCGAAGATTAAAGGTTCGAGCCCTGGAATAGTTTTTTTTTTGCGTCTCGATCCAGCTATAAGTTAATGAAACTACGCACTGCATCTAATTGCATTCATTGGCATTGGCATCATAGCCTTGTTTCGAACCCGTAGAGTGCATAGTAAGAATGAAGTTTCCCTTCATCGTCTAGTTGTGTTGATTTGTGGGTACATAAGATACAAGTAAGCTCCACAGTTGTATGAAAAATTTTGCATCCACAAGTAGTTCCATCATCGTATTGAATTGTTTTAGCTAAATTGATCGTTATCAAACAGATCCTCAATATTTCGCTCAGCTGATCTCGTCGACACGATTTCTTGTCAACAAGCAGTGAATCAAAATTCAACCATCATGCAACAATAAAGACAATGTCGCAACCTGCGACAATGTCGCAACCGTTACATACTTTTGATAAATCAGGCCAAACATGTCTAAAGGTCCTATCTGCAGAAGAGAGGCTCTCTTTGGTTTCCCTCTCTTTCGTTAATATCTCAGCTGTTTATTTGTATTATGATTGTCTCCTTGCATCGAACGATTATCAATGATTTATACTGCAAAAATAGTTGAAAGTGTATCATTACATTGCAACAATTGAAAGAGAAAGTGAACAAAGAGAGCCTCTCAAATGCAGATAGGACCTATTGAAATGTTTGGCCTGAAATAGTCAATGAAAATGAATTCCTACACACAAACGATGTATGGACGAAATATTCGTTACATAAAAGAGTAATCGCTAATTAAGGACAAACGTCTTGAAATCCCGCTTCAACAGTGCATCACAACTTCAAATGCACAAATCTGCATCAACATGTCTAAAGGGTCTAACTCGTTTTGTAAACAAACATTGTTTCTGTCGCTGTAGGGCTCATCTCGATCCACCCACGCATCTGGGGGCCGTTATCAGAAAGAGCGAAGATTGATCTTTCTGATAACGGCCCCCAGATGCGTGGGTGGATCGAGATAGACCCTACAGCGACAGAAACAATGTTTGTTTACAAAACGAGTTAGACCCTTTAGACATGTTGATACAGAAATCTCAAGAAGCAAGTTTCACACAACAGTGCATTTCATTATTCTGTTCTTGCTCACTCGTAATAAGCTTAAAATAAAAAGATCAGGTGCGCTGATTTTGTTTACGAAGAGATTTGTGCCCTCAAAATCGTGAGTAGGTGCCAAAGTCGGCCATTGTGGCGGCCATTTTGGGATTCTAACAAGTCTGTCCTTAAGTTAGTCACGCGAAATAATGTAAACTTACATGAGTTTAATATGTAAAATCGTAAAAATATCGCGTTTTTTCGTGATTTTTCAACTGAAATTGTTGAATAATTTCGAAATACGCAATTTACCGTAGTGTCTTTGGCAAAGTTGTAGACTGTAGAGTAGACTGGGTCAACAAAGTAGATTTTTTGGAACAAAGCTTTTTCGATTCCTATTAGCGTCCAAAACAACTGTGCAAAATTTGGGAGCGATTGGTTGCTTCCCCGTATTCCGCACTGCGATTGAAATTTGTATGGAATTTAGTATGGGAAAACGTGCTTTTTTGCATTTTTCTCATTAATTAAAATTTTTCGTCTAAAACGATCTAACTAATTACCTACGTTGAAGTATAGCCTAGGATATGCTGAAAAACTTTGCTGAAGACCGCAAAGTGATCCGACACTTGTGAAAAAAGTTATAACGTACAGATTGCCCGGTGGTGCTTAAGACTTTTTACGGCATCATCAGCATCGGCAGCCATGTTGGATATGTGGCTCGAAATTTCAAAATGATAATTCTCGGCCACTAAGCGAATAGTCGTATGAAAAAGTATCATCCTATTTGCTCACTCGTAGTGATTACGATGATACTTTTTCTGCTGACTGCAAGATTGACAGTTTTTTATCACTTCAAAAACGCGAGGCAAACAATCATTACAAAGCGAAAAGTCAATGATTCGTATGAGAGCTTGGTGATGCATCATGGCACCTTAACATTTAACATGTAAAGGAATAACATCAATAATAAAATCTCAATTTTTGGCCTAAGTTACCAGGCGAAAAACTTTTTTCACAAGCGTCGGATCACTTTGCGGTCTTCGGCAAAGTTTTTCGGCATATCCTAGGCTGTATTTTAACGTCATTAGTTAGTCATTATTAGTCATTAGTCTAATACCATAGACCAAAGAATGCAAAGAATGAGTAAAATGCAAAAAAGTACGCAAATACAGATTGATAAAGCTTTGTTCCTATCAAACTTAAAGTTTCTCCATACAACGTTGACCCACTCTAATGTAAGTATTGTTCTAATCATATCCTAATGGTATTTCCGGCATCTTCGGCATCGGCATCTCCGGCATCGGAGCAATTTTGTGGATTTCAGAGTAGATTTCTGTGAAAACGGTAAAAAAACACAAAATCGATTTGATACACCTTTGAATCTTTATCAATTTGGCTCCTTTTTTGATTGAAGACTTGTTTTTGCATGTGGATTGATAATTTTATGTGTCACGGAGAATCGAAAAAAAAATTAAAGTGAACAGGTCTAATATACATTGTATCTGATTTTATTCAAAATAATAAATGAAAGGGGATCAACTTCCCTCCAGATTACGGTAGCCAAAAACCAAAACAAGTATCATCTTTTTTTATGAAACAATATTGAATTTGAGAACAAAAAAATCAAAATCTCGATGTTTCTTTCGAAATCTTGATATAGTTTGCCTGAAAATTTGATTAATTATTTATCGAGGACTACTAACGTATATGGATATATCAGCTCACCATTCTAACAATACTCGAATGAATAAAAAAGACTAATCATTTACCATCCAACTGATAAAAAAACCACAATCATATTTTACAAACGTGTGTATGCTTTTTCTCATTTCAAGTTATATCAAGAGGTACTGACTTGAACGATTGGCTTTTTTTCTATGTAAATTAACAAATGAGATATCCAAACAACTCATTGTTCAAAAATAAATCGCCATTTAAAAATACGTTTTTGGGAATGTATCCATTACGATGCTAAAAATATCGTAAGGATACACATTTGGCAATACGCAGCATAAACCTGTATCCGGTGTGAACGTCATGGTAGCATCTCTTCGGTATCCATTGACTGTTTTCCCATCCTACATTTGTAAGTAATTGCAATTTAGATGTCCTTTTCCTGTAGCTCCCGTTGCACGATTGAGCTTCTTTTCCTTAGCTCAGAGATTGTCAATTAGTGTTCAGTCGCGTCCCAAATAAGCTGATTTTCAAGGAAAAAACTAAGTAAAATAAAATAAATGCTGCCAAGTGATTTATTTTTTAGATCACCGGCTTTCTGAGATAGGACTCCTTGGAAAAAAAAACACGGAGATAAACACAGTTGTAAAGGCTTTTGATTTCCGGTCGGTACAAGAGGAATGGGGGTGATACACAAATTATGTCACGCAAAAATTGACCTTTTTCAACCCCCCCTCCCCCCTATGTCACACTTTTTGTATAAGATCTCAAATTTTTTTGTATGGGTCGTCACGTTATGCAAAACCCCCCCCCTCCCCCTAAAAGCGTGACGTAATTTGTGCATGGCCCCATGGTAGTTGTGATTTAATGATTGTCTAAAAATAATATGGGCTTTCATCCCAAAGTTTAAACATATTTTGAACTTATTGACGAGGTAGTGTTACTAGAGAACGGAATTGTATAATCTTTGAAGATATTTAAAACAGGCCGTTTCCTAAATTTTGAAGATTTTTCTATCGACAAAATGTTTTTTCAAGTGGGTATTCAGTGATTTGTTATGTGTTATGTGTATATAATCGCTAACAATTTATATTTTTCAGATTTTTTACCGTACAAATTTTATTTGTTACAGGTTATTGAAATGCTGAAAAATCTGAAAAAAAGCTTTAATTTGTGAGGTGTAGGGTTTCGAATTAGGATAACTCTCGCTGAGACCGGCCCACCATTTACACCTTGTCTTCAAAAATGCTTAAGGTGGCGATTTTCTGAAAGTTCTCGCTAAAAAAGTAAGGAAAATGCATTTGGTTACTCAAATTGATGGACCACCCGTTAATTAGAGCCACAACAATTTTTGCAGACCTCTCGATTATGGTCAAATGGTGGTTCATTTAAACCGTTATAACTCGAAAGTTTCTCCAAAAATCACATCAAAACAAATTGTTGTTGAAAAAAGGGAAGAATAGAGCTACTATTTACAATAATAAAAAGTTGGGTCGGCCATATTGATTTTGGCTACCATCTTGGATTTTTATAGCAAAACATTTTTTCACCATGATGCAGATAAAGTAACAATTCACTTGTTTTTATGGTGGACACTCTCAAACATTTGTAAAAGCTAATTTTCTGCTGCATCGAAATTATAAGATTTTTATCATAGGGGAGACTGGGGAGACTTGATCTCTTTTTCTTAATTTACCTGAAACTTTAAGAATAAACACAAAACTAGATCCGATTTCCGTACAAAATGGCAGGTAAACATGTATTGCAAGTTAATACACAGCAGAAAACCTTTAAATTATTGTTAAAGTTTTCAAAACTGTGTTTTTATGGAGGCATGTCTTATGATGTATTTTTCAAAAATGGGTGACACTTGATCCCCCTTTCAGGAAATGATTTATTTATTTGGGAAAACCATTCCAGAGTCTTCCTATTCATTTTCTTTTCGAGTTTTCTTGTATTTTCGATGAATATGGAGTGTTTGAAATTGTAAGATTTCCTTGAATTTTTAAGGATATGCCGTATTTTCAAAATGGGGAGACTTGATCCCCCTTTTTTTGGTTTGTACTAAAGTACTAGTTATCTGACACATTTTATCGTTGAATAGACTAGAATTCCAAGTAAATAGAGGCTTCCGAATAGAATTTTATTTTTCACATGTATAATGTGTGTGTAATCCTCGAGGGATCAAGTCTCCCCATGTCACTGTTGTGTATACTACACAGTTAGAAAAAATCACCGACTTCGGTAATGTTTTACCGAAATCTCTACCGTTAAGTTTGCTTTACAGGAAAAATCCGGTAAAGGTAGCAACTTTTACCGAAGATCGTTAGAGTTTGACAGATAAACGATAACATTTTACCGAAATTTGTTATTTTTTTACAGAATTTTGTTGAAAATCCATTACCGAACGCTCAGCGGTTGAGATTTCGGTAAAAATTACCGAACGCGATTAGCTGTGTAAGCTGAGTTAATTAAAATATGTGAACAACAGTCTTATTTGGATAAATAAGTTTGAAAGTATTTTATTTAAACTATGTGCTGTGAAGTTTTGACACAATTTGGTTCAATTTTCACAAAGTTATTGAGATTTTTCGGAATCGCTTAAAAGATTTCTGAAGGACTGAAAACAAACCATCAGCCATTAAAAAATAATGCAATGTACAATCGAAATCACTTGTAGCCAAAACATAGTCGTTTGTCCAGGAGTAGTTTTGGAAAAATTATGCTAGAAGAAAAATGTTTTTAATTCCGAGAAAATATGGGGGGAACAAGTCTCCCCAGGGATCAAGTCTCCTCAGTCTCCCCTATGGAAAACATATATCAATTTCAATTATATTTTGGTTGTTTTGGAGGAATGTAAATGGTACATTTGAAAAAAATATCAATAACTTGTTCCTTTCCTTTACACTTATGCATTGAAAGTTTAACATAAAAGTCAACGGTTTCGGCAAAATCAGGGGTGTCCATTTCGCCACGGGTGTCCATTATGCCCCGATTTCCCCTAAAATTTTCATAGAAATCGGTTGAGTACTAATTTTTAAAGAATTCAAAACTCAAACCGCTTCAGAATGATTTTTAGGCACTTCTTAACAATTTCAAGGTCCGTTTGCACTATTTCAGCTATAAGACTGTCAATACTGCTACGATTCTCAATAAAATTTGACAGTGCTAATCTAATATAAGGGCTGCAAAACGGTGAGTCGATAAGGAGAGCGTCCAATATAGCTCTGGTCCTCACAAGTTCCTACCTCATGCTTCCACGGGTCAAGCGATGACAAAGACCGCCAGCTAAGAGTTGTGTGCTTAGCTGGTAGTGCAGCCTGAGCACTGTTGTCCTTCTGACTTCAGCTAGATTGAGGAGGTACGATCCGAGTGTCTGTTCACCAAGGAGGTGCGGCTCAAACAGCGTCTGTTCTGGCATCCAGCGGCTGAGTAAGAAACGCTGCACCACGCCCAGCTAGATCCAAGGTGGTACCCCCTTCAGCGTGGTCGTCCCAGTGTTGGTTGGGACGTTAAACAGAACTGGCACGATGGCCCTCCGGCGAGACAGGAGTGTTGGCGTAGGCCCAATAAGCCACCCGTAAAAATCCCCATTGCGAATAACATAGGAGAAAATACGACTCGATACAATCGGCAAAGACCCACGCGACGAAATAAGGACTACGATTGGAAACTTGGAACATGGAATTGCAAGTCACTAGGTTTCGCAGGATGTGACAGGATAATCTACGACGAACTACATCCCCGCAACTTCGACATCGTGGCGTTGCAGGAACTTTGTTGGACTGGACAGAAAGTGTGGAAAAGCGGGCATCGAGCGGCTACCTTCTACCAAAGCTGTGGCACCACCAATGAACTGGGAACAGGATTTATAGTGTTGGGCAAGATGCGACAACGTGTGATCGGGTGGCAGCCGATCAACGCAAGGATGTGCATGTTGAGAGTTAAGGGCCGTTTCTTCAACTACAGCATCATCAACGTCCACTGCCCACACGAAGGGAGACCCGATGACGAGAAAGAAGCGTTCTACGCGCAGTTAGAGCAAACATACGATGGTTGCTCGCCGCGTGACATGAAAATCGTTGTCGGCGACATGAACGCGCAGGTAGGAAGGGAGGAAATGTACAGACCGGTAATTGGGCGAAACAACCTGCACGCCGTATCGAATGATAACGGCCAGCGATGCGTAAACTTTGCAGCCTCCCGTGGTATGGTAGTCCGAAGCACCTTCTTCCCCCGCAAAAATATCCACAAAGCCACCTGGAGATCACCTGACCAACAAACAGAAAACCAAATCGACCACGTTCTAATCGACGGTAAATTCTTCTCAGATATAACCAACGTCCGCACATACCGCAGTGCGAATATAGATTCGGATCACTACTTAGTCGCTGTATGCATGCGCTCAAAACTTTCGACAGTTATCACCACGCGTCGAAGTCGAACGCCGCGGCTCAACATCGAGCAACTTCGTAACGTAGAAGTGGCTCAAGACTACGCGCAGCAGTGAGCAGTGGCCCTACCAACGGAAGAGCAGCTTGGCGCAGCTACACTTGAAGATGGCTGGAGGGACATCCGATCCGCCATAGGTAGTACCTCGGCTACAGCACTAGGCTTCGCGACTCCGAATCACAGAAACGACTGGTACGACGGCGAATGTGAACAGTTGAAAAACGAGAAGAATGCAGCATGGGCGAGAATGCTGCAACACCGTACGAGAGCGAATGAGGCACGTTACAAACAGGCGCGGAACAGGCAGAACTCAGTCTTCCGGATGAAGAAGCGCCAGCAGGAAGAACGAGATCGCGAAGCGATGGAAGAGCTGTACCGCGCTAAGGACACACGAAAGTTCTACGAGAAGCTGAACCGCTCGCGCAGAGGCCACAAGCCGACATGTGCCGAGATAATCACGGGGATATTCTCACGAGCGAGCGTGAGGTGGTCGAGAGGTGGCGGCAGCATTACGATGAGCACCTCAATGGCGACGTTGCAAATACCGAAGGTGGCGTGGTAACAGATCTAGGAGTATGTGCACAGGACGCAAGACTTCCGGCCCCTGACCTTCAAGAGATTGAGGAGGAGGTTGGCCGGTTGAAAAACAACAAGGCCGCTGGAGCAGATCAACTACCAAGCGAGCTTCTAAAATACGGTGGAGAAGCACTAGTGAGAGCACTACACTGGGTCATTACCAAGATTTGGGAGGAGAAAGTATTACCGGAGGAATGGATGGAAGGTATCGTGTGTCCCATCTACAAAAAGGGCGACAAGTTGGATTGCGGGAACTACCGCGCGATCACACTACTGAGCGCTGCCTACAAGATACTCTCTCAAATTTTATGCCGCCGTCTATCACCGATTGCAAGAGAGTTTGTGGGGCAATATCAGGCTGGATTTATGGGTGAACGCGCTACAACGGACCAGAAGTTCGCCATCCGCCAGGTGTTGCAGAAATGCCGCGAATACAACGTGCCCACACATCACTTGTTCATCGATTTCAAAACGGCGTATGATACAATCGATCGAGAACAGCTACGGCAGATTATGCACGAATACGGATTTCCGGATAAACTGATACGGTTGATCAAGGCGACGATGGATCGAGTGATGTGCGTAGTTCGAGTATCAGGGACACTCTCGAGTCCCTTCGAATCTCGTAGAGGGTTACGGCAAGGTGATGGTCTTTCGTGCTTGCTGTTCAACATTGCTTTGGAGGGTGTAATAAGAAGAGCGGGGATAAACACGAGTGGGACGATTTTCACGAAGTCCGTTCAGCTGCTTGGTTTCGCCGATGATATTGATATTATTGCTCGTAACGTACATCCGACTGAAGAGTGAAGCCAGGCGAATCGGATTAGTCATTAATGTGTCGAAGACAAAGTACATGATGGCAAAGGGCTCCAGGGAGGAATCACCGCGCCCGCCACCCCGAATTCATATTGACGGTGATGAAATCGAGGCGGTTGAAGAATTCGTGTACTTGGGCTCACTGGTGACCGCCGACAACGACACCAGCAGAGAAATTCAGAGGCGCATTGTGGCAGGAAATCGTGCTTACTTTGGACTCCGCAGAACTCTACGATCGAACAAAGTTCGCCGTAACACGAAGTTAACCATCTACAAAACGCTGATTAGACCGGTCGTCCTATATGGGCACGAAACATGGACCCTACGTGCAGAGGACCAACGCGCCCTTGGAGTTTTCGAACGGAAGGTGTTGCGTACCATCTACGGCGGAGTGCAGATGGAAGACGGGACTTGGAGAAGGCGAATGAACAACGAGCTGCATCAGCTGCTAAGAGAACCAACCATCGTCCATACCGCGAAAATCGGGAGACTTCGGTGGGCGGGTCACGTCATCAGGATGTCGGATAGCAACCCGACTAAAATGGTTCTCGAGAGTCATCCGACCGGTACAAGAAGACGTGGAGCGCAGCGAGCTAGGTGGGTCGACCAAGTGGAGGACGATCTACGGACCCTACGCAGAGTGCGGAACTGGAGACAAACAGCCATGGACCGAGTGGAATGGAGGCGGCTACTATGTACAGCAGAGGCCACCCCGGCCTTAGCCTGACCGGTAAGGTAAGTAATCTAATATAATAACATGATTTCAATCAAATTTTGAGCCATTTTGGCTTAACACTTCCAAAGTTAGAAAACTTTGAATGTCCCAATACAATAAAACAATTTTGCATATTTTGACTTTTGGCTACATATACAACTATAACTTTTTATCCGTTTGACCAAATCAAATGAATTTTTTATACAATATTTCTACATACCTACGCCACCTACAGAGAAAATTTCATTGTAATCGGTTCAGTATTCCTGACTCAAGCGTTACATACACTGAGGATACCTCAACTCCGAAAATCATACGAACCAACTATGATTTTTTGCCATAAGAATTTCTTGCGAAAATCATAGTTACAAACTATGATTTTGGATTCAAAGCGCCAACTATTATTGTCATACTGTTACTGTATGTATTTCATAGCTCTCACATATGAAAATCATATCGATAACGTATAAAAATTGAAATTATGTCTTATGATTATCATACATTTTTTATGAAATATTTCGCGTAAACTAAAAAAAATGCAACCTGGAATTGAACCAGGAACGCTAAGATTAGAGAGCACGTGCTTTACTCATGCGACCATCGACATATCGAAAGATGAAGTGGTTAGAAGCCAACAAAAGGTTTTGTTGTTTTTTGGCAATGGCATTTCATAATACATCTTGTGATTTTCATACGAAATTTCTTATGATGTTTTTCATACGACAAGTTTTATGGATTTCACTGCTCAGTATATGAAAAGCATACAAGAACTATAAAATGATGAAAAAAATAAAAATAACTGATTCATGTAAACTACGAAACCCTACGTACAGTATCCTCAGTGTAGGTGTATGTAAAATATTTGTTATTTTTATTCTTTGTTTGTACAGGATTCCCAAAATTTAAATTTCTCGTGTCGGAGACATCTCCTATCAATGAACGTGATGAGCTTATCCTATCAATGAACTGCAGGCTCAATGGTCATATGATGAAATGGCTAACATACAGGGGATAGACAAAATGATCGGGACAGGCGAAATTTTCACTTTTCAAAAAATGTTCAATTAGCTGTAACTTTTCGAAAAGTGCATCAAATATTATCAAATTTTTACTTTAAGTTTTTCAACTAGTTGTGTATCAGTGGACAAAATTTGGAAAAGATCGGACAATTCTTCACGAAGCAATAAAGATTTTTGAAAAAGGTACAATTATCCGATACTTAGCCAACTTTGAGCTGTTATATCTCCGGATTCAATGAACCGAATGCAATGAAGTTTTGACCATTTAAGACTTATAAAATGAGCTATGAAAAACCATTGACTTAACTTAATATTCTTAACACGGAAGAAAATTATAACGATTAGATTATTTTTCTAATAAAACACCAAATTATCCAAAACATCAACATCGTTACAAAATTCAAGATGCAAATTATAGTTCATTTAGTTTCCCTCTAATTGACTTATATATAAATGCGTTTTGAAGGAAAGTAACAACATAACCGCCAATAATTGAAAAAGTAATGGGATGCATATTAAAAATAGACCAATTTACTAAAAAATCGTGAAAAAAAATAAAATCGCTATAACTTTTTCGCTTGTTAAAAATTTCAAGTTAAGTCAAATGTTTTCCAGAGTTCATTATATAAGTCATGAATGGTCAAAATTTCATTGCAATCGGCTCATTGAATCCGGAGATATAACAGCTCAAAGTTGGCTATCGGATAATTTTATCTTTTCCAAAAATCTTTATAACTTTGTGAAGAATTGTCCGATCTTTTCCAAACTTTGTCCACTGATACACAACTAGTTGAAGAACTTACAGTAAAAATTTGAGAATATTTTATGCACTTTTCGAAAAGTTACAGCTAGTTGAACATTTTTTGAAAAGTGAAAATTTTGCCTGTACCGATCATTTTGTCTATCCCCTGTAGTAACAGCTTTAACTATATTTCGACGAAAAACTAGGCCTTACTTATCCAGAGCATGTAGTTTCACATACTAAATGAAATCAGCACCCACATATTTACATATGATAATATAATAAAGAAAATCAAATGATTTATTGTATCAGATACGCAATTAATCGACCTGTGTACTTTTGAGTAACTTGAAAGTGATAATTGTTTCCAACTTCAGGCGCCGGCTTGTAAAAGTAAGTAACCTAAATAAAAAAAAAACTTTTCAGAAAATTAACCTTTCAAAGATCATGGTCCATTAAATAAAACATAGAATGATTAGCCTCATATTGGCGAAAATGAGGTGTTTGGCACAAATTTCCCAAATGGAGGAGAACGTGCCTCTGGAGCCGACATACTGATACCATATTTCGGGGAATATAGTATCCTTTGTTAACTTCCAAAAGATCTTGAATCGATTAACAAATGGATGAGAAAATAATCGAGATATTGTCGGGCCGCCACCAAAACGGACGTCGCAAAATCAAGTTGTTGTCAGCAACACAGCGCACTAAAATTTGCGACACTTTTAGACCAATAGAATGGCAATATTTTATTGAATGTATGTCTTGATTCCAACCGGATAGACAATACAATTTGCCTAATATCTCTTAATCAGTCGAATTATTTGGCTCCGAAATAGGGTCATGTACCATTTGAGCAGGTGCACCTATTTTGGGCAATTGCCGCTATAACTAAGTCAATTTCAAATCGATTGATTTGAATTTTTGTATAGAGTTAGATACTGTACGTGCCTAACTCTATTCAAAAATTCAAATCAATCGGTTTGAAATTGATTTAGATATAGGTACACCTGCCCAAATGGTACAAGACCCTACTAGGTACTGAAGGTTATGGTTCGAAACACCAAGCGTCATTTCTTCAATTCTTACGGTGTTAAAAGGACAAAAACGATATATCTACAAGCGTTTCCTCTAATTCCCGTTTGAGTAAGGACCGACCAATGATGATTAATATGTACCTCACCTAACGCGTCATGTCCAATATGGTATCAATTACTAGTTTATAAATAAGGTTCCCTTATCATGGAAAAAATATTGTAAGAGAACTACAATTACCTTCAAATAATAAAATTGAATAATTGTCCCTCGAATTATGTATCCGCCCGAGCAGAGGAGAATATCAAATTCATAACAACAGAATCTCATAACATGTTTTTGCATTATAATTTGTTACTATTGACTTATCAAAGTATTACTTTTCAATATCATGTTTTGTTGAGCAATCTTATTTTGTTATGATCAAGTCATTAAGATTCATCCACTAAATAACATTTCAATAATATACTTTGTTGTAGATCAAGTTCTGTTATTATTCTACTTTTGAAATTTGTACATTTATGTAATGAACTACACAGAAAGAAAATATGAATATTAACTCTAGCTGAAAGTGAAAACCGGCGGAATATATCGTATTGTAACTAGAAATCGACGAAATACAAATCATGTAAAATTTAATTTTCGCGTGAATATGTGTGCTTTCTCGCATTCCCCGTATGTGCATTATGTTTAGCGTAAAATTACACGTTTTGTTTTATCTGTGTATAACACAACAGTAACAAGTTTTCAAATGCACTGCAAGATTCATTGTTATTCAGTTGTTATTGAATCCAACAAAACATGTTATTAAATTGGTTTTCCAGGAACATTTTTTTGTTATGATTTTTGTTATTTTGCCGCTTATGACAGACAAGTTTATAACATAATAACATAAAAAATACAGATTCTATTATACAGTTTTTATGCCAAAATAACATATGTTATTATGCTAATGATATTCTCTTCTGCTCGGGCGTCTACGTCTATTCCCGGCAAACCTACTACGTGACACTATGGTACATGATCAAAAATTATGATTTGGCCCTAAATTCTTCCCAATCAAAATCAAATCGCATGTTCAAATACGATTGAGCAGAAACCTTTAAGTTGAGATGGATGTAGCTTTAAAATATCCAATATAATATCTTACTATTAATACAATAGATATGGCAAGCCAAACTTCAAAATACCATGAAGGCCTTCAGTTTGCCAGTAGATACACAAAGAACTACCTAAAGACATACTAGTAATATTATGAGATACAACAAGAGATAATTAATCGAGAAAGAAATACGCCGATTGAGTAAAGAGAGCCAAGAGTAGAGCTCGTAGACCTTGAAGGTCCCAATTCCAGAATAGTTTGGACAGCCTAGAACATCGCTTCCCAAAATAGAAATACACTAGAACTCCAATGGCGCTGTAATCACTTTTCCTATTTAATTATTTTAATAGCTTTAATTGTAATAATTGATTATTTTTAATCGTCCATCTTGTAGAGGACCTTTTATTTTGGTAAACAAAATTTATTTGACTAACTAGATGTTAGTCACACGAACAGTCGCGACATTAGACTTCTGTGACTGGTTATTCTAATCTTCCCAACCATGGCTCTCGCGAATTTGCTTTCCCAGATATTCAAAGATTATATTGTAAACTAGCTGTCCCAGCAAACGTCATTCTGCCTGCCTACTGTGTTTTTGACATGCAGCTATGTAGTAAAAATGCCCCACAAAATGAAATTTCATACTTTCTCATTTTCGGTGCTTTTCCGGTCAATTTTCCCAATTATTTTTTCGCACGAACACGTCGAAGCCCTGGTCGAATGGAACACTGGAAGAATGATGTAGATCCGTTGGCCCGTTCCCGAGCCTATTCGTGACAAACAAACACCATTCCATTTTTATTTATATAGATAGATACCTTGTTTAGAATTACTATTGTATGGGGTTGTCATAGTAAAATATTACGAATATATATGAGAGGCCCAGATGCAAAGGGGTTAGTGATCATTTCGTCGATTTTGATCTGAGCGTAATAAAAAATTCTTCAGATTTCAAGCTTTTAGGGAGTTTTTAAGATTATTTTTACGATCGTTGGAAAAATTACAATAAATCGGAGGAAATTGGCTCGTATTTGAAACTCAATACATTCTGTTATGGGATAAAAATTGATGAATTTTTTTAATTTACTCGAAAGTATAGTGTCAATTACACCCCTCTGCTTCTAGCTCCCTCATATATTGTTTTCGGATAAGTTTTTAGATACGATAACCCCAGTTTAAAAAAACTAATAAAACTAAGTACGGGAAAGGACAGTATGAACGACGAAGACATTGGTGAGAACCTCTGTAGTGGGTGTTGCTGGCGCTCAAAGAAATCAAATTCGAGTAGGAATGGAGAAGATTTACGATGCCTATCCTCCCTCAACAAGCGCCGCGATGCTCGGTTTAGTTCTACTCGTGATTTCAACCCGTGTGCATCTTCTCGCTACGACGAGCAGTCCGCATTGCTCCCTTACTGTCGTGTTATCAAAGAAGACGTGAGTGCTGTAATAGTCCGTACTCGGATATTGTGAGGAAGAATAAAACAGTGATTTTACTTTTATGGCAAAGCCGCTGTTTAGTGTGAAGATTGTCATTTGTCACAGAAACATTAGCTTCACCAGTATATCAAGTCCTATATGACAGAGTGAATCTTGATACTTCTCTGTAGCCGAGAGTGTTCAATGTGATAAACCACAACCCAAGTGTAAATCTGTCAGCTCTAGCCAAACACATTTTAGCTACACAATGAAAATATATTATTGTGCAAATATCTGGAGCTCGATTTGAATAGGTCGTATGTGCTTTTGTCGATTAAAAATTCGATCAGTTGGATTCGCTTATTATAGCGAAAACCGTTGAAATTGAGCAAAGTTTATACATACAGAAGAATCCTCACAAAACAGGCTTTCTGTTTCATCATTAAAAGTTTGCAAAATATCTGCCATATTGCTACAATGACTAAAATAAACTGATCGAATTTTATATCGACAAAAGCACATACGACCTATTCAAATCGAGCTCCAGATATAATAAAATCGTGGATGCCACCCAGCATTGTTTATTCAGTACATAGCGATAAATCGAACGACGAGGGATATGCGGTGCCATGCTAGAAAGGGATGTTACTTAAAGCAGAAGACGCCTCAGCTATGAAAATGAAATCACTCATTGATAAATGTGTAATAAAAGCATTATCAGAAGCACAACAATAATTAAAAACGACCTTGCGTTGTCAAAACCTAAAATGTGGACTATGTAGGCATCAGTTTATTACCATCACGTATCTGTCCATTTTTCGGCACGGTGAGATATACTGATATCTAGGACATATCACATGCAATTAGATCATCGATTATTATCACTTGTTGAGTACCGAGTGTAACAACAGGTATCGTTTGATGACAGAGCCACTGTGTTGACATTAACCCGAGAAACGTGTGTGTATTTTATGTACAAATGTGTTTATTGGTTTTTGGAACCGAAAAAAGACGAAGGCGTTTCATGTTTTGCAAACGTACAAATTAGCAATTAGCATTAGCATTAGCATTAGTATTAGCATCAGCATAGCATTAGCGTTAGGTGAATAGCAAGAAAGATCTTTACGACTGTAGCACTCAGCAATTTTAGGGATTTTCGGCCATTTCAGTCGGTAAAATCAGCGAAAACTATTTTACCTCTACATCCGACGGTTTCGGTTGCTTTATTCAACTTTTTTCTAGTCCTTGAAAAAGGTTGAATAAAGCAACCGAAACCGTCGGATGTAGAGGTAAAATAGTTTTCGCTGATTTTACCGACTAAAATGGCCGAAAATCCCTAAAATTGTTAGGTGAATATATAACGAAGCCATCCCTCGAATTTTCAAGAGCACAAATCTGAAGAACCAATTGAAAGATTGTGCTGAAAAGTTGATCAATTGGTCACCACCAGCGGATAACCAATCGATCAATTTTTCAGCGTGGTGAGCCATTTGGGTCTTCAGATTTGTGCTCTTGAAAATTCGAGGGGTGGCTTCGTTATATATTCACCTTCAAATCGTACAAAATCATAGGTTGAACAGTTCCAAACCGCTTTTATAAGAATTGCCTCATTTCTGTTCGTTGCCAAAGCACAGAGGTTTGGGGTTTATCATTAATACTAAGACAAGATTGACACAATCCTCCAGCGGCTGAAATCTCTCCTGACCACGTCCTTGCGACAGCTGAGGGTTGAGAAAGGAAGATTAGTTGAACACCTAAGAAAGGTATGTTAGAGACCTCTAAGTCATCTCAGAGTGTCACGGGAATTTGGGTGTTGTTAGTGGAAGGGTAAAGTGCAAAGGATACGTTTGGTCATCGTTTAGGCACTGCAAAGTTATAAGAAACAAACTCACGAAATTATATGAATTCCAATACTCTCGAGACGAGGTCGCTGACTTCATTTGCGTCCTTTGAAGTGCAGTATGCGGTAACTTGTTCGAAAGCATCGGTAGGGTTCATCATGCGGTAAATAAAGCGAATAATAGTCGTATTTCCTGTTGAAGTTTCCAACGGATACATCAATTGTGACAACACATGCATCTATGGTGGGTAATTCAGAGACGAGTGTAGCAATGATTGCGTTGTTGACATGAACACAGACTCGAGGCATGACACTCGAGTTTGCCATTTTATTTTTACTAAAAGTAGCAAACACAAGATTCCCTAGACAGAAATTCTTCTTATGAAAGTAAGGTTCTTGGACCTACTTCCACTGCATCAATTTGTTCAATTAGAAGCTGCAAAGAGTGTATTGAAGCTCAAAAGAACTGCACAACTCTTTGGGGGTGACCTAAGAGGGCATATCCGTATTTTGAAAACAATTAGTATCGGCTGTCTAATCGTAAATAACAGTGATTGGATGAGCAAAAGATACAATTTTGATCGCTCTTTTGAAGTGATTAATCCTGGGCAAATTTTGTGGACAAATGGTGGCCCAGAACTACACCCAGGATCAGTCGTATTTTACACTGATGGTTCAAAATTGAACGATCAAGTAGGTGCAGGAGTTACTGGCCCCGGGATAAAAATATGAATCCCTACGGGCAAATGGCCTACAGTTTTTACAGCTGAAATCCAGGCGATTTTAGAATGCAGTAATATTTGCTTACGCAGAAACTACAGACATTCAACAATTTGCATGATGTCTGATAGCCAAGCAGCTCTAAATGCTTTGGATTCGGCAACATGGCTCGCTAGGCGAGTACCCTTGTGTTAGTATCGCTTCGCGCAGTGACCTGTCTTCCGCTTCTAGCACCGAACCCCCGCCACCAGGACGTACGCTCCATGACATTATGGAATCCTCCCATCCGTCCAACTCAGTCGAACCCTGCCGCCAGCGTCAACACAGCCGCCCTGGCCATGTAGTTGAGACTGAAGAACCGGGCTTCCACCACTCAAGCAATCTGCGCATCTACTACCAAAACGTTCGAGGACTGCGCACGAAAATCGAAGACTTCTTCTTGGCCGTCAGTGAGCTGGATTACGACGTGATTGTGCTAACCGAGACCTGGCTAAATGATCGTCGAATGAGTGTAATCAGTTTCGTACCTTTTAATTCCGCCCTATATTGCTTATCCTTTGACAGATACGCGTATTTCGACTACCACGAGTAATCTTCCACTGGATACTGCCTGCTAACAACGCACTAAGGGCCAGAATCGCAATCTAGCGGAACTAAATTAATTACTCCAACACGAAGCATTTCCGACACATGGTGTCTTCGACAAAGTTGTTTGACATCAGCAGGGGCATCTATTGCTAAGAACGTAGTAGTTCGCAACTCGTCCGCATAGGTGGCGCCACCATCCAACTTCTTTGTTTTACGTCCTAGAGACTTGGCGTCTTCGGCAAAGTTGTTTATTTTGGCAAAATAAACAACTCTTTCCCAAACGTCAAAATTCCACAGCCTACTGTTTTCGAGTTATTTAAAAAATAAAAATCAATCAATGAAAAAACTGTTTTTTAAGCTAATTTTGACATTTTTACCAGAAACCATGTGAGTTTAATTTTTTTCCTAATGCGTATATGTCTAACCAAACACATTGTACGGGAATATGTTGAATATTATCATTAAAAATTAAAAATAAAAATACAAATTCGAAAAAACAGTGTGAATTTCATGCCCAAATATCTCGCAAAGCGCAAAAAATCGCAACTTCAAATTTTCAGCAAATACGAAGCAGTACTAGGTGAACATACTGCCAAAAATTTGGAGAGGTATTTTTTGGTGTTTTTGAGATAATAGCTTTTTAGTAACAGTATAAATATAAGTAGTGCCAGCATGTAACTTTTTACTGTTACACATTAGAGAGTTTATGTCTTCGAGAAAGTTGTTCATTTTGACTAAATAAACAACTCTTTCTTAGACGTCAAAAGTCCACGGCCTACTGTTTTCGAATTATTGCATATAAATTAGATTATATTGACAAAAAATAACTATAAAATACATTTTGATGCAATAGTATGAACTATTGTTATTGTTTTTACTTTTACGATACATAGTAGGTCATGAACATGTCAGTTTCGTGGAGCTTAAGTTTCACATTCTTCTATCAACGTCCTTTCCATCCAGGAAGAGATCCACCAGCTTTCGACAAGATATTTCGCGCTCTAGAATTTAAAATGATTGACAAAATAGGTTAAGCTTAAAACATTTTGAAAATGACATGCAAAAATTAAAAGATATCTTGACCCATGCTGACAATAGTAAGCTGACATTTTCTTGACCTACTATGTATCGTAAAAGTAAAAACAATAAAAATTGTTCATACTATTGCATCAAAATGTGTTTTGCAGTCATTTTTTATCAATATAATCTAGTTTATATGCAATAATTCGAAAACAGTAGGCCGTGGACTTTTGACGTCTAAGAAAGAAATGTTTATTTAGTCAAAATGAACAACTTTTTCGAAGACATAAACTCTCTAATGTGTAACAGTAAAAAGTTACATGCTGGCACTACTTATATTTATACTGTTATTAAAAAGCTATTATCTCAAAAACACCAAAAAATACCTCTCCAAATTTTTGGCAGTATGTTCACCTAGTATTGCTTCGTATTTGCTGAAAATTTGAAGTTGCGATTTTTTGCGCTTTGTGAGATATTTGGGCATGAAATTCACACTGTTTTTTCGAATTTGTATTTTTATTTTTAATTTTTAATGATAATATTCAACATATTCCCGTACAATGTGTTTGGTTTGACACATATGCATTAGGAAAAAAATTAAACTCACATGGTTTCTGGTAAAAATGTCAAAATTTGCTTAAAAAATTGTTTTTTCATTGATTGGTTTTTATTTTTTAAATAACTCGAAAACAGTAGGCTGTGGAATTTTGACGTTTGAGAAAGAGTTGTTTATTTTGCCAAAATAAACAACTTTGCCGAAAACGCCAAGTCTCTAGGACGTAAAACAAAGAAGTTAGATGGTGGTGCCACCTATGCGGACGAGTTGCGAACTACTACGTTCTTAGCAATAGATGCCTCTGCTGATGTCAAACAACTTTGTCGAAGACACCATGTGTCGGAAATGCTTCGTTTTGGAGTAATTAATTTAGTTCCGCTAGATTGCGATTCTGGTCCTTAGTGCAACGTAAGCATCGGTGTGTTTTACCTCCCGCCAGATCGAAAAAACGACCTAGATGTCATTCATCGTCACATCGACACTATAGCTGCTGTCCACAACAACCTGTCGGATAAAGACTTGGTGCTCCACCCAGTCCAACGTATTTAAATACCCAAGGTAAGAGATTCCCGCAAATGTCAAAAATGAGACTCACCAACACATCTGCGTTAGTTATGAAAAGTTGGTGTTTTTACACTAAAATGTCATTATTTCAGCAATGTTTGTGAAGTTTTAGTAGTTTAGATGTTTCTAAATGCTGAAAAAATATGTTTAGAACCAATTAAAAAAAAATGTTACCAATTTTCAAATGGCGATATTTCCTGTTTTATTGCATGGAAGTCACTTTTAATCCAGTGAGATGCAATTAAATAATAGCTTCTATGATGGGAGTGCTTAAATTCTTAAGAAAGTTTGCTAAATAGTGATGCGCCCATACAAATCAGCGCAAACTTCATAACTATTTTTTGCTTTTTTCCTTTTCTCACTAATCCGCGAATATTAGCGGGAATCTCTTACCTTGGTATTTAGATACTTTGCACCCAGTCAATCAGTGATCGTATAAGATGTTGCATAATATGTGTGGAGGCGATATGCATACATTTTACATGCGCCTAAATGAAGGCATGTACGCATATGGCCTCCACTTTATCATCCTATGCAACACCTTATACGATTACTGATTGTCTGGGCAGTTTGGCGATTACAATCTGTCTCATGTCCACTGGTCCGCGGATATAGACAATCAGCTTTCGGTAGATCTGCATCGTTCCCGGCTGTGTCCTTCGAGTTCGGCACTGTTGGACGGATTCTGTTTCCACGGGCTTTTCCAGGTTAATACAGTGGTGAACAGTAGCGACACTCGATCTTGTTCTTGGTAATGACGCAGTTTTGCAGAATATTTCACTTTTCGAAGCCGGTGTAGCGCTGGCAGCGCTTGACAATCATCATCCAGCGATTGAGGTCCAAGTCTCTTGTCCTGTACCGATTGCATGTGATTGCATGTGATAAGATAATAAGACTATACTGGGTACAACTTCTAAAAAGCCGATTTCGAGTCTTTGAATGCAGAACTGATGCAAATCAACTGGTGCCAGTTCGAGTTGATGGAAGATATTCACGAGGCTGTTGGATTCTTCACTATCAGGTATCAGGTATCAGAAGGCCGGCTCCAGAGGCACGTTAACCTCCATTTGGGACATTTGTGCCATCGCCAAAATAACAGCCTATTTCATCGTCTACCTGAGGGAAAAGGAAGGGAAAAGGATTTGGATGGGGATAGGGACAGGTAGGGAAATAGGAAAAATACCCTGGAAGAGGGTACTAACGCACAAGCGTACCACAATGGGTTCAAACAGCGCCCTGAAAAGGGCACTGTAATAACGCATAAAGCGAAAGAGAGCCTATAGCTCTTTACCACAACGGGTTAAGAACAACAGAATATCCTGAAGATTCAGGTTTCTGAAGTCAGTTTCACTTAATAAGTGTTTACCGAATACTCGGAAACGCAGTTGCGCGAAAACTGGACAGTTACATATCAAATGATACGAAGTTCCATAATCGGATACACAGCTATCACAGGCAAATGAATCAGCTTGCTGAATATTCGCCATGTGATAGCTGAGTCGGCAGTGGCCAGTCAATGCTTTGACCAGCATGCTGCAATTCTGCTTAGACAGATTATAATCTATTATTTTATTATAAGTTAGATACTTCGCCACCCGTAGCACTATACAATTTGGTTTGACGACATGACTCCAAACTATTCCAATATTGTCTGTGTTGAGTGACAGCCCAGGTGTGAATCTGAAGCTTAATCCAACACTTCGATATCGGAATAGCTGGCTCAGGGCCAATGAAGTCATGTGATGCTGCAGAGCGAGCTAACTCATCAGCCAATTCATTTCCAGCGATGGAAGAATGACCAGGTACCCATAGAAGGTGAACAGCGTTTGCTGAATTCAGCTCCTCGATTTGATTTCGACAAGCGATAACTATCTTCGACCTGGAGTTGGCCGAAGCAAGTGCTTTAATAGCAGCCTGGCTATCTGCACAGAAGTATATTACTTTGCCCATTACGTGCTGCTGAAGTGCTGATTGCACTCCGCACATAAGAGCAAAGATTTCGGCCTGAAAAACGGTGCAGTGTCTACCAAGTGAGTAAGACTGATACAGCCTTAGCTCACGAGAATAAACACCAGCACCTGCTCGACCTTCGAGAAGGGAGCCATCAGTGTAACATACGATGCCGTCTGAAATACTTCTTTCCAGATAACCAGATGTCCACTCTTCCCGGGAAGGAAATTTCGTGGAAAATGTCCTATATGGAAAATTACAAGCAATTGTAAGATCACTTGGAGCAAGGACAATTTTGTCCCAATTCACTAAAAGTGGAAACAACGAGGTGTGTGTTGATGTGCGGTTCACAGGAGTTTCCTCTAGTAGACCGAGTACCCGTAACCGGTAAGTGCAAGAAAGGGCTTCTTGTTTGAGATGAATGTGTAGTGGGGCAACGTCAAAGAGAACTTCTAGCGCTGCCGTAGGAGTTGAAGAGAACGCTCCAGACATCGCCATTAAGCACATCCTTTGGAGATGGCCTAATTTCGAGTGGACCGTTCTCACTTCACCCTTTTGCCACCACACAAGACATCCAAAAGCCAATATTGGCCGAACCACAGTTGTGTAAATCCATTTGATATACTTGGGTTTTAGACCCCAAGTTGTACCAAAAGTACTCCGGCATTGCCCGAAGGCCATACAAGCTTTCTTGATTCTGAACTCAATGTGAGGTGTCCAGGAAAGCTTGGAATCAAGAATGACTCCAACGTACTTTACCTGTCCAGTCACATCGATTTCAGAATCAAAGAGACGCAAAGTTCGAACGCCATTACGGTTTCGCCTTTCCGTGAAAAGAACAATAGATGTTTTACTCGGATTAACCGAAAGGCCATATTGGCGACACCAACCCTCAACTACCTGAAGGGCGTTTTGCATCAGGTCGAAAAGGGTGCTGATGCACATACCAACTAACAATGTTAGGTAATCGTCGGCAAAACCATAAGTAGGAAAACCGCTATTATTGAGTTGCCTCAATAGCGTATCTGCTACGAGATTCCACAAAAGCGGTGATAGGACTCCCCCTTGAGGGCATCCACAAACACTCAATTTCCTAATCCCTGCTAGACGCAATGTCAAGAAGAGATATCGGTTTTTGAGCATTTGATGAATCCAATTGGAAATCATTGGAGATATACCATGACTCCGTGCGGCTTCCAATATGGCATCGAAAGGCACGTTGTCAAAGGCACCCTCGATATCTAAGAAAACACCCAAACAAGATTTCTTTTGAACGAATGCTTTCTCGATATCGTAAACAACCTTGTGTAAAAGAGTCACAGTGGACTTACAAGATTGGTAGGCATGTTGGTCATGGGGTGGGACACTCGATCTCGTATTACAAATATTACTAATATTAGCTAATATTAATGCTGATATTAGAAATATTATCAAGTGCTCATTGGTTTGTTGGCGTTGATGGCAGATGTCAAAACATCATTGTTTAATTAGGTAAACCAACATCATTTGAACACTTGAACCGGTACAGCATTTTTGTTATCTTCTGCTTCCAGATAGTCCTTTTTCAGTGGGCCGGCATCTACTATAACCTAATATAACCTAAGAGTTATATTCTTGTATAACAATGATGTTCTTCACGTGGTACGGCAAAGCTAGATCCGCATAATGGAACCCGAAACACGAGTGAACTTCGTTTTACAGAGGGCTTTTAGTTTTGATCGGAGACCGGGACCACTTCCGCTTGGAGGTCAATTGGGAGAGCCCCGTAGGCTGGAGACCTGACCTGACATGCTTCAAATCATAAGAAATTATTATTCCGGATGATGCCAGAAATTTTTGGTTGTCGTGGTCCACCATCGACTCGAAACTGCTCGGAACATCCATACAATGTATAGACATTAAAATGAATCAAAATTAAAACTAAATTATAACAAATTGTTAGATTTATTGCTGGTAGTATTAAACAAAAAATTTTATGTCCAAGTAGATGAGCCTATCCATTTAGCGGATCAGTGTTAGCCACTGCTAATCCTTTCCAGAACATGTGCAAACAAGTAATTTTTTCAAAACATGTTTGAAATAATCAAATCCCTTCTGAAGCAAAATAGGATAAATCCCATCTGCCCCAGGAGATTTGAAAGGAGCAAAGCTATTAAGAGCCCACTCAATCGATTCTATAGTTACAATACTCCGAGCCGAAGCTAAAGAATCATAACTACAAGAAAAGACATCAGGATCATCCGAAGATGTAATATCCACACATCCAGGGAAGTGTGTGCTGAATAAGCATTCCAGAACTTCCTCATCAGAGGAAGTCAGATCGCCATTTGGCAAACGAAGTTCGTTCACCCGGAAATCCTTAGATTTCGCAAGGATTTTGTTTAACCGACTGACTTCACTCAAGCTGGAAACATTTGTACAAAGGCTTTTCCAGCCGGATCGTTCAGCAGACCGGAGAGCTTACCTGTAGGCCTTGCGAGCCGACCTGAAAGCCTCCGAACCAGCCGAACGTCGTCTGTTCCAACTCTTTCTACATTGTTTCCTGAGTTTCGCCAGATCAGAGTTCCACCAAGGGGTTCCTCTTGTGATCTTCACAGACCGTAGAGGGCATGCTTCTTCAAAAGCTTCCATGCTGAAGGTCGTTGTAGTATCAACGGCATCATCTAAATCACTTGGAGTGTCAATGGATGGTGAATATCCATGAAATTTGGCTGCAACCAAATCAGTATAAAGATCCCAGTTTGTTGACCGAGGATTCCTGAAACGCAATGTTTGCGAAGTAACATTCAAATGTTCAAAAAAGATGTAGCGATGGTCAGATAAAGATTCTTCATCTGACACATGCCAATTGGTCAGCTCGTGACTAATTCTGCTAGAGCAAAGCGTTATATCTAACACTTCCTCTCTAGCAGATACCATGAAGGTTGGGCGGTTGCCTATGTTAAGTAATGCAAGATCTGTACTACTTAAGTACTCCATCAAACTGGAGCCTCTCAAGTTGATGTCTGAGCTGCCCCAGATGATATGGTGAGCATTAGCATCACTGCCAACAATTAGCGGAAGGCCTTTTGAAGTGCAGTATGCGATGACTTGTTTGAAAGCATCCGTAGGGGATGGTTCATCATGCGGTAAATACACAGAACAATAGACGTATTTCCTGTTGAGGTTTCCAACAGATTCATCAATTGTGATAGCACATACATCTCTGGTGGTTAGTTCAGAGATGAGTGTAGCAACTATTGCGTTGTTGACAAGCACACAGGCTCGAGGCATGACACGCGAGTTTGCCATTTCATGTTTACTGAAAGTGGCAAACACCGGGTTCACAAGGTTTCCAAGATAGAAATTTCCATTACGAAAGTAAGGTTCTTGTACCAAGGCCACTTGGGCTGTACCATTTTGCGTAAGTCTGCGAAGATTGATCGTTGCTGTTCTTTTATGCTGAAGATTGATCTGAGCTATCTTAACCGTAGCCACTACCCAAACTAGGTAAGATTAAACTCTTCGCAACAACAGCACAACAAAGAACAGCAACAATAAAACCAAATCGGTATCGATTGGAAAACTCCAAAGGCGAGGATACACAGAATACACTGTGTAAATCGCATAATGCGAAACCATATAGGTGAAAATTTAAACTAATTAACAACATCTTCATAATCCCGCCCTTATTTAACCTCAGGTGAAACTAAAGAAGGGCAGCTGATTGTCTCGGAGAAACACAAGGTCCACTGCACCATTGTTCCGGTTAGCGCAGTAAGGGCTACATACTGTGGAGGGCGCCCTGGTACTCCACAGGCTCCGTTAGCGGTTAGGTTTTTATTAGACCCCCCTAGCCATTCATTCCTAGGCACGGTAAGCATAAAGCCGCATCACACCATGAATTAGGGGTCACCTGTTGGTGGATTCTTACCACCGGAACAGGCGGTCCGTAGTGTTATTCTTAGCCAATTGAGACAATCGCTACCGACACTACACAGCTATCTAGGCTGATCGAGAAAAGAAGTTAATATTGATGATCAACTTCATACGGACTCGAACAGCCGTCAAGCACTGTCCTGTACCGATTGCATGTGATAAGTTACTTGACTATACTGGGTACAACTTCTAAAAAGCCGATTTCGAGTCTTTGAATGCAGAACTGATGCAAATCAACTGGTGCCAGTTCGAGTTGATGGTAGATATTGACGAGGCTGTTGGATTCTTCACTAACTCAGTGCTGCAAGCAGTTACGACACACGTCCCGTCGCGACGGCCACCCAGCAAACCGCCTTGGTCCAATGGTCGACTTCTTCTGCTGAAACGCCGCCGATCTTCTGCTTTGCGTTACTATTGCAATCATCGATCGCAACAAGCTAAACTAGATTTGAACAGAACAATTCGAGAATACAGGAGCTACAACGCATCTTGTATCCCAAAACGTTTTTGGTCATTCGTAAACTCCAAAATGAAATGAAGATACTCCACGTGACGCCTTCAGCTACGACATGTTTGTGATTTCAGAGCAGGATGTAGCAGGAGCAGTATCAAAGGTGAAGTCTTCATACAGCCCAGGACCAGATGGAATCCCAGCAGCCCTTTTGAAGAAATGTTCAGCTTTGCAAATACCGCTTACAATTCTTTTCAATCGCTCTCTAAGGCAGTGTGTATTCCCGAGCAGTTGGAAAAGATCTTATCTCTTTCCAATTTTTTAAAAAAATGATAAGCGTGCCGTGAGTAATTATCGTGGCATTACTTCACTATGCGTGTGCTCGAAGGCTTTTGAAATCATCATCAACGACTCCCTGCTCAATAGCTGCAAACATTACATCTCTACAGATCAGCATGGATTCTTCCCTAAAAGATCCGTCGTCACCAACCTTGTCGATTTTTCAACTGAATGCATACGTGCCATGGATGCTGGTAAGCAGGTGGATGCGGTTTATCTGGATTTGAAAGCAGCATTTGACCGCGTAGATCATCGAATCCTTCTCCATAAACTTGCAAAATGTGGGGTAACAGCTGGCTTTATTGATTGGTTCGAATCATACCTCACCACTCAACAAAAAATAATTAAAAAAAAAAGGTTCTTGGACTACTTGGTCACTTGGGCTTTACCATTTTGCATCAGTCTGCATATATTGATCCCTGCTGTTCTTTTATGCTGAAGATTGATCTGAGCTTTCCTAACCGCCACTACCCAAACTAAGCAAGACCAAACTCATACAATCACAGCACAACAAAGAACAACAGTTATAAAAGCAAATAGGTAGCGATTGGAAAACACCAAAAGCGAGGATACACAGAATACACTGTGTAAATCGCATAATGCAAAACTATATAAGTGAAAATTTAAACTACAACAACATTTTCATAATCCCGCCCTAATTTAGCCTCAAGTTTGACACAAAGAAGGGCAGCTGATTGTCTCGGAGAAACACAAGATCCACTGCATCATTGCTCCGGTTAGCACAGTAAGAACACAATACTGTGCCTGTAGGGCACCCTGGCGGTTAACCATTCATTCATAGGCATGGTAAGCATATAGCCGCATCACACCATGAATTAGGGGTCATCTGTTTAGTGGACTCTTGCCACTAAAAGGCGATCCGTAGAGTTATTCTTAGCCAATTGAGACAACCGCTACCGACACTACACAGCAATCTAGACTGATCAAGAAAAGAAGTTAATATTGACGAACAACTTCCGAACAACATGCACAAGCTTAGCTGGAGGTCGTTGTTATTGATTGACCCGTGGGGTAGGAACTTGTGAGGATCTGCGAGGGGACTGCGACAAGGTAACTGATTATCAGCCTACCCAACATCGCTCTGCAAAGTGTAATGCGACGAGCCGTGCTAGACAGCCGCGGTACGATTTTCACGAAATCCGGTCAATGTGTGTGTTTTTCGGAAGATATTGAGTTCTCCAAATTTTATCTCACGAAACCTATTGCAAGCCTATCCATATACGGAAGAACAAAAGTTGTTTACATAGTTCTTTCAAATTCTTACTTGGGGAATTTGAACACAAATCACTACCACACAGGCATTCACTTCATGCACTTAATTTTATTTATTCGCTTAATCTAATTACTCTTAAAAGCTAGTTGACATCAACACAAACATATTAAAATGATTGGGTGTAAAAAGGCCCGAAAACTGCCGCGCGGTTGTGCGATCATGCTGCCCGTTGGAGGATCGAAAATGCACTGACCTCCAGTCGACCCGATCGATGGTGCCAAACCTCTTTGCTCACCGAGGTCGATGGAGTTGCTGTAGTGGTATCCGTTAACTGGGAGAGAGTTGGTTGAGTGACCAGTGGTCATCGATAGAGGCTACCCGAATAGAAAGGTGCTTTCGGTTCCGCTCGATACCGAACATCCTGCCCCCGGCAGAAATAGCTATTTCTGCAGCTCCGTATTGGTGAAGTATTGTAGCGCTCGAGTACAGATGACATGAAAAGAAATAAGACCCGGTAGGACTTCCTAAAAGAATTATGAGGGTTGGACAGGTCCTCACCTGGACCCTCTAGATAGAGAGCCTTGTATTGCGTATGCATTCCTCCATTCACTGCTGCCCCCGGTTGAAGTCTCCAAACGTTGTAGTTGTTTGCAGCCAGTGTCGCTGCTCGTAGTGAATATTTCGTTGAATTTCGACCCAGACTTCGTAGTTGTCGTCGTCGTCGTCCAATGGATCAAATTAAGTCCGCTGATCTCCCAAGTGATCGAACATGGTCCTTCGAGCCGGATTGGGCGTCGAGAGGAATCCGCCCAACCAACCCTACGAAAAGCTCTCGCCGGAGAGTCATGGAGTGTGAAGTTGGATACGGACGTCGACAGGAATTCATCTCAGTCAAGTCAACCCATGCGCCAATGGGAATCGTAACGGATGTCATCAATCAACCCCAACGAGCTGCCGGACTGTCAGCTTGATCTTAGCATCGGTCGAGTGGTCCCGATGGCCATTCAACAACGCAAGCTATCAACTATCAAACCATCTTCTGGAATCGGAACGGAATCGCACCACGGATTCGCATGTACACGGAAGCAATCAATCGGAATCGGAAGCAATCCACGATCAAACTACCTCACCACGTTTTCTCAATCGGATCAACTACCAAGCCATCGTCATCGTGCATTTTATTTTACCAGATGGAAAATGTTTTTAGTTTTTGCAAAAACCATTTTTAAGCAAAATTTCACAAAAAAAAATGGTTTCTGCAAAAACGAAAAACATTTTCCACCTGGAAAAAAATCAGGAGATTCCTTGATCCATACTCTACATGTGCACGAAAACCGATTTTGAAAATATTGCTTCGTTATTTTATAAAAAATCAAAAACAAAAAAAATGAGGAAATGCTTCCAGTTTCGCCTGCACTGCCTTTGAATGACAATAGTAACAAAGTATTAACCAATTCTAATCTATTGATTCAGTAAATATTTCTTTTCGATAATTTCAAACGAATTTATTTTCATAGCATTTAGATCATAAACGATTATATAAAAACCTTTCGTGTCACGTGCACGTCAGTCATTAATAACACCGACGGCATAATATTTCACATCCAGCACCATGCGTCCCCTTGTCCTCGTCTTCTCGCTATTGAACGAATGCATTAAGAAGCGATAGTATAACCGGCTGGACTAGGTAAATATTTTCATTCAAAGAAGAACGAAAGTGTTGCGTCGCGTGAATTCTGTGATGAAAGACAAGCTCCCAATCGTGCAATTGAGGTAGAGAAAATAGAAAAGTGTCGCGGTTTCATAGCACTTGGCTTCGATGGAAATTCTATCTAGAGTAGCCGGAAGTTTCGCTGGCCTTTGGAGAAATCGGCGACGTAAGTATAAATTGCAAGAATCTAATTTAGTTAATTTAATCAACTCGTTCAATGTTGTTTCTATGTGACTTAAAATTTTAAAAGAATTTTAAATATTTGCATTTAATTTGTGTCAGTAACAGTGCTGAAAATTTGACACAGAACTTCAAATTACCTGCATTTTTTTTATCGTTGAATTCAAGCAATTTCATAGGCACCATGTAGATTTTCTGTTTGTTCTATTTAGGAAAAATTGTTTACTTTTTTCCTAAATGGAACTAATTATGATCTTCATAGTCCAATAACCAGACGTTCTAAGACGATCCCCTTCTGGCTCGTTTTCAATCTGCGAAGCCCGACAATAAACTATCATAAGAATATTTCAAAATTAATTTTGTTTTTGAGTTTATGTGAGGATTATAATTGTTTATTTTTTCTTTTACGAAATGGAACGAACAGACAATCTACATTTTACATGCTGCCTATGAATTGAACTCAACGGAAATCTAAAACACAGGTAATTTATAGTTTTGTGCCAAATTTGGAGCTCAATCGGTACATAAATTGACTCCAAAGATAAAGACTAAGAAAAAGGCTATTCTATATGTAAATCAGAAAATGTATCCTTTTTTCATTCCAATACTGTAATCTATAACCTCTCATCCTTCTGTATAGTATAGTATTTGTTAAAAAATTAATTGAAATTGACTAGGTCGATAGTTTGCTGCAGATACAATCTTCTTCGTAGTGTAACGCTCCCACTGGGACAAATCCTGCTTCTCAGTTTAGTGTTCTATGAGTATTCCCAAGGTGAGGAAGTTTCCATTCCGAGAAGTTCCTGAACCGACCGGGAATCGAACCCATCACCCTCAGCATGGTCAAGCCGAATCCCGTACGATTACTGCATCGTCTGTTTAGGCCCTGGTGCACATATAACGAATTAGAAATGATTTTTTTTATCTGTGATAATTTTTTACCAGTTTCCGATTTTTTTTTAAATCTATCTTGTTTGTGATCATAAGATAGTATGTTCTAAGCCACGGGTTCCCAACCGTTGGTACGCGGACCCGTAAGGGGAAGCTCACTCACTCGATGTCTTCTGTAAAATTTGTAGCGTTTTGCTACTATGTTTAAATTATGCAGTTTTAATAGAGCATTTTTTAATGTTATGTTTTATTGAGGCTCATAATTATAATTCCTTAATATTGCACATTTAGTTCACCACTGGACAGCGCACTCAGCCTTCATAAATGCGAAAACGTTAATAAAAGTGCGCGATTGCATCAAATCCAGTTGATGTCTTCGGCGCACTATTTCTTTGATTTATGCTGAATACGTGCTCTGAACACACCGAGTTGATTTGTTGCAATCGCGCGGATGTGAAATCCATTTTCGTTTTTAAGTTATTGAATCTTCCACGACCATCTTTTTTTAGAGAGCTTGGTTGTAAAAATTGATTCATCGTTAAATTTGCGAAATAATCAAAGATTGAACAGACAGACAGAAATTTATTTTTATATGTATAAATAGCTAAATAGATAGATTTATTTGCATCCAAGGGTATTTATAACCCATTATTACAGCGCCCATATAGCCACATATGTAAAGGCCTGACAAAGGAAATTCTCAGTAAAGTTCTGATACAGCAAGAATTCCAGCTCAATGTTGCACCAGAACATCAGATCCACAAATCTCAAGCAGTGAACTTTCAACGATAGTGTAATTTTTATTTTGCTCTTTCTCACTTGTCAAATACGAAGATCCGGTGCGCTGAATTGGTTTTTAATGAGATTTGTGCCCTCAAAATCGTGAGTAGGCGCAAAAGTCGGCCATTGTGGCGGCCATCTTGGGATTCAAACAAGTCTGTCTTTTGTCGAATTCGTTTTTGATTCAGTTCCAACCTGGGTTGGAACTGGATGAGATCACAGTTTCAACCCCAAACCGACTTCGGTTTCGCTTGTACTAAAGTTTGTTTGACGTTTGTTTGTTTACACATTTTCCGCCAATCCAGTTCCAACCCAGGTTCAAAAACGAATTCGACATTTAACGGTGATTTTCCAAATGCAGTCAGACAAGAAGCATTGGATCTAACACTGTGCAATACTCCAATCGCTCCAATCTTTGACAAGATCACAAACTGGCACGTGCTAGATGAGACTTTCTGATCATATAAAGCGAGGAAGATAATCCTAGCACCGCATTTAGAAATCCCAGAAAGACAAACTGAGATCAATGTTAAATTCATAAACATAAAATAAGTGTTGCGACTCGAACGGTTAAGCATACTACCTATCCACCATCTCAACCATGGTGCTCCAATGATACAAATCCGGTTTCTAACCCTAATGAAATTTCACCATGTGATCAACACGATCTTTACAAGTTAATTGATTCATATCGAGCCCTGATTAGGATCCCATCCACAGGATCGAAAAGTAGGCAATGATTCAGAATAGCTTTTCTGTAACTGAAAGCCAAAAAGGCCAAGTTTCCGTAAATCCAGTCAGTCTCCATAAAAAAGTTAAATTCACAGTCATTTACTGTGGTTCAACGCAAAAGTTAGAATCATTTTCTCGAACAGCAAATGAAAGTATCATCAATTCCTTCAACAGCAGTTGCTTCACTATACAATCGTCTACTGCTAGTCTACCTTCCGTGGTGGAACTCTAAACTGGAGCGCCTTAGAAAATTTTCTCGTAAAATGTTCAGTAAAGCAAAATAAACAAGAGAGTGTACTCAGTACAGGACTTACTTGACAAAATAACACAACAAAATACGAAAATATCAATGCAAATTTTGGGCGCTGACATTGTGAAAACATAAACAGTACTCCTGTAGTCGTAAGACTACAAAAAACGCTTTTGCAAACAATAGTTCATTTTACGAGCCGATTTTATAAATGAAATTTGGACAGGAGGTAGCGTCCTAGCCCATGAAAATCAATATCACCAGCAACATTGTTGTCACTTCGTAAAATGCCTTATTGAAATAAATTAGGAAATCTGAAACATGACGATCGGGCTTTTACCAAAACTCCTAGAGAAGCTTTGGAATTAATTCTGGAAACTCTTTTTCCAGGTTCGGTTTTAAAGTGAGGATCACTGGAAGGTGAAGGATGTCGTGGTACACCGCCTCATATCCCTTTCGTGACGGACCATAAAAGAATGATTATCTCAAATTTTCTCTTAATAACTTAACGTCCTCTAGAATAAAACTTTCTTTACTTCGGCTACTTTATCCACCTATGCACTTTTTGGGGTCAAAATAGGACCAGCACAATTGTGCTGGTCCGTCCTCAAGCCGGTCGATGTTCTCTAAGTAATTGCTAAAAATTGCCTACTTTTAGGCGTTTTATGGTACAGGAGATTTATTGTAATTATTAAATCACTGCAAAGTGTTAGTTTGTAGAAATTTAGACGTACACTGAGCGAAATAAGAATAGCACCACCCTGTGTTTTCACTATATTTTTTTAATTTCCATATCAGTTTTTAAATTTTCGATTTAGAATGATAGAATTATCTATTCCACAACTGTACAGCTGATTACGGTCGTATTATTGTGGATCGTTTACATTTAAGCCGAAAAATTCATGAAAAAATAAGCGAAATAAAAATAGCACCACTTTAACTTTTGATCAACGTTTATTTATATTTCAGCAAAAACAAGTTCAAATTTATTATTTAGATCGTAGTAGTGAGCATACGAGCCATTGTTTCGAATTACTTCAACAAGCCGTGATTTTATGGACAAAATCAATTTTTCCAGTGTACCCTACTCGATTAGCATACACGAATACGACGAATCAGCATGTTATCGTTGTCAAATTGTTTGCCGTTCTCATAAACGCGACGAGCAAGAATAGACCAAAGGTTTTCTATGGGATTCAGATTCAGAGAACAAGCGGGCCACTCGAGAACTTCTATGCTTTCGTTAGAAAACCAGGCCTTAGTCAGTCTTAGAGTTGTGAATCGCGGCATTATCCTGCTGGAAGACGAAATCTGGGCCCATCAAACACTCGCCGTGTTCAATAAAGCTTATTTTCAGCAATTCAATGTAATCCTCTGACTTCATCCTCGTTGAGATCCACGTCAATGAAAGCTTTCCCCGAAATGTAAAAGCTCCCCAAATCATCAGTGTTTCACCACCAAAGTTCCGGTTCATCTTCATCCGGTTCTTTTCGAAAACCATATCAGTAGTCTTGCAAACCATCTGGACCATCACAATAGAACTTTTTTTCGTCCGAAAATAGTAGATTTTTCCATTCGTCCGTCCAGGAAACATAATGTTCAGCAAAACTGAACTGATTCACTGATATGCCGCTCTATCAAGCTGGGCTTGCCAAGCCTTTTGTGCTACTTCAGGTTCTTGTTGCTTGACAGGATTTGTTGCACACGTCGTATTGTCACCGAAAATTGCAATTCTGCACGAATTTGGAATGCTGTTCTTTTCTTGTTCACTGTCTCTCTTTAAATTCTTCGCTTATCTTTCTCCGCGAGCTTACTTTTCGTTCCTTGTTTGTCTGTGTGATGAATATTTTCGAAATGTTTCAAAAACCTTACGACTACGGTATGAGATCGAAAGATTTTACAACCGATTTCTCTGGAAGAGAGGCATGCGTCATGGTATGTTTTGAGTTTTACCCTTTCTTCGAAGGTAAGATGTTGCGCCTGACCCATTACTACTCGAATACTGGGAAACAAAGGGTTCTTCCGTTACTTTTTGAATAACACTCCGCCACCCGATAGGAACTGTCTGTAACTGACTCAAAGCCAATACGAAAATCTGTTAAAATTTTTACAGGCTGTTTTCATTACATGGTGGTGCTATTTCTATTTCGTTCATTTTTTCATGAATTTTTCGGCCTAAATGTGAATGATCCACAATAATTTGATCGTAATCAACTGTAAAGTTGCGAAATGGATTGTACTACCATTCTCAACCAAAGATAGCATAATTGGCATCGAAATTCTAAAAATACTGTGAAAAAAGAGGGTGGTGCTATTCTTGTTCCGCTCAGTGTATAATTTCAAATCAACACAAGATCAGCTTGACAGGGTATTCAAATCATAGAAGTGAATAAGAAGAAGATAATAAGATCAGCAAATCCCTGTTCCAATCTAATTCATGATTTCGATAATATGGAGTAATATTATTCACCCAAGTATTCAAAGTTCTTTAAAAAACTCGTACAAGCTGATATCGTGTTCCTTGAAATGAAATTATACGTCTAAGTTTTTACAAACTATCACTTTGTAGTGATTTAATATTTATAATCAATCTTCTATACCATGAAACGCCTAAGCATAGGCAATTTTCGATGGAACTTGGACCGCCTTGGGGACGGAACAGCACAATTGTGCTGGTCCCACTTTGACCAACCAGAAATCTTGTGATTTTCAACAAAGCACCACTTTTTCTTCGCCGTTTTGCAAAACTACTCTTTTTCTATCGATTTTCATCTCTGCATAACTGGATTAAACAAATATTTAGAAAAATACGACAGATAAAACTTTTTCAACTTCTAGGGTGATTGTTTACTTTTTGTTTGACTAATTGTGGCGTTTTTTATAAACAATTCCAACGAAAGCTGAGGCTCAGAAATACAAGTTAGAGTAATAACTCGATCATAAAAAATACTTACTTCACATATTTTGAGAAAAAAACAATTGAAAAAAATGTGTAAAACCAATACCGAAAAACAGCACGATTGTGCTGGTTCGTCACGAAAGGGATATTGAGCTGATGAAATCTTCACGAAGATCAGAGTGGATAATAGCATAGAACTTTTCAGCCTATTAAATCTGCAGGAGGAGAAGGGTTTTTTTTAGTACTGATTCAAACTTTTTCGGTCTGGAGGGATACAAATGCATCCTAGTGATCGGGTCAAACAGCTAGGATTTATTCTGGATGCCAAACTGAATTGGAATGCTCAAATTGAGTCCGTGATCGGTAATGTGACCAGTGCGTTTTTTGATATTGCAGGGTCTCTTATGTTCAGTATAATGAATCAATAACAATAATCCTTTATTGTTTGTGCTTGTCGTTCAGTGCTAAATTAAACCATCTACAGCTCATTTTAGAAGCTGAACCTTAGGATGTGGTATATGAAAAATTTGTGCGGCTAGACCAGTTCTACAAGAATGTCACGGAAAACCGCTCTTTTTCGAATATCTAAGGTAAATGTCACGGACTACCTTTGAAAAATGTCAATTAGTATTCATCATGAATATCAATTGGCATTTTTCGAAAATAGTCCGTGACATTTACCTTAAATATGCGAAAAAGAGTAGATTTCCGTGACTTTCTTGTAGAACTGGTCTAGCCGCACAAATTGTTCATATATGAAGCATATTCTCAGATTCAGCTTTTGAAATGAGCTAGTAGGTATAGTTAAATTTAGATATATTTAAATTACATTTTCAGTGGTCATAATCTCTAACTATCCAACTACTACGATCCTACAGTTATGCTCCAAAACTATGGACTTCTGCACAAATTTATGCTGACGTGCTTCTTCGAAAAAAAAATGATGTTACTTCCTTTTATTTTCTTTTCGAAGGATTAAGATTACCACGTCATTCAGTGGCAAGTAGACCACGTTGGCCGCGTTGTTTTTTTTTCAAGCTGACTTTCGTAATTTCAAGAGTGTGGAAGAAAAAAAAAACATTTTTTAAATCGTTTTACAAGTTTTTTTTTTTATAAACTAAGATGTTCCATTTCCTCGGCGCTCCATTTTTTTGCGTGTTTTTAAAACTTAAACATACAATACTGGCCAAAATACCTATAAGTGTTTATTGATCACAAAACAAAATTGCATTCTTTCAAACGTCCAGCAAAACTTAACGAAGGAGAACGAATTCAAATCTTGAATTTGGTCGGACATTGTTCGGCCAAAATTATAGGCACTTTGTCGACCTTCCTAAGAAAGATTGATGTTCTGTTTCAGACGTAATAAGTAATAACATCACCAGGATCCTTCATTATTCTGCTTAGCAGAGGTGTTAGTTTGGTTTAGAATCGAGATCACACGAGTTTGTGAGTTTGATTTTGGGTATATTTTATCAAATGTCAATAAGAGCTATCTCGAGATTCTTGTGATTTCTAGCTTGCAGTCAATAATAAATGCCCTCCGAACGTTTCCAAATGGTTTTAAGTCTAGGTTAGTGGGCAACCCACGCAGAATATGAACTTCCAGACATTGTAAGGTACACCGGGGCAAGTTGAAACGGGTGGGGCAAGATGAAACGCGAGGTTTTAAAATAGATTTCAGTAAAATTTGGAAACTTATTCTTCGCTAAAAGATTATATGTTTCAAAAACTATGTGTTATGGCAATCAAATTGTTTATCATCAATAGAAAACATCATGTTAACCTGCTGTTTAATCTTGCCATCCCTGTTTCTACTTGCCCCGGTATACCTTAATGTATAAGTTTTGATTGTGTGGCATTGATAATGATTAATTTAAAATTAATTGTGATATGAAGCGTTGACTTGTTTAAAATACCTGTAACCATCATTACGACTAAACTGCCCATAACTGCATAACAGTCACATTCGACAAAAGTAGGCATTGGAGAAAATTGAGCTCAAAGTTTGCAACTTGCACTAGTATGGAAAAGGATCTAAATTTCAAAAATTTGGCAAAAATTCAAAGTTAATTACTTTGCAATGAAATCTTCTACAGCTCTTCTTGTATGCTGGGCGAATAGTTCAAAAAATATTGGAGCAGAATATGATTGGTTGTACATTATGAGGCGTTATGTATTTCCAGTGTGACTGTTATGCGGTTACATTCGTTAATATTTGTTAATGAGACAAAACGACTTGGTATTTTTTTTCACATTTTTTGGAACAAACTTGTAAAGTTCATTTGGATAGATGTAAGTACTGATGATTTAGAGATGAGCCCCGGTATTAACTCAATTTTGACAAAAATTGCAAATGTTACAAATATGCAGTTATGGGCAGTAAAGTTCTTATTGAGGTATTTCTCGTGGGCGTTGAAAATTATTCTGATATACCAAATGGCATTCAATCTACCTTTCTATGAAACCCGCAGTCCAGCTTCTTTTGAAGAAATGCAGTTTCACACACCGTTGGTATCCAGTCCCACTTGCTGTTATAAGTTATACGGCTACTCAAACTAAAATCGCCCTAAAGGGTGCCAAAAACATACCCATTGGAGCCAAATACAACGGTATCACGTTGTAAAGGGTGTCCACGATGAAATTGGCACACAGAAAATATTGTATAACTTTTGATTGCGTTCGCCAAAATAGCTAATTTTTTGACCATGAATCATGTAGCTCGACTCGACTCGAGTCTACGTCACGTACAAGACACTGAAGACGACCTTACAGTTGAGGTCGAAATACGTATCTGTCACAGGAGGCAAATTCTTAGTGGAATTCAAAGGAACAGTACTTAACGCGATTTTCTTTTTACTTACAGATATTCCCCTAACAAGCCCAGGTTAATCATCTACAATTATTGTTTTGTTGGGAAATTCAAGAGCTGGGTTGTAATCAACAATATCGTTGTTATACCATTTCTAACTAGTATTATTGAAGCACAGACAAACAGACGTATCACTTGGAACAACACTTGGATTTGAGAACTACAGAATATTTGAATAGTCCGTTAAAATGTGGGACGATGGGTAGTGGATAGAGTGCGACGTCTGTGATTGAAGGTTCAAAATGGTAATGCTAGAACTAGAAAATTTCATGACATTTTTTTCATGACATTTCACAACCCTGTTCAAGACTTCTGGGGAGTCAAAGTTTAGCCATTTGTATGGAGATTTCAATTTTGTTTAGGCTCTATCTCAATGCTCACCGGACCTTTTAAGGTTAATTGGCTTTGTTTTACGTTTTTGGAATATTCTGGGTGTCCAAACTCTTCATTAACACAACTCTGAGTTTTCTCTAATTTTTCCGAGACTTAAGCTTCCTACTTTACAGTTCAAACAACCTGAATACTTTTCGCGATGAAGTCAGTTTTTGTTGTAATCAATAGACAATTTTATAATATATTCTTTTATTTTTTCTAACAGTTGTATAATTGCAATAGCATGCAAAAAATGAGAACAATGTCATTTTACATTACAGGTCCACACAGTGATGAGCACATTAGCCGGAATCATGCAAATGCTGACGATAGAGAACCTACATCTTATCAGGTGGCGAAATATTTACAATGCAACCCTGAGTTCTTGGATACATACATTATGGATGAAATCCAACTCGAACAGTTGGAACGGTGGATGATACGGAAAACTCAGAGATCCAGAAAAGTAACCCAATCTGTCAGCAGAAATGGCCGCAAAACAAGTCTCAGCCGGTGGAAGTTTTGCGTACACGCTGATAAACGCCAGATGCTGCAAGATCTTATCCACTCATTGCAGTTAAGGCCTACAAAAATGCACGTGCTTTGGGAGTTGGCGTCTTGCATTTGCTCTGCCGTCAATGCGGATGGTTTTCGTTTATACTTAACGGATGCATCCGATTCAGATGCATTACATTTATGTCTCAGTAACAGCTTCATCGACGAAAACGGAGACCCAAAACCACTCAGGATCAAATCAGATGCAGCGATACCGAACTATGTCGCGAAAACGAGGGAACCTATACGATTCTCGAAGGGAGATGACGATCAACGATTAAGCCATGATGTGCTAGACAAGGTAAATATGTTACTTTTGAAACAATTTCAAAAAGTTAATTACATTACATTACAGAGTGAAATGGCACATGTAATGTGTCAGCCTATTGTATATCCAGATGGATCACTAGTCGCTGTCCTAGAATTGTGGCGCCGTGACTGTGGATCACCATTTTATGAGGAAGATGAAGAAATTGGCTGTAGTTACTTGGTTTGGGGAGGTATCGCAATACATTACGCACATCTCAATCTAGTCGGACTAAAGCAGCGAAAACTTAACGATTTTCTGTTAGCGGTGGTCAAGTCCATATTTCAAGATATGGTTAGCATGGACATGTTAGTGTCAAAGGTGATGAACTTTGCTCAACGGCTAGTCGATGCAGATCGTGCTTCACTGTTCCTTGTGGATTCTAAAAGCAAGGAGTTGTATGCAACTATCTTCGACGTTGGCTGTGACGAAAAGACTGCAATGAACGAAAACGAAAACGAGCTGAACAAGGCCCCAAAAGAAATAAGATTTCCGCTAGGAACCGGTATTGCCGGTCAAGTAGCCATGACTGGTGAAATTTTGAACATAGTCGACGCATATGCAGATTCCAGGTTCAATAGAACAATAGACCAAATAACCGGATACAAAACCGAATCCATTTTATGTATGCCTATCTTTATACGAGGTAATATCATTGGCGTTGTCCAAATGGTAAATAAGCGATCAGGCTACTTCAGTAAGGAGGATGAAGAAGCCTTCGAAATGTTTGCGGTGTACTGTGGTTTAGGTAAGTCACTGTTTTTAAACAATTATTTTTATGATTAACATATTCGATTTTTTTTTCTTAACAGCTCTACATCACGCAAAACTGTACGACAAAATACGAAGATCTGAACAAAAATATCGGGTAGCTTTAGAAGTATTAAGTTACCACAACACATGCTCCGAAACGGAAGTGGAAAAATGCCTCGTGGAAGGCATCCCGCTAAAGATACCAGGCATCGACAGTTATGATTTTAGTCCGTTTGTGATAGATGACTTCCAGAAGGCCATCTACAGTGTGTTCATGTTTAAGGATCTGTTTGGACTGAGCAGATTCGACAAAAATAGTCTGATACGGTTCACCTTAACGGTGAAGAAAAACTATAGGCGTGTCCCATACCACAATTGGACACATGGATTCTCGGTGGCAAACACTATGTACAGTATTATTAAAAATTGTCCAAACGTGTTCCGACCAAACGAGGTAAGATTAATTCGCATAGGATTATTATGCTTAACTGTACAAATGCAAACAATACAAGATATTAACACCTTAAATTCTAATTTACCTTACCCGTCACAACACTAAGACTAAATTCGAGACAAATAATCGTCCTGCAACCCTTGACAAAAACCGATGAAGATACCCAGAAGATTTATATATTCTGTAATGTCCTGTAAGCACCATCACCTTCAAATCTGCCGTTCACTTTTTCGTGATTCAATGATAAAGTCATTGTCATTGTCATTAGATTCGTTTACATTGCAACTCTTGTCCCATATTTAGTATCTGGCACGTATCGATTGTCGTCTGCATGTAATGTTAAAAACTCAGACAATATTAAGATTCAAAGCACGTACCCACTACTGTTTGCGTTTCGCGTTTCTGGTGGATCAAGATTCGTGAGGGCCATGCAGCGTGGTGAGGTGCAGCTCCGTATGAAGTTTTATCATCTAAAACACGTTAAACATGGTAATAATGTTCTATTATTCCCGCATAGTGTGCATCGTTTGATTCAAGGACAAGTTTAATTTTCTCTACTAAGTAACTCTTCATATAACGAAGAGGGAAATGGTTCAGAAATATGTATATTATTGAGTCAACCGATTACACTAGTTTACAGCATTTTTGAACTCGCTAAGCTGATGATCATTTTTGGTGTAGAATCATGCCCTGAGTTCGAAAACGCGAAGGAAAAAAATTACAGTGGAACGGAATTTTTTTCGACTTTCCATACAAGGTTGATGATTTGAAATCGATTTTTGTTCTATTTTTAAGCAAAGTCGCTAACTTCACAGATCTCATTCTTCGTAATCAATGCTACGATTGAGCTGAATTTTTTACTGTAACTTGCCTACATGTAATATGTCAAATAAACGTTGAGAAAGAATTTTTAAATTGTTTTTTACTTATTGAAAAAAAAAAAATACATTTCTTCATATATTTTTTGAAAATTTTGGTAAAATTTAAGGAGATTGCCCCTAAAACTCGCCAATATCTTGAATTTAATCAATCTTGAGCAAAAACTGCATTCAGATGATTGAATGGTATTATATTCAGCTTTTAATTTATGAACGCAAGATATTTACACGGTGCTCCCCAGTCCGTTATTATAAAATAAAAATCTCCATCCAATCGGTGCCCATCATTCGTTTTCTATGACTATCCTGCATGTCTGGGCAAAATTTGAAAAAAATCGTAGGGCCCATTTTTGAGTTAGGCCCTTTTAAAGGGCGTAAAGCCATATATTCAAAAAAAAATCGAAATTTTTATGTGCTCAGCCATTTTTTTACGATTTTGATGAAATATTTTCACGAAGAATAGTTTTGTATTGAGTACCAGTAGTATCAAACATAGTTTTGACTGATTTCTACCAACATGTGAAAAGGGCGGAACAACCATTGCACGTCTCAGCTTCTTCCGTCCCTCTTACACGTGTATCCATTTATTTATAAAAACATAAACCGTTATCAGATACAGGGGAGTCTGCTCTATTACCGGTCATAAGTTGCAGAAATTTTCAATGGTTGTTACGTCATTTTCAAATGCTAGTCTAGATTTTTTAATGAAAGTGTGAACATTTGAGTGTTGTAATATGGATAAGTGAGTACTATTACGTGAATAGTACAATAAATTCTGAACATCTATGTTTGCTTCAAATAATAATAAAACGCGGACAAAATTTCAAGAAAAGAAAATATAAAGATATCTGCTATTCTGCTATTCTGCTATTATTCTGCTATTATCAACGCATCCCCTGGCTTTCGCCCATCTGCGTTGTCTTTTCACTAGGCAATACGTCTACCAATTGATGTTTATGGGCTTGCCGGACCAAGTCATGTAGCTAAGCCAAACACCCCACCTACAACTGTTGGGTAGGCACCATTGTCCCGCCCACTGGTCTTTTACAGCTAGTTGTAGGTGCATGTGTGCGTGTAAGTATTGGTGTATGTGTGTTAGTGTTGGTGTATTGTAGGCGCCAACTCGTTCTAATCCACTCTGATTGCTAACACCCTATTGAACCATTACCCTTAAATCTGGCAATCTATGAAATAGAATGAGTTAAACGCCTGTAAAAAAACAGTCAGTAAAATCAAACAAGGAATATTAGTATTAAAGCGAAGATACAACGAAGCAACGCCCCGAACCTCGAGAGCACAAACCCCAAGAACCAAATGACAGGCAGCGCCGATAAGTCGATCGACTGGCCACCATCAGTGAATAACCAATCGAGTAAACCCCCCAGCACAAACTGCCACCAGCTCTCCCAACCTGCGCCCAACAAATCCGAGGCTCAGCCCAGCCTTAGCTTCACCTTAAAACCAAAATCTAGATTACAGAGCACACTACTTCCCAAGTAACCACGCAGCTCGAGCCGCAAATCACGCACAACACGGCACAAATAAGACAAACACTACCACGCCCGTACAACCGAAACCGACCTAGAGTAGAGAAGGGTCTCTTTCCACTCCAACCCGGACTCAACTGCACCCACAGGGCAGCGCACCTCACCCACACCGCACTCATTTATGCATCACTGTCCGAGCCGCACGGTCACCTGGGTTGAGTCAATCTGCATGACCTCGCCCAACCCGTAACGCAGAGTTTAAATCCCTCTCTTGCATTACAAAGTACTCCCTCTTCCCAAAAATCTGTGCGTGGTATAAATGAGATCTTAAGGCTGAAGAAATCGTCACCAATACAACCGCCAACACTGAGCACTCAATGATGTCGGCCTTATCAACGACGACCCCTTAGTCCCAAACCCAATTATCCCACACTACTCAAGTAACCACCCTGCTGAAGCCGTAAGCACCGCACGCACAAAGCACACACACACACCGACACGCACCACCCCACACAAACCACCAAGGCCGAACAAAAGCGGAAAGCGGTGCCACCACTGCTGAATCACGACTTTTTCAGTATAATTCAGCAATCGTAGATCCATTCCTCGACCCTACTCAGCCCTAACGGTCCATAGCAATGCCTGTCAATATATGCGCCTCACACATGCAACCCCTACACCCTAACAGTATGGTCACTTGGGTATCCCTGGGTTTTGACATGATGGTCAGGGATCACAGCCATCAAAACGTTCCACACTTTATCAGGGCTTACGACCTGTAGACATGATGATTTCTCAATAGTTTCAAGCTCTTTCGGACCTTCCGCCATTGGAGACCATCATGGCTAGCGGTGTTAAGAAAAGAAAATATAAAGATATCTAATACATAATAAAAGTGATGAGGGAATTCAAATAGAATTTTAGGGGTTATAACAGAAATTGTAGAAAAAAGTTAGAACCTTGAAATTTTATCCATATAAGTTCTTTTTCACACATAAATGAAACACAAAATAAATACCCAAGTATGAAGCAGAGCAGTTCCCAACAAAATATCTTATTCAAAGGAATGGGTTTAAAAATATTTGCTACAACATATCAATCGTTTTGCCAGTGTTTTATGTATCTCGAGACTTATAAAATTTAATCATTCTCAAGAATGAATTAAATGCTTTGACTGTTTTCCTACTCTCCGCATCGACCAATGTGGCGCTAGCTTCTATGCGCGAAAGATCGCTAAAAGTAAATCGCAAAAATATTGTATGGCGAATAGCACCTAATGGCGTATTTCTCGCAGTGAAACACATTATTCGAAAAAATATTTGGTAGCGGTTGTGCACAATGATGACCGGTTTGGTGCCGACCAAATATTTTTTCGGTAAAAGCTTTTCATTTCGAGAAATTCGAGTTTAGATACTTTTCGCCATACAAAATAAAATGATTTTACTCCTGTTGATCAACTGTGGGCGCGCGCCAAACTGGTAGTCCACTGCACTTGAAATGAGTGCCATACTGAAAATTCTCTCAGTTCAAGTCAGTCTTGTTAGAATTTTCTTGACAGTGCGTACCGTTGTACAGGAATCACACTCGTATCACATGTCTGTCCGGGGTATTAAACAGATAAAAAGTTATTTTCTTAATACCATGTCCATACATCCGATACATTTATACAAAAAGTTTTTGCATTTGTTAACAAAAAAAAAATGGATTTAAAGTTATTAATAAATCGACATCTGAAAGAAAGAATGTCAATATTCCGGTCCCTTAAATGTTGAAAATATTGTGTGGACAAAAGGTGGAGTGAGTTAAGATGGCCACCGATTGATTTATTTCTTGTTGTTATGATTTATTCTCACTTCTTACAAAATACAACAAAAATAATACACAAAACAGACCGGAACAGATACCTTACGTTGACTTTAGATAGCGCCAGTTGAAATGAGCTGCGAAAATTATTGAAAAAATCACTCACATAAAATATGCAGATGTCTCTGTAAAAGTAGATATATACAGACTTGCTTCTGCATTAGAGTCTTTTAATTTGCAATACACGTCCACATAGTGTCAGCAATTCGGCATTTATCATACTCATACCCTTAAAACCGCTTGTGGTTAGTATTACTATTCTGCGGAATTGAACCTAATACTCAACGCCATTGAATTTGAGGGGACTGTGTTTCGTTTCACTTCAACGATTAACATTAACTCAATTTCACCATGGCATGGCATCTTTTCACACTTGAAATAAAGATTCTGCAGCCAATTAGTTTCGAACAAAGCACCTTGTGATTATCGAATTAGATTAAATGCAATTGTCAATCGAATTTTTATAAATTATCACATATTGGTGTTCCTGATTTTATACAGAATTTATTCGTTTTTTAATTTTTCAGCAAATAAAACTAGTATGTTAAGGGCTTAATAGTTATTTATGCAATGAGTTGCAAAAAGATGATTTTTTCAGCACGAGTTGTACATTTATCCAACGAGGCTTGCCGAGTTGGATAAATACTACAAGTGCTGAAAAAATCGAGTTTTGCAACGAGTCGCATACAAAATTTTATGCAATGTGTTTTCATAATGCAACCCATTTGAGTTGTATAATGTTCATAATGCAACCCAAATGAGTTGCATTATGAACATTATGCAACTCTTTTTCATAATGCAACTCATTTCAGTTGCATAATGAATCAGTACGGAAAAGTAGGTCATTATTATACTGAAATGAGTCAGATAAAATAGAAATTATAACACTGAATTGCATAAAACAATTTAAACTCTTCTTCTACGCTAGCAAGATGTGATTCGCCCCGGATGAGCTGCAGAGAAACCTTTGGTTCAACCCTTACCCTATCCATCCCTCAAAATGTAACCTTCCAACCTCGAGCTGCCACGAATATTGTGGCTTCCTCCCATTACTAACCGATATGATTAAAAATTTGTTATCGTGAGTATATTGTATACATTTAGTACATAAAAGATCTTCGGATCCGCAAAACGTTATACGCGATTGAGCCCCGAATAAATGAACTAGATAAAAAAAAAACTCTTCTTCCACATAATGTGCATTTCCTTCATTTACTTTTTGTTTATTTATATTCACGATTTTCTTATCTTGAGAAGTTACAAACATTATTGAAATATTTTCATATAAATTCACATTTATTTATGTCAATGAATTAACTACATCGGCTGTTTTCCTACTCTCCGCATCGACCAATGTGGCGCTAGCGTCTATGCGCGAAAAATCGCTAAAAGTAAATCGCAAAAATATTGTATGGCGAATAGCATCTAAAGTCAAATTTATCGAAGTGGAATACATTATTCGAAAAAAATATTTGGTAGTGGTTGTGCATAATGGTGCCTACTAATACAAAATTAAATGGATTTACTCCTGCTGATCAACTGTGGGTGTGCGCCAAGCGGGTAGTCCATTATTAAAAATGTTCATATTTTCTTCAAAAAGTTCAACAAAAACTATGTCAAACATATCTAATACTCAATGCAATACAATTCTCCTTGAAAAAAAATCATCAAAATCGTTTAAAAATGGCTGAGTACATAAATATTTTGATTTTTCTCAGAATATGTGGATTTACGCCCTTCAAAAGGGCCTAACTCAAAAATGGGCCCTACGATTTTTTTTCAAATTTTGCCCAGACATGTAGGATAGTCATAGAAAACGAATGGTGGGCACCGATTGGATGGAGATTTTTATTTTATAATAACGGTCTGGGGAGCACCGTGATTTGAATTTTAGTAAATTCCATAATTTAAAAAGTTGTAAAACTCATTATTGAGCTAAAATTCAAAAACTGTTCTACTTAAAATTTTTTGAAACACGGTTTCGAAATCAGTGCTAAATTGTGCTTTAAAAATTTTGGTCGTTGACAGAAGTTCACCACCTTCGTTTTATTTTGTAAATTAGTGTTACAGTTTGTAATGCATATTTAGGGTAATTGATCCGATCATGGAGGAGTTAAGCACTGGGTTCATGCTTAAACCACAATTGTATCGCCCCAAGCAAATTTTTTACTTGGATTGAATTGAAAACAATAAAATCTATCCTTTATCTACGGGAAAATAACGAAATATTGCCACTTTGAGGTTGTTATGAGCATTTTATTCGTTTTTATATAAAAGAACATTGTGTTCCTATTGTTGCGGTATTTGTTCCTAATGTTGCGGTATTTGTTCCTAATGTTGCGGTATCCCATTGAAATCATATGGGATACCGCAACATTGGGAACACTACCGCAACAATAGGAACACAGCAGCAAACATATTAGGGAAAATATTTTTTTAAAATAGGTTTTTGGGCAAATCTTAAGCAAACAAATGGTGCAATCTCATAATTTAAGCACAATACATCTATTAAAAATACCTTTTGGTAACATTTCAGTCGAAAAAGTGCTCAATTGGCCATTACCGCAACAATAGGTACTACCACAACGATGGGAACAATTACCCTATTCTTGTAACTATAAATCTGTAAATCAGTTATGTTCAGACATACACTCCCGTTCAAAAGTTTGGGGTCACCCCCTCAAAAACATGTCATTTTTTTAGGCCCATATCTCCGCCAATTTGCGTCCGATTTCAAAACCCTAGGTTTCATTCAAAAGATAATAAGTCAAAGAAACTTTGAACATGATTTAAAAGAAACTTTTTCAAAAAAAATTGTATGTAAACTTAACCCAAAGTTGCCAAATTTTCTAAAAAATGAATATAAACTTACGGCAGTGTCGCTGGAAGTTGGGTCGACCAAATTTTAAGATGAGAGCGGTAATATGACCCATTTTCTATTAGCTTTCAACTGCTTTTTACAGAACTTAGCTAAAAAATCTTGAAAAAAAGTTATTGAGTAAATTAATCCTTGATGTCATCGACCAAAAGTTTGGGGTCACCCCTCAAAATGATGTATCGGTCAAAAGTTTGGGGTCACTATTGTCAAACATGGAAAAGTGATTTGTTGATATCTTTGTCATCTTTCATTCAATTTTAATTCTTCTTGGCTTATTTGAAACAAAATGAATGGTACTTACTGCATAGACATTGAACCACACATATTTGTTGAAATATACACACTAAAACTTAACGTAAAGTTGTCTCATTTTTTAAAGCGTGGTAAAATGTGCTAACTTTATATATACATTTTTATATACAAAAATCGTTAAATACGTTAAGTTAAAGACATCAAACGTAAATTTAGTAAATTATCTTTGAAATGAGCCAAAAATAATTAAAATTGAACTATAGATGACGAAGATATCACCAAATCACTTTTCCATGATTTACGGAAGTGACCCCAAACTTTTGGCCGATACATCATATTGAGGGGTGACCCCAAACTTTTGGTCGATGACATCAAGGATTAATTTACTTAATAACTTTTTTTCTAGATTTTTTAGCTAAGTTCTGTAAAAAGCAGTTGAAAGCTAATAGAAAATGGGTCATATTACCGCTCTCATCTTAAAATTTGGTCGACCCAACTTCCAGCGACACTGCCGTAAGTTTATATTCATTTTTTAGAAAATTTGGCAACTTTGGGTTAAGTTTACATACGATTTTTTTTTTTGAAAAAGTTTCTTTTAAATCATGTTCAAAGTTTCTTTGACTTATTATCTTTTGAATGAAACCTAGGGTTTTGAAATCGGACGCAAATTGGCGGAGATATGGGCCTAAAAAAATGACATGTTTTTGAGGGGGTGACCCCAAACTTTTGAACGGGATTGTACATTGCTCAAAACTATACATACAAAAGTTCATTTCAGAGGAATATTTACGTGAAACTTGTTGATCCCTTTTAAGCTAAAAATAATGAGGGGATTCACTAAGCAGCGTAAAAAGCTGCGAGAGTCACAATTTTTTACCAATTGAAATGTTTCATAAAATTGCAAATGAAATAACGATATTCCGTTGATTGTCGGTGAATTAATAATAGTAGAATCTTTGCCTTTATCTGCTTCTTGGTGTAACATCCCCACCGGGAGAAAGCGTGCTTCTCAGTTTAGTATTCTATGAACACTCCAACAGATGTTAACTGAGAACTTGCTCTCCCAATGACCATTTTTGCATGTAGGAGAACAAAGTCCAAAATGCCAAGGTGGGCTAAAATGGCCCAACTCTTAAAATCATTCCTGAATGTGATTTGCTCATTACTATAGGTGAATGGTTATATATTGACACCAACATTTCAAAAGGGCGTAACTGCTTTTGGAATCATCACCTTCTTTTAAAGCTGTGGATCATGTGTTATGATTTCCATGATTTTCACAACAAGTACCAGATGGGAAAAACTCTCCTCTTTCCGACAACCACGGTGGTTTGAGTGTAAGGGAGGCAGTCGACCTACAGCTTTGAAATAAGGTATTACTTCCAAATGCAGTTACGCCCTTTTGAAATGTTGGTGCCGATATATGTATTCCATATGACTATGACTTTGTTTTCATGACAGTGTATTAGTCTATATTCTAGCACTTCAAAATAAATATGAATATATTTGATTTTTTACTACGCGTTTTATTGCGCGCCCAAAGGCTACCATAGTAAAAATATCAACAATGAATCGATGTAAAACCAGGCCATACTAATCCAGAGTCACATAGGGTATTGATTTCCTTATTAAGCGTGTGGCTCCCATTTTCATCCTACTAAGTATAGGGTACTGCAATCACCTTTATCTAACCTCACTTTGTTTGGGTGTTCAGCGAGCTGTTTACAAGGTGTTAGAATTTTTAACGAGTTGCGAAAATTAAATTCACATTTCTCGTCCGAATCCATTATGAAACGGAAATATCGATTATATTCAATTCTACTAGTGCAAAATCAATCGTCTTACTACCATTTCATTGATTTTATTTATCAAAAACAACACGCAGAAAATACTATGTTAAAATCAAAAATAATTGAGGTAAGGTACCGTTAACGGTGCTCTAAGACAAAATGCGCGGGTTGCTCGAATAATAGCCGCCGTTAAGGTTGCTCTTAGATAACATACGCTCCCGAAAACAACGGGATTTCGTAGAGACTCGGTAAATCTTGCCTTTTTTGCAGGAGGAAATCTTGTTTGATGTTGCAACTGGAGCTTGTGAGTTTTGTTTTGTTTATTTAGTATTGCCGAAATAAATGTGTAATTGAGTTGCACCGAAGACATAAACTGGATTTGATGCAATTGCGCACTTTAATTGGGTTTTTAAATTTAGAAAAAATCAATGATTTTTCATTTTTAAACAAAAGAGCACTTTTTTCTGAGCCACTATGATTTTTTCAGATTTTTAGAACTTTATTTTTAAACCTAAAATTAATTTTAAAGAGATTTTTTCAAATCACCTTTTGACAGCTGGGCAACTGCTTGACAGCTCCGCCCAGTACAAAATCCGACGAGGGGTGATTCATCAAATCGCTCCCATACAAACTTCAAATTGATTTTTAAATAGGTTCCCGGGCACCAAAATTCATGAAAATTTGGATTTCGGCTCAGTTTGGCATGCAGATTCAGAATATGCAATTATCTCAACACCGTTAAAAAAGCCAATCAACGTTTTCGCACTTATGAAGACTACGTGCGCAGTCCAATGGTAAACTAAATGGGCAATATAAGATATAAAATTGAGCGACCTGTACACTTTTCAATGGTTTGAAAATTCTGATTGTCTCCAGGCGCTGTCTTGTAAAGGTTAGTGGCCAAAATGAAAAAAAAAAACAAACTTTAAGGTGAAGGTACCTGGTGCCTACTTGCGTAATAACGGATTTTGCCTATCGTTTTTGTGAGCATAAATCTAGAGATCCGTCAAATGAGTTTGACCGATTAACTGATTGACTGAGTAGAAAAAAACCTAATTTCTAGCTTAAAAATATTATTTCCTAAATAGCTATGAATATTTTCAGTGTTTGGCATTATTTATTGGATCTCTCTGTCACGATTTGGACCATCGGGGCAAGAATAATAAGTTTATGTTGGATACTGAGTCCCCATTGGCTGCCATTTACAGCACTTCAACCATGGAGCATCATCATTTCAATCAAACGGTAACCATACTTCAACAGGTAAGTAACGTTATTTTGGTTATTATATTCAAGTGATATTTGAAGTTTTTTTTTTCTATATTGCTTTTCAACAGGAAGGGCACAACATATTCGGCAAACTAAACAGTAGCGAATACAAACAGGTGCTAAGCCTAATCAAACATTGTATCCTAGCAACGGACCTCGCACTATTTTTCCCTAATAAGGACAAGCTTAGCAAATTAGTGGACAATGAGCAATTTTCCTGGACTGTAGCTGAGCATCGAATGCTGATTCAAACAATCGCTATGACCGGAGCTGACCTATCTGCTTCGGCGAAACCTTGGGCAGTACAAACTGAAACTGTGAAGGTGAGAACGATGTGTTTGTTCATCTACATGTAAATCACTCATTGTAATTTATCGTAGGTAATTTTCGCCGAGTTCTATGACCAAGGAGACGAAGAGAAAAAGGCAGGACGCCAACCAATTGCAATGATGGATCGTGATCAACCTGAACAGCAGGCTGCATCTCAGCTAGGTTTTCTCAACGGTATTTGTATTCCATGCTATACGCTTCTGCATCGACTTATTCCGGAAACGAAACCGATGCTTGAGATGTGTAATGAAAACCTAGAACGGTGGCAGCAAATTTCACAGGAGAATCAAAAGAAGGCTCAACAACAGAGTTAAAGTCTAGTCAAAAATATTTATTGTTAAGAATGTGTTGTTGTCTGGCATTACAAACTTAAGGTGAAACATCTTGGAGCCCGCAATTTCAAATTTGTATACAAACTTCAAAGGCAGAAGTCTGACAAATGAATAACAATTGTATATATCGGCACTAGCATTTCAAAAAGGCGTAACTGCTTTTGCAATCAATTCCTTCACACAAAACTATTAATCGTATCTCATCGTCCTCATTCCGAGTAATGGGAGGTATGCACTTCAAACGGAATCGCTTAAGTAATTTTCGTTCAGTGCATTATTTTTCCGTGACCGGAATGATCAAGAAATTTAACCCAGCAAGCCCCATTTGATTTGACGTTTCGTTTCAGCTCCGTACTAGGATCCGGAATAAAGCGACGCTTACACCACAATAGATCAAATTAATGGTCGCAGTGGTACTATGTCCCCAACAGGAGAAAAAAAAAGCGACGCTTCATTATTTCTTGAGCGATTTCTTGCCTGAATTTTCCACGCATCGAGATAGGCCAAGAAATTTCTTACGATCAGCGTACTACCCATAATCCATTAGCACAAATAAAAAGATAAAATCTTTTCTTTTTTTGTTTGATGGATGTGAATTGCGTGAGATGAACAAAATACAATCCACAGCTTTGTAACAACCCAACTAACAATGATAAGCTGTATAACACCTTAATTATACAATTAGGCTTATTAATTATACAGCGGCTTATTCATCTGTTGTGCAACAATAATGTTTTTTGGGAAGGCACTGGCTGCAAAAGAAATTACGCCCTTTTGAAATGTTGGCGCCGATGGTATTTTTGGCAGTTGGGTTTTTGTCGACAAAATTGCCTGAAACTAGGCTGTACAATTCAGTTTGGAACGTAAACTTGTAGTTCATCAGGTTTTTTAAAACACCCGATGACGAAGAGAACAAAGCTGCCAAAAATAGCAGAACTACCCCTATTTACCAGCCGATTAACTAGTTAACTAGCAAAACATTTCAGATTAGCATGATCAGGTGAGCTGGCCTACGATTATTTTAATTAGAGGTTTTTCGAACGTGATTTGGCCATTGGAGCCGCTATTTTAGAATTCTTTGTAGTTTTGTTTTATGAAGAGAATCATTCGTGTAGAGCACGTAATGTCAATGTAATTGTTGTGAGTACTTTAAAACTTTCTAACACAGACTTAGTGTGAACCTATATTTGGATTTTTTTCAGAGCGAATTCATCATTTGAATTGACAAATTAAAAAAATATATTTGTATCCTAACTCAAAAGAATTAAAAAACAAATGGGACTGATATGCTAGTACCGACATTCTTTAAATTTATAGACATAACTGACACCGTTAAATATAAGGCATGTAGAAATCCTCTACATAGAGATAAGCGGAAGTTACATATGTCGATTCGGCAACGCTGTTCATTTTGTTTACATCAGCTGCCAACACTTGCTGCAAAGCTAGATGTTCAAACTTTGTGCGTGACTTCGTAGTGGTTCAAGTTGTTTTGTTTACATTTTCTAATTATGGTAGATTTTTTTTTCAAAATTTTGAAAAAAATAGCGGAGCAATCGATGAAATCTGAAATTTATTGCAAAGTGTTAAGCTAAACATATCGGCAGAAATGAAGCAAGAAGCAGCAATGAAAGTTTTTTCGAGAAGTGCAGCAACAAAAGTTTCGTCATAAGCTTGAGCTTTTGAAAGCAGAATTAATTAAATTCTATCTTTTTACTAAACTTACATATACCGTCAATTTCTCGATATTAAAAATAAATAATTTGTATTTATTTAGTTCGGATTGCAATACCGTTCAATCGAAGCCTTCTTACGAACGATCAGCCTGTTCATTTGGCTCACACTTTGACAGTTCTTTCTGCACGATTGGCTTACAATGGCCGCCTCCGCAGATCTCTATAATGTAGGATTACTAAAGGCATGTCTAGAATATCTGTGGAACCGACAAAAAAGTTTAAAGTGTAGAATTAGCTCAAAAATTAAAATACACGTTATTAAAACACACAAAAAGCCGACAAAAATGCGCGGAAAAGTGAAATCTTAAGGGGTTATATATGTTGAATGGCGTAAAATCAGCTTGTGACCATGAAAAAAAACACTATCATTTATCAATTTCTGTAAAACGTGTTTCCTTTGAAGAGGCAATTACAGTCCAACCAATGGCTAAACTGAGAGCGAAACCCCAAAGCAAAACCGTTACTAGAGGACCTTGTGATGTCCTTGAACGATCTGTTCTATTTTGCAAACAGGAAAGATTTTTATCAAAAAACATTTTTTTTATTAATAAAAATGAATGAAAAATCATTAAAATTATATGAAATTTTTTATGAAAAATGTTGACACGATACATAAAGGGCGTACACTCAAAAAAAATGGTTGAAATTGGTTGAGAAGTGATTTTGCAATCGTAGTCACGGCATCGACTTTTTTTTTTTAAATATAAGAGTGTGAGGCGTAAAACGCTATATTTTTGCTTTTACTGCTTGGATCTCTATGAAAATTCGACACAGAATTCTTAAGAATTCATAATTCAAGATAAAAATGTTTAAAAAAGTCATTTTTATTACCGGCCTTAACATATATAACCGTTTAATTGCACTTGTGGAAAGTGTATGAAGGTTTCTATAAGATACACCGGGGCAAGTTGAAACGGGTGGGGTAAGATGAAACAGCGGATTAACGTGATGTTATATAGTCATGATAATCAATTTGAATGTCGTTAGACATAGTTTTTGAATCAAACAATGTTTTCGTAAAGAATATTTTTACAAGGTTTCATTACACCTTTTTCAAGACTTCGCGTTTCATCTTGCCCCACCCGTTTCAACTTGCCCGGTGTACCTTCAACAAATCTTTTTAGCGAGAACTTTCTATTGACTAAATGTACGCATACTTTCTAGTCATCAAGTAGAGAAATCTTTACTCTACTTGCTAGTAATAAATGAGTTGGTGTTCATGTACCAATTAATTGATTTTTTCAAAATTTGAAGTAACATTTACAAAAAGGCCTAAGATCTTAATTTTCTAGAACTTTCAACCCCAACATGCGTTGGCAGTAGAAAATTGAGAAATGTGAAGAGACACCAACAGCTGCATATAGCAACCTTTCGATCGCACTGCAGAGATAAAAGATGCAAATGAACAAAAAAGCAGACACCCTTGCAATGCTTTATCATAACGTCCACATATTATGACATAATTTCGAAAATGTTTAGCTAACATTTCACTATTTGATCACTTTTTACAGTTAAAGAACAGTCGCGTTTTTTGCACCCCGTTTACTTCATGCTCCCATTCATAGGAGATAACGTTGCGGCGTTTCCTTAAGTGCGGCTGTTCCTTTCCAAAGGGATGTTCCGCGTGGAATTTCGTGTAAATGCGCTTTTGGAAACGTTACAAAAGCCACGCGGTGCATCAGATACCTAGAGCGCACCAGTCAATATTTGTCACTCTCGAAAAACGAATAGGGACAAACAGAATCAAACAATCTCTTAAAACTCATCTGTCAAAAGTGGTTAAATATTTGGCATTTGGGCAAAAAGCGTACCTGCACCTTTTGTTTCAATTTCTCTATTGAGATCTCTATCGGTTCAGAAAATCTGCAACAGGGTTGCAATGCAAGGTCTATCGAGGGTTGAAAAAAAAAATAGACACGCTATAACTCAGGTAGGGTTCAGACCGCCTTATTGTATACGTGAGAAAACTTCGTAAAGAACAAGTAGTGACCTTCGATAGTAGAATGAGCGCAAATTATTTGCATTGATCATGTTCAACTTCAATCGTCTTTTATTTAGAGTTACGCTAAATGACCATTCTACAAAACGATCGTCGTGCCAAATTACTATATATTATGTCAAGTGACTGTACGCAAAATGGCATTATGCCAAACGAGGTAGAACCACCAAAACCATAGCCTTTGAACAGTTTTCCTTCGTCCCTGTAGGATCATCACCAAATCTTGCTTCGGAGAGGAACTAGTGCTAATATACACCCTGAAGGGCCTCTATAGCCACAACTGGAAATGCGTGGGTATTTAGCATGACCATGCTGAGGGTGACGGGTTCCATTTTCGATCAGTTCAGGAACTTTCCAAATTTCCTTGATTTCCGTAGGCATAGAGTGTCTCCGTGCCACGTTAGGCAAGAAAAAGAAGTTTAACTTCCTAGTCATGAAGCTTAGAATTTCCTTTTTGTCGTCGACATGTGGGGCTGGGTCGTCCCAGATCTGAAGACAAAGCCCTGTCCGCTTGCACACACAAGCACTTGCGAAAATCGTGGTTACATCTGTCCAGACCCTCACCAGGATTCCTTTCCACTGTCTGGGTCGAATCCTCTGCACAGGATTGCCTGGAGTTGTGTGTCTACCGCGGACACACGAACAGTACGTGCTTAACCGTTTCAGATTAGTAGTCTGATCATTGTTAATTATATGTGGCGGGCAAAAAGACACTGTATTTCCAACAAAGCCAAGAAAATGTTCATCTCGAAAAGTTCCTGGACTGACCGGGAATAGAACCGGTAACCCTCAATATGGTTTTTCTACAGATATTACATATCTGTGATTTTTCTGAATTCCCGTGCACTTACCGCTTTTTAGCTATATGGGTCAGGGTCACACAAAAACTCTGCTTCTTCTCTGCTTTTGAAAATACACTACTCTTTTGATAAATATTGCCATAATCATGTGGCTCATCAATAAAGCATACCATGAACTGGATATGATCTTGGGAACGGCTGTTTTTGAATTGACGGCGTCGAATTTTCATTTCAGCCTTTTGAGTTTCGACTTATCGCACGTATGCAAAATCAAAAATGTTTTATGCCATTTTCCAATGTCGGCAAACTTTAAATTGATCAACGATCGACGATCAAATCTGACAATACATGTCACTGGTTGCTCCCCCGTGATTGATCTGAGCTGGGCTGGGACACTTCACTTATTCTCTCAAAGTGCAATTTAAGTAGATCATACATTTTTGATCAATAACGGCGCTGGCCACGTCCTTATAGTCAGCTGGGAAGGAAAAGGAATGTTAGAGTGTGCTGGTTATTGCTACTAGAGACCGAGAGCACCTCTGCGTCCCCACAACCCGCACGAACTGGGGTATTTGTTATACGGAAATGATGGGAGATCTTGGGGTCACCGTTGGGTCGGTGATGCGATCCATGGATAAGGGTTATTTATAGTGATAGATTGTGTAGTGAATACTATGAAGGTCAAGCGCTTTGGTTTGCATAACTTGTAGGCGTTATATAAACTGTGCTATGAAAGTTGGAAAGAAGGGAAACAAATTTTTCAATTTTTCAATTCGTTTCTGGTTCTAGCGCTGGCTATGAACATATACATGAGTTGCATATCTAAAGAAGAGAGAGAGAGAGAGAAAGTAGATAGAAAGATACAAAGTATGAGGAAAGGGACGGGCCGGGGATTGAACCCATGACCTTCTGCATACAAATCAGAAGCGGTAGCCACTAGACCACCAAGCCCGTCGATGTTGGCAAACTTTAAATTGATGCTAGAAAGTCACTGGCGGTCAAATTTCAAAGCAGTGAGAATTTGTTTTAAGACTTTTTTTTTAATTTACTTATCGATCAGCCTAAGGCATCAGTGTCTTCTACTGTACAGAACGGAGTCGTGGCAGTGGCTGTCAGTCCATGGTAGTCACATTCTGCGAAGGGTTCACAGATCGATTGTCATTTGATTGGTCCATCTTGCTCGCGACCCCGTGTAGCCTTGCTCTAGTCGGATTCATGAAACCATCCTGATAACGTCTGAAGATTAATAATGTAATCGATGATGGACTGCACAGGAAAGTTAAGAGGGTAAATAAATTGCGCTCAGTAGTGTGATTGCGCGTTAACTCTACTTTAATTTTAGAAATGACCCAGTATAGTGCTCTAACCAATTTCAGTTCCCTATTTTTATTTTATAAAGGTATTGATTCACATATTATTCAGTTGTTCAGTATTTAAAGGCAAAACATCTTGGAAATAACATCGATGTCGGATGAACAACCTTTAAAGCAGTATTAAATGTTAAAAGCCCAAAGTGTCAATTAACCAGATATTAATGTTTGATGGATCAAATTAGCATCACGACATATCCTCGTTGGGCAAACAAGCACAAATAAATATTGCAACGGTATTTGAAACTTGGGCTAAAGTGACCTTCAATGTTTTTGAAATATATATATTTGCAAGTATAGCAAAAGCAGTGGATAGTCAATATTTTGAATGTATTAACACAAATAAGAATGAATGTTTTAACATGGCAATACTGTTCTTTTTGTTCTATCTGTTTGAAAGAAAGGTCCATAGATAACGAGTATTTTGTATTTGGAGGATCGAGAATCCTCATAGTCACGTGAAGCCATCACAGAAAGAAACCAACAATCTTTGGTTTAAATTTACCCACCTACCTTTATCATCATCATGCTCTGCATGATCAATCGTCTTTGTTGGCGGTTGAATCAATCTTCTGTGCCCGTCTTGCCATTATCCAAAAATATAACGGTGGACACAAATGGCGGATCCAGTATGCTACTCGTGGAGCGATGGGGGCGATCGTGATGTCATCCTCGTCGCGTAGAACAGCTTTCAGTATTAGCTTAGCTACCTTTTCCGGTGAAGCGCCGGTTGCAGTTGCGGCGTCATTTTCTGAAACAAGAACATGAATCAGTGTAGCGATAATCCCGTACATAATGCTAGCAATCTTCATTCAAAAGTGAAAGAGACTTTCAAACAAAAATCATTTGGAAATCACTGAGCTAAATGAACAGCGTTTTTTCTCTATTTCTTGCAACATAAACTACATAGTTATCCAAAGTAACGTAAACGTAAAGTGCTGCGAACGATACTCGGCGGTAAACTGTATAAACGGTAACGGTATAACGGTAACGGTATAAAGAGATGGATATAGTGAAGCGAATACAACACGGCAGGCTGCGGTGGGCTGGACACGTAGCTCGTATGCCGGAGGTACGACAAGCTAAAATTATATTCAGCAGAGATCCAGGAAGAAGTCGTCGGCTTCGTGGAAGGCCACGCACACGTTGGCTTTTTGCAGTTGAGGAGGACCTAAGGACTCTAAACGTTCAGGGCGACTGGAAGCGATTGGCCCAGGACCGAGGCCAGTGGAGACGGATACTTCATTCGGCGTAGACTCACCGCTACGAGTTGTAGCCCATCAAGTATCAAGTAAGAATTTAGCAATCAAATCATAAATTGCGTATTTTTTTTTGTTTTAACTGTATGTCAACATATTATTATATGTTACGTATATTGAATTTTCTTTTTGAGTTGCTTTAGAAATTTATATTAACAAATATTGGACACAACAGTTCTAACTACATGAAATTACAAGACATTGCATACATTTAGGCGTTTATCGATTTCCGTCCCAATTTTCAAAATTGACTTCAATTCGTGAAAACACACTTCGTTAAAAGATTCAAGACCTTATTTAGGTTCTACTATGATCGATCTACCGAGGAAAGGCCACAAATTGAAAAAATAACCTGTGGTACTCATCCAGTTGACGTCTCGACTAATAATGATAATCCCAAGATCTCGGCCTACATTGATGTGATAAACTACCACATCTCCTTTTCTTTAACAGCATACCAAGTTTAGCAGACATTGGCGTTTATTAGAGACGTGAAACCTACTTTTTTTATGCTTTTGCGTTTCTAGTAGTGTTTATAATAGAAATATCTTTCCAAGGCAACGCCGTCACTAATAGAATCACATGGATATCCGATAGATATGACTTGAATAAGCGCGATATTCTTACATGAGAGAGACTTTGGATTCGAAACCGACCTTCGTCCATTAACCGCAATCTTTGCCGATATTACTTCCAAGAAAGAGAAGACATGAGGCGCCATGCAAAACCCTCTGATATTCAAGTAGGAGATCGCGTGTTGTTACAAAATCTTGTATCGTCCGGAAAACTCACTCCAACATTCAGCGGCACGGAATACCAAGTCATGGAGAGAAGAGGAAGCCGTGTAAAAATTGTTGATCCTTTATCGAGAAGCGTTCTTGAAAGAAATGTCGACGGATCTTGATTTTTCCATGGGGTGGATCTTCAAAATCGCTGAGTCGTATTGCTAAACGCTCCGATAATCGCTTCGAAAGCTCCAAAGCAAACAGGGTTCGCTCGTCGCCAATGTGGTACTCATCCAGTTGACGTCTCGACTAATAATGATAATCCCAAGATCTCGGCCTACATTGATGTGATAAACTACCACATAACCAAAACGTTGTTGTAGAGCAGTGGTGCTCAAACTGCGGCCCGCGGGCCGCATGCGGCCCTCGAAGCTCTTGTTTGCAGCCCGCAGAGGATTTTGAAAAAAAAAAATTACTGATTATGGTTCAAATTATGCAAAAATATTATACTAATGCTCAATCTTATGCAAATATTTATTTCCAATTTGAGATGAAATGATTTCGATGGCAACATTAATACACACTTATTTCTGAATTGCCTGTTCGGTACTTTTTTGACGAGATTATAACAGCAGTACGATCTCGGTAGTTTCGGTAATCGATTTTACTGAGGCTCAGTAAAACAACTGTCAAAATCGTATGGAAAAGGTAAACAATGCATTTTTGCTGAACGAGTTCGGTGCTCAGCAGTTTTAATCTCGTCAAAAAATTACCGAACTCGGTAATCAAAATTAAGTGTGTACTCTTAATAATTTTCTAAGATTGAAAAAGTTGTGAAAAAAAGTTATTTTAGTTTGTGTTAATCTTAACTGTAGATTTTATCATTATTTTTAGATATTTGGTCTTACCGAGGTAAGATTGAAAACATGATTCCAAGTCCCGTTTCTTTTAAGAAGCGGTTTAAATACTCTCCAAAAAATCTTTTGCTTGGTCCACAATTCTCAAAATAGTAGTAAAAAATAATGTTAACCCTCGAGCGATCGCGCTATTTTATTTTGAACAACACGTTGAAAAAATCTCGCTTTTCGTACTCAGCATTAGCGTGCTACTGACGAAGATGGCCAACCGCACGAGTTACGGAAGGTTAAGCAAATATTTTGTTTGTTATATAAAACTTCAACCATGCTACAGTATCTACAGTTTCTTCTGTAGTTTGAAGCTACATTTTGAAGATGGTGTGTAGATAATCCAGCCATAAGTAGCAATAAATGATAAGCTACTACAAAAGACTTGCAATTGGAAAGAATTTTCTATTTTCAATGTGTTTTCGATGATCTAACTGAGATCTTTGAAAATGTTTAAGTGCAAGGGATACTTGTCGAAATTATCCAAAAACCTATGGTTTTCCAATATGTACTAAAATTGCCTTAGTAAAAAAGTTAGAAAACTTTTAATATAATATTCAAGGCAATTTTTATCCTGCGACCCGAGGCTCAGACGTAAAATCTCAATTTGGCCCGTGATAAACATCCACCTGAGCACCACTGTTGTAGAGCAAAATGTTTGAAGGCGATCTCCTTTGGCCAACCGACGTACCCCACTGGGTTTCCGTATAAATCCGGAACCGGTCAACCAACTTGCCCAACCGATGCATTCTATGAAACGGTAGTAATTTCCGGTTGTTTAGTCAAATTTTCATCAAAATCGGGTGAAAATTGAAGAAAATAGAGCTAAATGAACATCAAATTTTAAGTGCGCAAAATACGTTGGTGACGCAAAGGTTAAGGCTATGGATCGCCAATCCGGAGATGGCGGGTTCGATTCCCGTTCCGGCCGCGAAAATTTTCATAGTGTATCATTGTACTTGCCTCACAATATACAAATTCATGCAATGGCAGGCAAAGGAAGCCCTTCAATTAATAACTGTGGAAGTGCTCGAAGAACACTAAGTTGAAGAGAGGCAAAAAGGCCAAAGAGCCAAAAACAAGAAGAAGAAGAAGCTTTTAAACCGGTTTTGATTTAGATTTTGTTATAGGATAAACATCTGTTATCTGTGCTAGCACGATACAAGCGTTTTCGAGCTATGAAACTATGGAACAATAAACGCGATGGAAATGTATCCACGGATCGGTAAGTATAACAGCGAGGAAAGTAAATGATAATGCTCGAAGACGACCAAAAAAACAGGCCGCCAGGTGGTACGGAGGGTCTTCCTTACTTTAAAAAAAAACCTGATTTAGTCCACCTAGGTATAGTGAACAGAACCCTTCTTAAACTATTCAAAATCGTTCCTCTATTATTCGATTCGTATGTAAAATATTTCTTTTGCGCAATTTTGATTTTTTTGTTGTTCTTGAAAATAAATTCTGTTCTAATAAATTATCATATCTTTAATGTTCTTGTCAAATAAAAAAATGTCTAACGCGCGCACATAAACATTAATCCGTTCACAGTTAGAATAAATCATCCTAGTTAAACGACATTTAGCGTTATAATGTACCTAAACCATAATTACAGCCCAGTCGTAGTTTCCGTTGAACTTAAGTGTAGTGTGTACAATAAATCACAGTTTAGTTAAAATTCTCGATTATCTGTTCCATAAAAAGAAATCCCGCTCGACAGTGATCCAAACCTACAGACGCTCTTATGTGCGACAACACAACCCTAAAAGGTGTTACGGGCTCCGTTAACGATCGAGCATCTCTTCCCCTCAACTATTCATCTATCAGCACGGGTCGCCTGACACCTTGGATTGGGGTCCCCTGTTTGGTGAACTTTTACCCCTGGAACAGGGGGTCCGTAGTCATATTCTAAGCCGGCAGCTACACGGGCAGATGGTATCAGATTGTCGGAATCTCTCTATGGCAAATTCTTGAGCGCCAAGCGAATGAATCGTTTCTGTATCCGAGCAATTCTAATGCACCACGTAACTTGACATGGATGCCACACGAACGAAGCATTCTCCATAATTGGGCGCAAAAGAGCACAGTACAACAATTTCCAGCAGTGCGGGTTCGAGAAATCCTTGGCTACTATGAAAATGAAGCCCAACTGTCGAATCGCTTTTGAAACAATTTCAGATCACTGCAGATCAAAACCCATCTTGGTATACAGACGAATTCCCAAATCTATTGGGCAAGTAACTATTTCCAGAACGTTTCCGATGGTAGTCAAACATTACTGGGGTTTTCAAGCGATGGAAGGTGATCACTTGACATTTCTCAACGCTAATAATTATGTACATAGTGTCAGCGATCTCTGTTGGCGCCATCTTCGGTACGAATCACAATATACTATTTTAAATCGTCAGCATAGGTAAGCTTGAATTCTTTGCCTAGAACCAAAGCTGCAACGTTGACGAACAAGATGAATAGTAGCGACCGGAGGCAGCTTCTTCGAGGGACATCAGATTTAATTAAAAAATATATTATAGTTTCAAACAGTTTTGAAGCAACTGACAGACTAGTGATGCCACAATAGTTCGTAACATTATGTCGATCGCCACGTTTGAAAACGGGTGTCATGAACGATTGCCAACGGGTACTCATAGGTTGCGTCTGTAATATCCAGCGTTGAAGCGGAGTAGGGTGGGGCGGGGCAAGATGGGTCGCATAAGGATGGATCACCATAACTTTGTAAATACAAATCGTATTGGTTTGTATTCGTCCGCTACTCTTTAATACACTAGTTAGCTATGCTAAAAGTCGATAAAAAGTTCATTAAATACAAAATATGATGTTAAACGAGCAGTTTTAAAAAGTGATCGATTTTGCACCGTGAAAAAAGTGCGGGGCAAGATGGGTCTCCTTTTAAGTAATTCACATTTTCTCAACGAAAAACGTCAAAATATAAGATTTGTTCCGCATTCACATATGCTCCATATCCATACTGAATAAACAAGAGCTACTAGTAAACATTTTATAGATTTATTTGGAATATAAAAAACTTTACGATTTGAGTGGTCCTAAGGCGTCTTGAAAATTGATGTTTTCATTAAAAAATTATCATAATTTTATGTTATAATTTTGAGTGTTCATTCCGCTTGATTGAAGTCATTTATGAGATAGTCTTGTAATAAAAAATAAATAACTTTTGAATGCACCAAAAATACGTTCAAAATTGAAGGTGACCTATCTTGCCCCGCGGCCGTTTATATGGAGATTATATGGAATGTATCGCATAAGAAAAATGGCTAAAAACCATTTTATTTTTTATTTCCAATGAGAGTGAATAATTTTTCAATCAATGCCCCAAACTTTTGTATATTCATGCTGGTCATCTAACAAAATTATTAATCTCAACAAAACATGAGTAATGCGCCCAAAAATGGCACTGACCCATCTTGCCCCGTGACCCATCTTGCCCCGCCCCACCCTATGTGACAAATAAGTGCTCTCAAGTTGAAGTATTTAATCTACGAAGTATACCGTAACTACGCTAACGCTAACGCTAATAAGTGCTCTCAAGTTGAAGTATCTAACTATAAACTGTTCTACTAAATTAGGCGAGTCCCTGTCATTTCTAAGCATAGACATTTCGTTGGGAGGCGGCTTCCACGCGAATGAATAATTCATTTCAAGAACGGTACTCAACTAAACGAAGACTAGTTAGAGCATCCGTAACAGCGGCTACAACTTGAGCTACGCTCAACGCTATCATTTTAATTTAGCCGCCCTTTTCCACACCGGTCGCTATCAAATTATTTGCCTTTATTCGTATCTGGCGGGTTGTCATATTTTCATAGCATTTTTAGTAGCGCAACTGTCGCGACGCTTTCAAAATAGAAAGGAATTTCATTCCTAAAATAGCTCAAACAGATATTGGAAAACATGTTGGTATTAATTTAAAAAAAAAGTTACCTTAGCAATACAAAAAACAGTAGTTATTTGTTTTTATGTTTTACTATCATAAGATTACTTACTTCCATACTGATTCCCCGTTCCGGTGAGTGCATTGAGAGATAACGCAGTGCTTATGTATCCGGGTGAGACCAACGTCACTTTTACGTTGTGTTCGGCCATTTCTGCACGAAGACTGTCGCAAAAAGCTTGCAGAGCATGTTTTGAAGCGCCGTAGGCAGACCGATGGGGAATGCTGAACTTTCCCTGGACGCTTGAAATGCACACGATTCTGCCCTGTTTGCGTTTGATCATCGACGGGAGGCAGGCCTTTGAGAGGGCCACCGTGCCGAAATAATTGACCAGCATCACCTTGATGTCGACGTCCAGCGCGGTGGACAGGCAGTCCGACCTGACGCTTATGCCGCCGTTATTGATGAGAATGTCTATTTGTCCATGGATTTCCAAAACTTCTTGGGCCTTATTTTGGAGCGAGTTGATGTCCGATAGATCCAACGGAATCACCACAGGAGAGTGCGTAACAACGGTCTGGAAAGATTTTTTTGTTTTTGAAACTTATCCAAAATAACTTTAGACACCGCGATATCAATTATTTTGATTTGTCAAAAGAAGTGGTTTATACTTAAAGCAATATGTAAAAAGTTACTATTATCTGCGGCCTCGGTTATTGAATAATGAGTTACAAAGTTATTACATAATTCATTACATACTAGCTGTCCCGGCAAACTTTGTCTTGCCAAGCTGTGGTAGTAGACCGGCCCAAAAACAAAAATGTCGAAAAATTCCACGGGGCACCCTCTAAAATCGTGCCTATGGATGAGAAGAGCAATCTGTGAAAATTTCAGCTTAATCGGTTTAAAATTGAGCTGGCGCAAATGAGTTGAAGGGTTGTATGGGATTTTCAGTTCAAATATATGGGAAATTGGATGGCCTACAGTCTCTCACTCAGTACGCTGGTTCAACGAGTTCGATTTAGCTCAGAATTGAAAGAATGGTAGTTGATACCCTAAGGAACAATTTTGTAGAAGACCATATCATGATAAAACTTAATTTTACTTGCAGTTTCAGCTAACGAAAGCAGGATGAGGACATCTTCCCCTGTTTACTCTTGGTTGTTACATGCAGCACGTGTTTGATGTTCGAAACTTGCGCTCTACATCATAGGCGGCTATGTTGTCCTTCATTTCAATTGCTCACGCACGTGTGCGGGTATCGAAACAATGAAGAATCACATAGCTGCCTATGATGTAGCGCGCAAGCTTCGACCGACAAACACGTGCTGCATGTAACAACCGAGAGTAAACGGGGGAAGATGTCCTCATCCTGCTTTCGTTAGCTGAAACTGCAACTAAATTAAGTTTTATCACGATATGCTGCCTATGATCGCATAATTGTCCCATATGAATAGGAAACCCAGCAAAGATGGGACTGATATGCGACCATGGGCAGTATGGTCTTCTACAAAATTGTTCCTTAGGGTGTCAACTACCATTCTTTCTATTCTGAGCTAAATCCGTCTCGCTGAACCGGCGTACTGAGTGAGAGACTGTAGGCCATCCAGTTTCCCATACTAATCCCATACAAACCTTCAACTCATTTGCGCCAACTCAGTTTTAAACCGATTGGGCTGAATCTTTCACAGATTGTTCTCCTCATCCAAAGGCACGATGCTAGAGGGTGCCCCGTGAATTTTTCCAACTTTTCTTTCTCGCCATACAAATGTGGGCCGGTCTACTGTGGTGGTTTGACAACTGTTGAGGTCATAACGTCACCGCACTCTAGATTGGTTTCATTTCAATCGTGTTGATTTCCTTCCCAGCTCACGAAAATCAATACTGAGAGGAATTCTATCGACTGAGGGAATCTGGCAGTAATATTTTATCGGCGTAGCAGTCTCTTTAGGAAATCAAAAGCTAATTTGTTTCAATGTCCGACGTTTCGATGTATTTAACACCTTTTTCAAGGATTCTAAAAGTGATTACAAGGATTACATTAATATCGCATAGTCAAGGAAACTTACGCAAATCTTACAGAAACAGTAGCAATTTTATCAGGAGGCTCTTGTTGAGCAGTGGTCATTGAACATTTAAACATTCGAACAAATACTTCCTATAAACATTATAAAAAACATTAATCATCTATGTTGTCGTAGCAACAGAATCAAAAGGCGTCACGAACTTTATAACGTATTTATTCGTGTAACGTTAAAGTTTCCTACAATTACAGACTCATGATTAGGAATTTGGTTATGTTGTTAACTGTATGTTTACTCACGTTTTATGCGTGTAATGATTGATTTAACGTCTCGCTGCTCAGTGTTATCAAAGATCGTGTAAGGTAAAATATCGCTGGCCTAATTGAACAATTTTCTTTAGAAAACGCAAGATTTAGTAATTGCAAATTTACCTTATAGTCAATAACAACTGCGGTGACGGACCAGTTTCGTTCGATAACCTCACATGCGACTCTAGGAACAAATCTGATTATTATGGGCGATTTCAGTCTAGTTTTGCACAAAGTTCTCACCTGATAGTTGAATTAACGCTTAATGATAACTAATAGGTTAAATAATAACAAATTCAACAAAATCAAACGAAAAATATAAATCGAATTCAATATCGCGACCTCACGCTTCAAAGATCTTATTGTTTAACCCTTATTCGTTGACACTTCCAAATCTGTCACTCCGTCCTATGACATAGATGTCACTCCGACCGAATGTGCAGGGCGCTGGGCAGCAGATGCGACACAACTAGAGGGGTGTTCGCAACAGTCCCCCCCAGCAGGTGGACCCTGGTCCAGCATGCTTCCGTTACCTGCAATGTCCAGCACTGCCAGTTTGACTACCGGTCGCTCGTAAATTCCGGTAATGGTTTGAACCGTCGCTGATCGTACCTGACCATCCTTCGAAGTGTTGATTGCTATCACTCGGCCTTTGGGCCAGCAATTTCTCGGAAAAGCGGAGTCCACGATGATAACGACATCTCCCACAGCAATCGGCTTCGCAGGGCTAAACCATTTAGTCCTGCGGGTGATTTCCGGAGCATATTCGTTGACCCATCGTTTCCAAAAATAGTTTGCTAGGATGTCTGAAGTCTGCCATGAGTGTTTCACGGCCTTAGCACTGTCACTATAGGGTACAAGTGGTTTTGAACCATTCGACGAGCCGACCAAAAAATGGTTCGGTGTTAAGGCCGGTGATGACTCATCGTCGATAGGGACATGAGTTAAAGGCCTGCTGTTCACGATATTTTCTATTTTAATCATTGAACTTCTTAAAACTTCGTCGGTGGGTGAATGATTCAGTTTCATTTCTGACAAGATCCGCTTCACAGTCTGTATTAGTCGCTCCCACGAGCCACCCATATGAGGGGAGGCAGGGGGGTTGAATCTCCAAGTTGTGGAAGGTGTTGTGAATTCCGACGCCAACTTATGGTTATCGATCAGAGCTTGTGCTTCCTTCAACTCCTTGGATGCCCCCACAAAGTTGGTACCGCGGTCACTTATTATTTGTATCGGAGTTCCTCTTCTACCAAAACAGTTGTTCAAGGCCATTATGCACGAATCTGTAGACAGCGAGTTGGCAATTTCAATATGAATGGCCCTAGTCGTCAAGCAGGTCACCAATACTCCCCACCGTTTCTCAGGCCGTCGTCTAACTGTAACCTGATAGGGCCCAAAATAATCAACGCCCACATACGAAAACGGGCGCACGTAAGCCGCCAACCTTTCCTTTGGTAAGTTGGCCATCATTGGAGGATCCGGTTTGGCTCGGCGAATTTTACACCGTTGACATTCTCTGCGAACTCTATTACACTCGACACGCACTTTCGGTATGTAAAACTTTCGTCGCACTTCGTTGACGAACGTTTCGTTGCATTGATGGTGGTATTTTTCGTGGATATCTTGCAGCACTAACTTGGTAAGGGGGTGACTTCGAGGCAGAACTATTGGAAATTGCGTGTTTTCACCGGCAAAGTCACATGCATCGATGCGACTATGTATACGCAGCAATCCGGTGATGTCGAGAGACGGGCTTAATTTGTAGAGGGAGTTTGTCCTGGGTAAAGTTGACTTTCCTATTGGATTCTCGTGGCGGGACAGCGTTGTCATCTCGATGCCATAGCATTCCCATTGAGCACGCTTGTAGAGAAAGGTTTGCGCTTCTGCTAGCTCTTCGCTAGTTAGCGGTCCTCGAAGAAGTGGCACATCCTTCATTTTTCGTCTGATGTTAGCAGGAAACCGCAGGACTAAAGCAGACATTCGTTGTAGACGATTCCAATTTGAATAGTTTTCAGGTCGCAGCATATCGTTCCCTTCATTGATATAGTGGTGAAGTAACGTTGGCCGCAGCTCTTCAACGGTTTCTTGGTTGAACGATGTGCTTGGCCAATCCTCTTTCGGCCTTGATAGGAAAGGAGGTCCAGAGTACCACCGAGACTGTACATCGAAGCTTGGATGATCATTCCATTTTGTGCCCTCATCGGCCACGTTAGTTTTACCTGGCAACCACTGCCACTCCGATAATTCAGTTGCTTCTAATATTTCACCAACACGAAAGGCGACAAACTGCGAGTACTTCCTGTGGTCTGATTTTAGCCAACACATAACGTCACGTGCGTCCGTCCAAAAGTACCGTCTGGTGATTTTAATGGAATGCCCCTCTTCGATGCTTTTTGCTAACCGCGAACCTACGACTGCTGCCTGGAGTTCCAAGCGTGGAATCGACACAAATTTGATCGGCGCAACTCGACTTTTAGATCCTACCAGCGAGCATGAGATTTGTTCTCCTTCAGTGAACCGAAAGTAACAAACGGCGGCATATCCGAGCTCGCTGGCGTCAACAAAAGTATGGATCTCCACGGTCCTTTCAGTCCCTCTGGATGGGGACTGGTGGTAACATCGAGGGATTCGTACGGATTCAGCCGCGGGAAGTAGACCTAGCCAGTGATTCCATTTTTCCATTTGCCTCTCGCCAATTTCGTCGTCCCATGAAATGCCTTCTCGCCAAATTTCTTGGAAAAGCAATTTCAAGAGTATCATGTAGTTAGATAACAGGCCAAGGGGGTCGTAGACCGACATCAATATACGCAGGACGTCCCGTTTAGTGGGATGTTTTTGGCCTGTGAGCAATTGCTGATTTCGCTCGGTGGATAGCTTGTAGCGGAATGTATCTGATTTGGTATCCCACCACATGCCTAGGACCTTTTCTAGGATCGCTTCTTTGTTCACGTCCAGGTTCTTCTCCGTTGTTACGGTTTCTCCTAGCGCCTGTACCACCTTCGGTGAGTTGGAGATCCAATTTCTCATCATAAAACCTCCCTGCTGATGTATATGGCGTACGTCCCTCGCTAGCTTTATAGCATCTTCTTCCGTATCAACGCTCGCTAGCATGTCGTCGACATAATGTCCCTTCTCAATAACTTCTACGGCTTCCGGAAATTCCGATTGAAAACGAGTAGCGTTTTCTTTAACCACGAACTGCGCGCAACTAGGAGAACATTTGGCGCCGAAGGTCATTACCGTCACTATGTACTCACCGATCGTGCCATCTTGACTGCACCAGAAAATACGCTGGCATTGTTGGTCGTTTTCGTTCATTCGGATGCGAAGGAACATTTCAGCGATATCGCCAGAAATAGCAATACGTTTCTCACGGAATCTATACAGCACAAACGGTAAAGCATTAAGCTGGTCCGGCCCCTTCATGAGAACATCATTGAGAGAGGTCCCTGCTGTGGTCGCTGCCGCATCCCAAACGATTCGAACCTTGTTAGGTTTGTTCGGGTTGTATACGGGAAACATTGGTAAGTACCATACACGACCACCTGGATTTTGTTGTTCTTCCGGGGAAATTTTTCGAACGTAACCTTTTTCCATATACTCGTCCATCTTGTTAGTCAACGTTGCAGCTAAATCAGAGTCCCGCTGCATCCTCTTCATCAGACAGGTATGACGTCGGAGAGCCATAGGCTTGCTATCGGGAAGTTTGACATCATCATACTTCCACAGCAATCCAGTACAGTATCTTCCATTATCAAACGTTGTTATAGATCGCATCATCTTCATGGCACGTTCATCTTCGGACGAGAGGAGTAATCTTTCCGGCTTCGAAACCCCTAAGTTTTCCAATGCGAAATAGTTTTTTACCGCAGTGTTTAATTCAACGTCATTTACGTGGTGGCAAACGTGGAAGCTATGTGGAATCGACGTTGAGCTAGATCGTCCTCCTGAAGAGCATGTTCCAAACACCATCCACCCCAATCTCGTTTTGGCTGCAATGGGTTCGTGTTCGGCTCCTTCCCGACTTTCCAGGGGGTGAACTAGTCTAGCGTTGTTCATCCCGATCAGGATTCGTGGCTGAACATCTGAATAAGATTCTACCGGTATTCCCTGTAGGTGATCGTACTTTGTCGCCAGGTCTTTGAACGAAAGAGATTGATGGGGTAGCTGCAATTCCTTAACGGTGAATACTTCAGCAAGTCGGTGTTTGCTTGATTCTGCGCGTGGCCCGGAAACGTCCAGAGCAACGATTTTGGCTGAATCTTCATACCGGCAAGCATCGCCCGTCCAGCGAAGACATAATGGATAATTCTGTCCTTCCAGACGCAGCTCGGACGCTAGTTTCTCCTCCAATAGTGTTACCGAAGATCCAAGATCCAGGAAAGCGTAGGTTCGAATCTTTATTCCTCGGTTATGAAGCGTAACCGGGACGTACTGGAATAGAACAGGTTTGCTGTTTGCTTGATGAGTGTTACAGTTGTGTGCAGCATCGCTGTGCTCGGCATGATTGCTTTCGCTTTCCTGACATCTCGCAGCCGTACTTGTAGCAGGAATCATTGATCGGTTGTCCTTGGCATCATTGTGCAGCAGTCTGTGGTGCTTAAAGGTGCATCCATATTTCCCACAGGTCCTGGTCGACTTGCACGGTCCTTGATGCTTCGCGAGACAACTTCGGCATAGTCTGTACTCACGGACTAGATTCCATCGTGAAGGATGGTCCAGGATTAAAAACTGCTTGCAATCACCTACGCTTTCGCAGCCTCCTTGGCAAATTATGCATCCACTGGAACTAGCTGTCAGTTTTGGTTTGAATTCACGTGATTTCAGGTTAGTCTCAGTGTGAGTGTTCAGAAACCCGTCATCTCTTCGTACACGTCGCGCTTTCTCCTGATCGTTCTGAATTTGAGGTATAGTTACAGTACTCGCCGCCTCGGCGAGCGTGTACAGCCACGTGCTGAATTCTGTCAGGGTGACACGAAACAATCCTTGTCGATGGGTCGCCCAATTCAAGCGTATCATGGGCGGTAGGCGATCTACAAGACTCTGTAGAAGAGAAATATTGCAAAGATGCTCGTCTAGGTTGCAGTTTTGAACCGTTGCGACCATATTCCTAACGGCTATGGCAAAGTCGATCAGCGTATTTAACTTATCGGGCTTCGGTGCCGGTAGAGAATGTATCTTTTGAACAAGCGAGTGGACGATTATTTCTGGTCGACCAAAAAGCATTTTTAAAGTTGCTATAACACTGTCGAGGTTTCCTGGGTGAAGCAACTGATAACGTACCGCTTCGAGCGCCTTTCCTTTTAAGCACTTCTGCAATCTCATCATGTTTTCTTCCGCGGTATACCCACAGATTCGCGTTGTGCTCTCCAAGGTGCCGTAAAATAAAGGCCATTGTTCCGGGTCGCCGTTATATTCCGGTAGCTCCTTTGACACGGCCTGACGAGCAGCAATTTGGCTTCTGTTAAGCATTGTTGAGTCATTACCAAATCCAGTCCATTGTAGGGGATTTGCGAGGGGAATATCTTGATTCGCCCGATTTTGCACCGGAGATGGATGCGATTGGAAACAAATGCCTCCACGAGGTGGCCTACTAGAGCTTTGAGGATTGAACACCGGAGAAGAGTGGTACTGCGGATTAGGTAAGACTGGAGCTGGTGGTAGGCTAACTGTTGCCATCCGTGGTTGATGAGCTGAGAATAGACGACACTGTTCAGCGGAGGTCACTGCACCGCCGGTTTGCGTCGCCGTTGGAAAAATGCTGGTAATCGGAGGAGGTGTTCGGTCGACTAATAGCTGGTACCTCTGTAGAAGATGCTTCATTTCGAGAGCCTGCTCTTCCTCTAAGAACCGGAGCTGCAGTTCCGATGGTAGCTGAGAGACAAGGTTCTGACGAAGTAGCGAATCGGATGTGGAATTCATTGTTTGTGGTGGTGGAGCAGGCGCAGCGTACAGTGGCAGTGTCGAAGGTGCGGTTGTCGTCAACGGATCGTTCAATGGAATTGATACGAAACTTGTATAGGTGCGTGTTGGATCGACGTGGCCACCACCCGATGATGACGGGAGCAGCAAAGCTTGATTTAGCGATAAGCTAGTAGGCATTGAGGAAGCTGCATTGAAAACTCCTTGCGGGTTGTGAACCACTGAAGAAACTGCTGGTTGCGATACTGCACTGACGGGTGGCAGCATATTGCTTATTGATGTAGTGGCGGCCGTGGCCATCGCTTGAACAGAGTTTCTGGCATTATGACATCTCTGACAACTCCATTCGTAATCAGCAATAGCTTCAGTCACGCCGACACAAGCGAAGTGAAACCATTTTCGGCATTCGTCGCAGCTCACCATTTGGCTAGTGTCCGGTTGTCCACATAGGAGGCAGCTTTGCTCTAAGCTGTGTTCGTGTTGATCTTCATACAAACGCGACATTTTTCACTAGAGCAAAACGAAACTTTAAAATGTTGTCGTAGCAACAGAATCAAAAGGCGTCACGAACTTTATAACGTATTTATTCGTGTAACGTTAAAGTTTCCTACAATTACAGACTCATGATTAGGAATTTGGTTATGTTGTTAACTGTATGTTTACTCACGTTTTATGCGTGTAATGATTGATTTAACGTCTCGCTGCTCAGTGTTATCAAAGATCGTGTAAGGTAAAATATCGCTGGCCTAATTGAACAATTTTCTTTAGAAAACGCAAGATTTAGTAATTGCAAATTTACCTTATAGTCAATAACAACTGCGGTGACGGACCAGTTTCGTTCGATAACCTCACATGCGACTCTAGGAACAAATCTGATTATTATGGGCGATTTCAGTCTAGTTTTGCACAAAGTTCTCACCTGATAGTTGAATTAACGCTTAATGATAACTAATAGGTTAAATAATAACAAATTCAACAAAATCAAACGAAAAATATAAATCGAATTCAATATCGCGACCTCACGCTTCAAAGATCTTATTGTTTAACCCTTATTCGTTGACACTTCCAAATCTGTCACTCCGTCCTATGACATAGATGTCACTCCGACCGAATGTGCAGGGCGCTGGGCAGCAGATGCGACACAACTAGAGGGGTGTTCGCAACAAAGGTCACAATCTTCTAAATTATACATAATAGTTACCGGCACAAAACACTTAATTTTAACACTTATTACAATATTTTCTTTTCTTCGTCGCAAAACTTGTTTATCCAACTGTCGTTTCGGTCCTATTTTTACTAACTAATGTTGCATGCAAGTACGTTCTCAAGTTTGGGTATTGATTGTCGGGTCACGATCTTCTTCTGGTGGGTCATGTTGTATTCTGTCTGTGTTGTTCTGTTCTCTTCTTTGGTGTCTGATTGTGTGTAGCACACCACACCTGATTTCCTAAAGAGACTGCTACGCCGATAAAATATTACTGCCGAAAATCAATACTTTATCAATTTTCTTACTTTTCTAGTTGTTTTTCGTAACTTTTTAGACATATAAACACAGCCAACACGAATACGAACCGAACCGTGCAAGAGTCAAGCTCAGTCTTGTGCATTATCACCATCATAACACAAAAAGCCGCAACATCAACATTGCCCTTCTTCCCCCATCAACGCTACAGCCGACCGTCTCTATGTTGCTATCGAACACATTCGAGACGAACGCATTGATACGGTGGCTGCCGCCGCCACGCTCTTTCTCTGCAAATCTCTTGAGTAGCCGAACACTTCTTAACCGTCGTTCCGACGCAGAGCTATGTCACTCACTGCTGGGTGACTCTCGTCTGAAAATGCCAGGATGAGGGTCAATTTGTTAAGTAGAATAGAGGCTTGCATCAAAAACATAACCTCATCGAATTCTCATACGATTTGTAAACATTGCCCTCAATTTTTTTTTGAGGGCAAGGACGGCTTTATGGACCGACGCCGAAGGAAAGAAAGAGAAGGGGACAGTGATGACGTCAGCGTGCAAGCGCTCATTGCATGGCGCAGCAAACACAACCATAGCACGCCCTATGAATAGAATGCAAAGCGTAGAACAAAAACTCGCTTCGGTGTTTCATCGTGTGGTTCGAAAACAAGAGACGATCGCTGCTGTTGGATGTGGTTGACTCTGCATTGAACGAGGGTTGGCTTGAGTGGCTTTTGCATGAATCGATTATGTTTTGATGGACTGCGTTTGTCGTATGAAGTGATGGTTAGAGCGAGTGTCATTCGACATTGACCCTCCTGAAACTCCACAACCCTGGTCCAAGCTTATCGGTTCATCCGTTCTTGAGTTTTGTTGCCTCAAAGGGACTTCAAACTCATTTTTATATATATAGATAGATAGAATAGATAGATAGATAGATTATTCCGGTGTATAATTGAATATTTTCCAAACTACGTATTTAGAGAACCTGACAGACACTTTAACGTTCCAACCGGGTTAAAACCTGCTCCCCAGCTTAGTGTTCTATCAGCACTTTCACCGGGAATCGAACCCATGCTGAATATCCACGCCTTTACAACTCTAGACAAACATTTCAAAATGGCCTATCTGCTTTTTGTAAACAAACATGTTTCTGTCTCTGTAGGGCCCATCTGCATCAACCCACGCACACCAACACCCTTAACAGATAGCTTGCAGAACACCCTTTCTGATAAGGGTGTTGATGTGCGTGGGTGGATGCAGATAGGCCCTGCAGAGACAAAAACATGTTTGTTTACGCAAAGCAGGCAGGCCCTTTTCAAATGTGCGTCTAGAACTGTGGCTATATGGGCCCTTCCGTGAAAGCCGCGGAGACGCAGATGTGACCTTGGTCCCTAGTAGCAATGCACGTCGCACTAACATTCTATTGTCGTTTTCGTTTTTGCGGTGGAGCTACACCGGTGTAGCACTTTTGTATCGAAAATGTTCGTTTTTGATTTTCGTGCTACACCGGTGCAACACTTTTTCTGCACCGCGCATGATAGTGTAGCACTCAAAAAATCGGGAGTGTAGCTGGTGCACACCGTGTCCACCAATCAGCGTTTGCAAAGTTATCAATATTTTGATGTTTATACACGCACACCAATGCAACTGCACCGAAAATGTTCGTTTATTCTGCAAAAAGTGTAGCACGAAGCGGTGTAGCACCGCCGCAAAAACGAAAACGACATATCCTTCACTCGATAATCTCCCATATCGTTAAAAAGCTTGGAATTTTTAATTTGCACATTGAGGATGGTATGCTCCGTGTGTTGGTTCCTAGTTCAATTTTGAAAAATGTGGTCAATCACGGTAGTACGGTCATACTTCAGTTTGTTTCAATATGATGCATTGAATGCATTACAGGTAAGTACAGTGATTATTGACCGTGATTAATTATCAACAAGTAACAATCGATATGCCAACAAATGCTTATCATCGACCAATGTTCCCAAATCAATGACCTCAAGCACGATTCGAACCCATGCTCGCAATGATGATGATTGTGAAGGTAACACAATAATTATTTAATAATTATATTTACCGTGTGGAGGGCCAGCAAATCCTTCCGAACCCGCTCCAATTCGTCTTTCCGTCTGGCAGCTAGGACGACTTTGCAGCCCGCTAGGAAGAACGTATGAGCCAGAGCTTCACCCAGTCCCGAACTGGCGCCAGTGATTAGCACTACCTGTGAACAAAAAAAAAAGTGCAAATCACACCATGCAAAAGCAATCATTTCCAATTGGTTTCACCTTTCCCGGCAGACACTCGCGGTATCGTCGCTCCCTTATTATGCCTATGATTTTGAATATCAGATGAGGCAGGGTGAACGGTAGCCATACTGTGGACAAAATCCACCAGAAAAGGCTTCCCTCCGAACGGCACAGAGCTGGCGATTCCTCCAGCTGTTTCATCTTCAAGGTTCACTACGAAATGCACACCGATTGATATCCAAGCAAAACGCAATATATCTAAGGATTCTCCACGGCTAGTCCACCGTATAGGCAATGAATTACAATTATAACTATTATCCAATCTAAAATTTCAGCTCGTTTTTGTCGCACTTTTATTCACAGAAGACTGACCGCAACCATCCACACAGCGCTGCTAATCCAAGAAGACTGCGGAAGAAAATGTAAACAAACATGACGGTCATGACGTTTGAAGAACACTATTCACATCTCTGTTCTCCTGGCGCACGCACATACAAATCTTTTCAAGCTCAATAAATATATATTTATAAATATAAGATTTTTTAATAGAAATTAAATTTTCTAATAATTTGTAATCTTATGTAATTTGTAATTGTATTTATTAATCATACAAAAACCAAGTCTTGAATAAAGTCAAGGCCAAGGAAACCGTAAAGGGAAACAATACTAATGAAAACAATCATAAACAATTAACAGTGCTTATTTGAAATCGCTTCGGCGACTCGCAATAAGCTGATTTAAAGGTTACACTGAACCTCTAAATTTGATCCCGACGTTCATGGATCGATTCCAGTCTCGGGTTTCAACCAGGGGACCCGCATGCGGCCCTATAGGCCTATATATACACGCTAACCTGAAACTACCCATCGACTGGGTCGATTCGACCCGGATTTTCATGTTGTTAGCAGTTGTCATAATCCGGGTAACCCGAAAACCCAGATTCGTTGAATTTGGGTAAAGATCTGGGTAATCGGCACTTTGTCACTTTTCAGCTTGAGAATATGGCAGCGGTCAGGAGAACGCTGAAAACTATGAATGTTTTCGCGAAAAATATGCCGATAAATGACGGGAAAACAGTGGAATTATTCCGGGGAACTGTTTTCCAGCATCAGGTAAGTGAACAGCACATGGAAATTAAGAGCTTTTTATTTAAAATCTAAATTGAAAATAAATTAACAAAATCAAGGCCCCGGAGGAGCTGGGTATCGTTTACCCAGATTTTGCCACCAACATCGGTAACCCAGATTTGAGTAAAGGTGCCTTTACTCAGTTTAGAGTAACTGCAGTTTTGCTCAGTCTGGGTCGCTTTGACACCAATCTGGGTAACTGAGGGTTAGCGTGTAGGCCCTATAGGCCTACTGCTCATCTTTTGCGAGTGTGTTAGTGTGACTGGCAACGCGACCAGAAGCTTAGTTGAATCCTGCTTGGAAATCGGTTTGTTTTGTCGATGGGGATGGCCCGCGAAATCGCATTATGTTGTTTGGGAAGGCCCGCTCGATGCATGTTAGGTAGGCGTAGTTTGTTCGAGTTTGACGTGCCTGCACCCTCCCTGGTTTCAACCGCGACGAAATATTTTTATTTATTCATATCGAAAGTCATGGCTGCAGTTTTCAATAACTTTATTGCTGCACAAGACCTTTTGAAAAGTTACGCGATAACTATCCCGTTTGCGGTTGTCAGGTCCAGTCAACAACAAAATTTGCAGCTTCGTCCCATTTTCTTTGTGCACTTTCTTTGTGTAAATTTGATCGCATTTTTGTGAAATAAATACGGTTCCGTTTGGCTTCGGGTTGGCCCGACCTCGGCCAGTATCAGTGCTGAAAGCGACTAATGTGCCCAAGTGGAAGATTTTGATTCGCTCACTGCGGCTAGCGAACCGATCCGCAATTATTTATTTTGTTCAATGGCGAAACGTCTTGGCCCTGGCGCTCCAGCGACAAATGGAGCGAACAACTCTTCCCCAGGCCAAAATGAGCATCTCCGGGAGGTTCGTATGAATGATTTTCTGGAAGTTTTTGTAATTTACTTTTTGTTTTTGAATTCAAGACAATCAGCGATGTGTTCCGGTGTTTCATATGCATGGAGAAGCTGCAGGAGGCCCACCTATGTCCGCACTGCTCAAAGCTTTGTTGCTATCTTTGCATTTCTCGCTGGCTGACGGAGCAACGGCGGCAGTGTCCCCATTGTCGGGCAACCCTGCATGTGTCGGATTTGGTAAACTGTCGCTGGTTCGAGGATGTCGCCGTCCACATTGAGAACCTCCAACAGGTACGTGTTTGAGGCGGGAGGCTTAAGTTAAAACCGCAACGCATAGTAATTGAGTCGCTATTTTGCAGATTTGTCAGAACATAAAGTCCTCAAATTTGAACCATCGCGATCAGGATCAATGTCCGACGCACAAGGAGAAGTTGAGCGTGTTTTGCTGGACATGCATGAAGTGCATTTGCCATCAGTGCGCTCTTTGGGGCGGAACCCATTCCGGACATACCTTCAAACAATTAGGTAAACTGATTTCCTTCTAATTTTACTATTAAAGAGATGTGTCCAATCTAGTAAATACTGCATAATAGTTCCTGAAGGTTCCTTAATATGTTATACCGTGCGAGCATCATATTATAGACAGCTCCATATTCTGAACAGTCAGCGAATCCAAAATAGATTTTTCTCTTATAAAGCAATATCGAGAGTTGAGGAATTAATTTTATTGAGGCCTTCTATGATCCAATCGTTACAAAACATATAGTTTTTGACTCAATTGCGAACGTAGAGAATGTGTTTGTTAATAGTAAGTAACATTATGTGTTCAGAATAAGGACCACGGCTTCTTATGGTATCCATAATTAGGAACACGTTGTCCTCCAACAAAAATATGTCTAGATCGTAAACTGCAAGTTATTATAAAATCAAATATAGGTATATACATTTGGCTAAATAACCAACCTACTTATTCATTTATTAATATTATTATTAACATCAACAGACATCTTATGCCCCAATGATGGCCTCTTATAACTAATACATCATTCGAAGTCGGGACATTGTTGTTAAAAGTAGCAACCGCGTACGCGCTCGAAATACCGTTGTTTTTGGTGGTTTTTCGCGATTTTTTTTCGGACAGACCATCCACTGTGTTGCAGTTGGAGTGGACTAGTGTATCTACTAGAAAGCAGGTCAAAATCGGTGAAGAAATAGTTTAAGTGAAAAGTTTTACCATCGAAGTGTTAGAGTGACAGAAGTAACACTTACGTTCTGTATTAATATCAGTGTTTCCCAATCAACGCGCTGCGGACCACGAAAAGAAAAATAAGTAGTCAACACACTCTTCTTGTGGCCAGCCGGCGCCATGCTGGCTAATGGCCGACCACCCCATCCAGGGGACCCAGGGGGCCCCGGTGGTGGTCACAACAGTGCGGGAAATCGACGATATGGTGACTACACCGGCCAACTACTGCCGGACTATATGGACCCAGAGGGTACAGCAGGTCAGCTGCAGTATCTCAAAATGGAGACAACCAATGGTGTGATGCCGCAGGATCCCTTTCTCCTCCGCCTATCTGTGGAAAAGGCAATCGGAAGTCCTATCTTCGGGGCTTTCAAGGAGAATAAGGGGCTATCCTACGTCCTGAAGGTGCGAAGCCAGGAACAAGTGAACCGACTACTACGTATGACACAGCTCCAGGACAGCACTCCCATTCGAATCTCGGAACATCCGTTTTTAAATCAGAGGAAATGCGTCGTGACGAACCACGATTCCACTGGACTGACCGATACATACCTACTTGAGCAACTGTCGCATCAAGGTGTCAAAGAGGTGAAGAGGATCACGCGACGAACTCCGGAAGGCAAACGCGAAAATACAGCCACCGTAATCCTTACGATTAGGGGTACTGTCATTCCAGACCACATTGACTTTGGGTGGTCCCGATGTAAAACACGCAAGTATTACCCATCCCCAATGCTATGCTTCCGTTGCTGGGAGTACGGCCATACTGGGAAGCGCTGCACAAGTCCGCACCGCGTTTGTGGTCGATGTTGCCAAATCCACCCCGAGGATCAAAATGAAACAGCCGGAACTGATCAGATGCCAAAACCAAGATACCAGTGCCAGGAGACACCTTTCTGCAAACACTGTAGTGCAGGAGATCATCCCGTGTCCAGTCGCAAGTGTGCAGCATACGAGAAAGAAATGGCCATTCAACACATCCGAGTGGATATGGACATCTCCTATCCGCTAGCACGCAAAGAGTACGATGCCCGACATGGAGCTAGTCGAAGTAACGACACCTTCTCAGGAGTCGTCAACGCCAGTAAAGATACTGAAATACAGGAACTCAAGGACACAATAAAGAAGCTGCAAACAGACGCCGAAGCGAGGGAAAAGAGGATGGCAGAGATGGAACGAGCGTTACAAAGCCACACCGTTACTGACCGCATCGAAACGGTAAAAGAGCATGGTACCATCGGAGAGCTTGTAAAGCAGGTCGCGGCCCTCACCGAAACGGTAAAAAACCTACATGACTCGCTAGCAGCTAAGGACAGATTCATCGTACGACAAAATCGCATCATCTCCGAGCTCAGAGGAAGTCTGAAAGCACCCAGTGAACAGGACACCCCGACGATCGTTGCTATTGAGGAACCACAGGACCAAATGGAAACTACTGCCTCCCAAATCTCTTCGGATGATTCTGCCACCAAGTCGCCCAATCTCAATTCAAAAGTAGCTGAACGGGTCTCAAACTGGATCTCCAGTGTGATACCGGAGAAAGAACGGAATCCGAGCAATGACAAAACAAACGATGATAATGTATCGGTCCATAGCATGGCTTCGAAAACGACAGAAAAATCTAACGCCACTCACAACTCCAAGAGAGTCCACTCGGGCTCCGACTACAGCTGCCCCTCCGGAAATTCCAAAGGATCACCCACCAGCTCCAAGCGGAAAAATAAACACCGCAGGAAAGGTGATAAAACCAGAAACTAAAAAGAAAAGCATTCACGCTCAGTCCTCTATCATCTCAACGGCCTAATCAAGGTAAAACATCCCTACAAACTATCCTTTTCACTGCGCAACCAACTGTAGGAAAAGAGGAAATGCAAGAGTCGACTGAGCAAACCCACAGCAATACCACAAATCGAGAAAACCAGCCAAACACAACAACGACAACAGGGGCAACGGATAGCCGGGGCCCCGTTAGTGCGGAAGTTACACCCCTACCGGAACTGGCGGACAACCTCCGGCATCCTAGCGTAACTGTTGTCTCCGGGACGCACAAGGGTCATTGTACCCGTTCCCCGGGATTCCCAACATACTGTCCGGGCAACCAGAGCCCCGTCGGTGCGGAAGTCTTGGTCGTACCGGAACTGGCGGACAACCTTTGGGACTCGGTCAGGGTTGGAAGAGGGACGCAAAAGGGATTCACATCCTATTCCCCTAAGGACAGCGAGGGAGACAAGAAACTGGATACCAAACGAAGAGCGAAGATCGGGACGCCTAATACCCCGAAGGACAACGATGGATTCAAGCATTTTCCTAGGAGAAATCCGCGAAGAGCCTGCCGCGCCCCAATACTGCAGAAAGCCTCTGATATTTCGGAATCCCAGCGTCACAAGCCAGCGGCTCCTTCATCTCTGCCTAGCCTGGGTTCCACGTCGGGGCCTGCACTGGGTGGAGCTCTGTTGGGGTCCGCACGCGGCCCATTTTTTGTTCCAGAAAGTCCTAATATGGCAATATCCCGAAACTCAATTCCGTCTAAGAGTATCACCGTCAACGAGCCTGTTACAGGGGAGGCATTTTTCGCAGCTCTCGGTGTGGAGACGACAAACGCACAACTCTATGATACGCTGCACCGTTCTCGCTACGGCAATCAGGCTGTGATACTACCCGGATGTTCGAATCTGCAACTCTCATTGAGTACAAATTCCAAGCCACCCACCCATGCACAATGGGAAAACTCCGCAAACCAAAAATCTACTGTTTCCACAACTTCCTCGATTGCCCCTACCACACCACACCGTTCAGCTAGTCCGCCGCCGATTATCAGTAGCAAAATTTTCGCAATACAGTGGAACATGAATGGTTTCTTCCATAATCTCTCAGGCCTCGAAATGCTCGTCCGCGACCTCCAACCAACTGTACTTGCACTGCAAGAAATCCATCGAACAACGCCGGCTGCAATGAACAGAACACTTGGAAGCAGTTTTAGATGGTATACCAAAACCGGATCTAATATATACCGTTCAGTGGCTTTGGGAATATCCACCGAAATACCAGCCGATGAAATCCACCTCAACACTGATCTGCCTATCGTAGCGATCCGCCTATTATGGCCCTTCCCTGTATCGGTCGTGTCATTCTACCTACCAAATGGGAAAATTCCGAACCTCAAAAAACAACTGGAAAAAATCATTGAAGCAATTCCAGACCCGATGATACTAATGGGAGACGCCAACGCACATCACAGGGCTTGGGGTAGTTACCAGAACTGCCCTCGCGGTTCAAATATTTTGAACGTTGCTAACAAACATCTACTAGCTCTTCTTAATGATGGCACTCCAACCTTCATGCGCAAAACCACCGAGTCTGCCATCGACATATCATTGGTATCGTCCCGCCACAGTAACAGATTTTCCTGGACTGTGGATACAGATCAGCATGGAAGTGACCACCACCCAATCTTGCTATCTCTTACTGGACACACCACACCTGAAACATCGAGGCGACCCAGGTGGAAATATAGTGAAGCGGACTGGGATAGTTTCCAAACGGCTGTAGAGAGTAAACACTACGCATCGGCACCATCAAGTACAACAGAATTCATCGACATAATCAACAGTGCGGCCAAGGACACGATACCCAGGACAAGTCCCAAGCCGGGGCGACGCGCCTTGCACTGGTGGTCGGACGAAACAAAAAGAGCGGTCAAGGCCCGACGCAAGACTTTAAGAGCTTGCAAGCGGCTTCCGAATGGGCACCCGAACAAGAATGAAGCCATCAATCGATATCATGAAGCCCGTAATAGCTGCCGCCAAGTGATACGAGAAGCAAAGGATAGATCCTGGGCTGAATTTTTGGACGGTATCAGTGACAGCCAGTCCTCAAGTGAAATATGGGGTAGATTCAACAGTCTACAGGGTAAAAGGCGACATAAAGGCATTGCCCTAAAAATCGACGATATAGTAACAAGAGACCCGATCATCATCGCAGACACACTGGCGGATCATTTTATGGACGCTTCGTCCATACAGCGGTATAGCAAAACCTTTCTGGATCGACATCCATTTGCAGCAACGGCTATCGAAAATTTCGTCGTTCCACCAGATCAGGGACAGAACTTCAACGCTCCTTTCTCTATGAGGGAATTGATGTTTGCCCTTCAAAAGACCAGAGGCAATTCAGCTGGCCCTGACGATATTGGATACCCAATGTTAAAAAATCTATCTATATGTGGTAAGCGTTATCTTCTCGAGAATATCAATCGTGAATGGGCCAACGGGACCATCCCAGAAGAATGGAAACATGGGCTAGTAATTCCGATTCCGAAAGGCACCGGACCAAGCAACACGGTTAAAAGCTATAGGCCAATCACCTTAACCAGCTGTGTGGCGAAAGTGATGGAACGAATGGTGAATCGTCGACTTGTCGAATTTCTTGAAATGAGTAAAAAACTTGACCCCAGGCAGCACGCATTTCGACCTGGCTTCGGTACTGGCACATACCTCGCTTCTCTGGGTCAAATTCTGGACGACGCCATGAGGCAAGGTGATCACGTTGAGTTAGCCTCGCTGGACTTGGCCAAAGCCTACAATAGGGCATGGATGCCTGGAGTGTTGCGTCAATTGGCGGACTGGGGCATTACTGGAAATATGCTGAAATTTCTGCAAAATTACCTGTCTCACCGAACTTTCCAGGTCGCTATTGGTAATCATCGCTCGAAAACGGTTTGTGAAGAAACCGGAGTCCCACAAGGCTCCGTCATAGCCGTTACCCTGTTTCTCGTTGCCATGAACGGTATTTTCATCAGATTGCCGGCAGGCATTTTCATCCTAGTGTACGCTGACGACATTTTGCTGTTGGTGGTGGGCAAGCACCCTAAAATGATTCGTAGAAAGTTACAAGCAGCTGTATCTGCCGTCGGTAGGTGGGCAGCCCAGAGCGGGTTTGACATAGCAGCTGAAAAATGTGCAAGACTACACATCTGTGGAAGTAATCACAAACCGCCGAATAGACCAGTGGCCATCAATGGTATTCCAATACCAATGCGGATGGCTTTCAAAATATTAGGAGTGACACTAGATCGCAGGTTGAATTTCCAAAACCATTTCAAAAACGTCAAAGATAGTTGTAAAAACAGGTTGAATCTCATTAGGGCGATATCTGGGCGACGTACACGTAGCGACCGGATTACAAGGTTCCGTGTAGCCGATGCCATCATTGCAAGCAGAATCCTGTACGGCATAGAAATCACTGGTCGCGCTTCAGATGAACTTCTACGCATACTCGAGCCCACTTTCAATAAAACGATCAGAATCATCTCAGGACTATTGCCATCTACACCAGCCCCAGCAGCCTGCTCGGAAATGGGAATCCTGCCACTCGAATTCAAGCTAGCGCTTACACTCTGTAACCGAGCGATCAGTTTCCTGGAGCGTACCAAAGGTAACAGGAACCTTGGCTTCCTTCCCTATCAAGCCAATCGTGTCCTGCAGACTCTGGCTAATTGCCGGCTCCCCCCGGTGGCTGCGCTTCACCGCGTCGGGCCAAGAAGCTGGTTAGCGAAGAATATCCTTATTGACAACTATATCAAAACAAAATTCAGGAGAAATGCCAACCCCAGTCAAGTACAAGCTCATGTCAAAGAGCGAATCAACCAGAAATACGCCCTGGCAGATGTCAGATTCACAGATGGCTCCAAAAGGAACAACTCTGTGGGTGCTGGAATTTTCGCTAATGGAATCAGTGAATCCCACAAACTTCCAAACATCTGCTCTGTTTTCTCAGCAGAAACAGCAGCGATTTTTCGAGCAATATCTCTACCGAGCGATGTTCCAATTCTAGTGGTTACTGATTCAGCGAGCGCATTGCAGGCTATTGAATCCCCGACAAACAGGCACCCATTTATACAATGGATACATAGCACGATGGAAGAACAAAATAAGGATGTTACATTTCTCTGGGTTCCTGGTCACTGCGGTATACAGGGTAACGAAAAGGCGGACGCACTGGCAAACCTCGGCCGGCAAAGTCGTCTGCTAACACCAACGTCACCAGCTGATGATGTACGTTTGTGGGCAGGGTTGACAATCGTCCTTCTCGTCACCACTGCGTGAAGATAACAATAAACCAATCTTCGTCCGAAAGAACAACGGTGACGATTAGCCTTTTCGTCGCCGACTGCGGGCGTCACGACGAAGCTTAATCATAAATAGTCACCCATCAACTTTTTCGTCGTCCTCTTTGTTCTCTGGAAACGAACGACGACGGGCCAAGCGAACACCAACTGGGAATAGCTTTTATTGGCGTTTCGGCACTTACGGTGGTGTGAAACCTCACTAGCTCAGTTGGTAAGAGTGCTGGATTGGCAATCTAGAGGTTCGTTGTTTGATTCCAGGTGCAATTATTTTTTTATCAAAATCTTTTTTTTTGTGTGTTGCTGGTGGCAACATTGGCTCCGTCGGCTAGACGCACTTGGACGAAGAGCGAAACAAAATGAAGGAAGATTTTGTTTTCGTCACGACGCAAGGCCTTCACGACGATTCGCTGGCTTGAATGAGTCATCCGATGTGGAACGAGCAACGATGACGATCTAGTTTTCGTTCTCGTCGTCGACTTTTTTGGTCGTACGGCGACGATTTTCAGCCCTGTTTGTGGGTCAAAAACGTCATCTGGGACTCTTGGGCCCAGCGCTGGAATGGAGACCGTACTTGTTTTGCCAGAAAAATAAAACCAACCGTCGAACGATGGGAAGACCTAACATCCCGGAGAGAGCAAGTGATCCTCTCCCGACTACGCACGGGTCATACTAGACTCTCGCACAATATGAGCGGAAGAGGCGATTTCAAAATACTCTGCGAAAACTGCAACACCCACAACTCTGTTGAACATTTCATCGTCAACTGTCCGACCCTGGAAAACCTCCGTATAAAACATAATATTACGTGCATCCAGACAGCACTCAGTCCACAAAAAACTGGACAAACCGCTTTACTAGACTTTCTAAAGGATGCAAAGCTATACGACGCTATATAGCTAAAACTACAACCTCGACAAAACCTATGACGACCCCAGCAAGAATAAGGATAAGAGATGGATACCGGAACAACTACAGAAATTCCTTCGAAATTTGAAGCCTTTGCTTTAAAACAAAATCCCATCTGGACTGAGAGTTATGTAAATGAAATGTAGCAGTTATCATTGCCAGCTTCCCTTCCCCCTGACTATGAACCAGGTTTCCTTTCCCAAAACACCCTATCCTCACTTAGCACAGAGATGAACCAGCCTAGGGCTGAAAATCTCTTTAATAAAGACAAAAAAAAAAAAAAAAAAAAAAAACTAATACATAACTATAAAAACTAAAAACAAAACTGCATTTGAAATACCGTGACCGCACCTAATTCCAATCAGCTCCTAATTCCGTTCACACGAATCAAAACATCGAGTATTAGCCGAAATTGTCGCAAATCTTTAGCAAATTGATTTTTGTAATTTTCAATAATTATGTCCACGCCAGAATATAATCAAAAAGTTAAAGGGTTTCTTGTGTATTAATTTGAAAATACATCAAATGCCATTATTTATCCAATCGGCCGCCATATTACTTTTTTACTTTTGTGGACCTGTGAATTGCATCAATTTATACATTTAATGAGTTTTCATTGAAATACTAACAAAATCAATCAAAAAAGCACCATAGCAGAACAATAAAGGACATATTTTTATAAATTTAACATCAAATCATCTTATCGAAGAAGACTTCTGATGCTAGAAATGAAAAAAACACATGACCGGAATTAGGATACTACAGGTTGTACTTGCTCCTAATTCCAATCACCATATAAATGCAAAGGAAACTATGAAAAATCTGCAGTACAATCGAAACAACCAACTCCAGCATCAGTCAAGGCTCCCTGACGATTGATGTTTGGTTCATATCATTTCAATAACAATTTTTGAAAACGACCTAGGTATAATCAATGGTGTAGCATTGATTATACGTCGTTTTCAAAATTTGTTACTGATTTATTGGTTGCCCCAGCTAGCAAGCATAAATTGTGGTGTCGTCGGTTTAAAGATTTATAGATGACGTCAAACCCGACATAAACCTATCATTGACCTGTTTTTATTTTGGTCTCCAAACCCAACATAGACCCAACAGTTATGCAATGTGGGCCCAACATTCGATAAAATTTGACCCGACTTTGACGCGACATTCGACACTCTGGTGGAATTTTGCAGTTTTCCCAGAAAGCTCTCAAAAAACGCAACCACATTAAAATAATCCAATGTTATTACTTCAAATTATTATAGAACTAACATGTTTTGACAAGTAAATAAATGTATTTCGACATATAAAATATAAATATAACCATAAAAACCTATGCCAATATGATTATTTTGTCAACTTGATAATTACTTGGAGTGATCGGAATAAGGAACACAAGTGAACGGAATTAGGATCATACTGATTGGAATAAGGAACAGCAACTTGTTTCAAATAGCGGCAATTTTCCAAATAAGTTGAGTGCTTGCAACCTTGATTATATTTTTCTAGCAGTATAGAGTCATAATGAAACAGCGTTGCACAATTACAGCCACTAAATGCAGAACATGTATTTTCTACAGCTATTAGACTTAGTTCATCGCCTTAAGTGAACGGAATTAGGTACAGTCACGGTACAAGACAAAACAGAAACAAAAATGCAAAAAACATATAAAATCACAGTTCGTTATTGTTCGTAAAATATCTGCGGAATATTTGGCGCATCGTTTGGCGGGACAAGTGGAAGTCGAAAAGTTGGCCAACTCTATTGAGCGCACGTTCCAATCCAATCAGCGACGTGTGTTGACCGTAATTGGTTCGTCGGAAAGGCAATCTAAGCATTGCGTTGCTCCGAAGGGCCCTAGGACGAACGGTCAAGTCAACCGCTTCCAGAATGGCAGGGCAATCGACTCTTCCCTGCAAAGTGTCGGCAATAAGCATAGCCTTTGCCATATCCCTGCGCTATTGGAGAGTTTCGAGTCGAATCAACTGACATCGATTGCTGTAGCTTGGTAACCGGAGCGGATCACGCCATGGAAGCAGACGGAGCGTATAACGGATAAAACGATGCTGCACTGATCCGATTCTGTTAGAACCATTTTGATAATGCGGATACCAAACAGCAGAGCAGTATTCGAGGGTTGAACGGACCAACGAGCAGTACAGGGATTTTAAACAGTAAATGTTGCGGTAGGTTTGGTGGAGTTCTCCCAGCAGAAATAAAACAGTCCCAGATTTGGTGTTTATCGGCTTAAAGCTAAAATATATTGTAAATAAGAGTTCGAGTTCATGCGTTTAAGTTCAAGATGTACTCACAATTCAGTCTCCGACCTACTCTTGACCTAGCCCGCAACAAAGTGATATGTTTTGACCTTTTCCTACAAATAGGTGTATAAGTTAAACTAAATAAAGTGTAAATATAAGTATAAAATTACAAATCAAAAACCTAGCAACGATCTACTCGCGCACTACTTCTAACATCACTCTGAAAGCATTTGTTATTGTTTATCTATCTATTATGTCTTTCTGGATCTATGTTGACTCGTCGGATCGTTCGCGTCAGGTTACCATAGGGATGGTTGATACAAGGGGCTGTTGTGGCTAACATTCTCCCCCCCGTGTCGCCTTAACTTCCGGTTCAGCGTCACAAAGCTCAATAGGTCCAACACAGCCCCTTTTGTTAAGCGCCATGTTAAACGCAGAAGTCTATGATGAACTGTAGCTATCACTTTGATAATCTACGGTTGCTGTCGGCATGTAGTGTAGCATGCGGTGATGCCGCTTTGGACAACCATTGATTCCGCATACCTGTCCTTTACAAGGCCACCGTGCGTGTGACATAAGGCAGCGAGCACAAAGTTTGTGCATCTTCACTGCTTCCCACCTGCCATCCAAATCAAGTGCGTTAAATGACGTGCAGCTACTGATTTGATGACTGTCTACATCGCAAATTGAGCATTTGCTCTGATTATTTCTTCCTTTTTGCACCTGTCCATCAATTCCAGCTTTCTCTACATCTTCTCTATAATTCGGTTCTATTTGTTCCGAAGATCCATGCATATGAACAAAAGATCTATCCTTCGGTCTAGTTCGCTCATCTTTCAAACAATTCTGCGGAATATTAGCAAGCTGTGTAATGCCACTTGCAGCCGAAGTAATTTTGGCCATGTACTCACTAAATACATTTAAATCTACATCCGGAACTTGTTCCTGATGAAGCGCCCAGTTAAACTTTACTGTTGTCGGTAGCTTATCGACCAACTCCTGGAGCAATATTGGGTTAGTAAGATACCTGTGTAACCCGACTGCTTTAAGGTGCCCGCAAAGGTTTTGTACCACCAATCCAAAACTAACCAGTGTTTCCAATTTATCTGCTTTAGGAGGTGGTGTTGCTCGAACTTTAGCAATCATATTGTTAACGATTTGTTCCGGACGGCCATATAACAATTGCAGGGTCGACAAAACATGGGGAACTGTAGACGGATGTAGTAAAAAACTACTCACGGAATCCTTAGCACTACCTCTCAGACAACGTTGCAAACGCAATAGGTTTTCTGAGTTAGTATACCCACAAGTTTCTGTTGAATGTTGATAACTGCTAATGAATAGAGGCCAGTCGACCGGATCTCCAGAAAAAATCGGCAATTCCTTGATGACTACCAGTCTAGCGGCTAGCTGTTGAGGCGATGGCCCCAAATAAGAGGCAGCCTGGCTTACAGCTTGAGACGACAACTGCGAATCCATAGCCGGTAGTAGAGGACGATGGAAAGCTCGGTTTAAATCATAGTTCATATGATTTCCCGCATCAGACGCACTCGCATCACCTATCCACGACGGTGGAGGAGGGGGTAGCGTAGAATAACAATCTGTGTCTACTGATTGATCTTCGTTCCGCTTGATTATCTGTTGTATTTCTTCGTAGAAGTCCCAATAATCCTTCTCCGCTTTCTTTCGCTGACGAATGGCCTTTTGCTCACGCTGATCAGCCGCTTCATTTTCAAATTGCAGCTGTTTTTCCCTGCTTCGCAAGGTCTTAATTTCGTTCTGCAGCTCTTTAACCTGATGCTGCAGCGCCTCAAGTTCACGATCTCGTCGCTGGAGTTGAGCCTGCAAATCTGCTTCGGAAGTGCGCATCCGCTCCCTGTCCTCGACAAGTATCTTCTCCAAAGCCTCAATCTGAGCTTCCAGCTGAAACTTTTCACGATCTCGTTGTTTAAGCTGGATATACAAGCCGTCTTCCCTTTCTCGTACCAGCTTCTGCTCAGTTGCGTGCTGAAGCTGCAAACTTCTAATCTGGTTCACCAGTTCTACTTCTCGTTTTCGCCATCCGTCGATTTCTGGCTGCTCTTTCACCATCATGTCCGCTTCCGTTTCCCCCTGCAGCTGATGCGCATTGTGTTTCCGGAGCTCACTAGTTTCCATACTCCAACGCTGATAGCAGTGAGCGCCAAAGCGATTAACTTTCGAAACTGCCCCTGAGTTTACTGTTGCTTCTTCAACTTTTAAGAGATTGGCATACGGTTGCAAATTGACGAACGGCAAACGTGATGAGTGTTTGTCCTGTTCCTGTCTATCCGCCTTTGGTCCAACGGCGATGGCTTCAAGAGAGTCCTCAGACTCATCCCCGATCGAGATACTTTCCAAAATTGGTGGAAACGATTTCACCTCTGATTCCAATTCTCGTTTCCCATCACCTAGAGGATGTTGCAGTGTGGATACAGCAGCCTTGATTGGCGTTGAAGAAACATGCACTTCAGCTAGACCTACGCCCTCTGGATGAGCGGTAATCGCAGATGTCGGTTGGGGTACTTGTCGAACGTCAACGACGACCTCGCCGGCTTCATCGATCACCTTTGATTGATTCACCCAGTCCTCAGTTCGTTTTGCGATTCTTTGGCTACTCCGCATACTGCAAACGCTTTTTCCTTCTTCTTCTTCCTGTTGCCTCAGCAATTCATGCTTCCGAGCGATAAACTCTTTTCCTCGCTCTAGTTTTTGCTGAAGTTCCTTCTCATTCAAAGCCCGCTCTCGTTCGATCTTCTCACGATTCAGATCGTCGATTAATTGCTTCTCCTCTTCCAGACGTAGCAATTCACGATCTAGTAAGGCTTTACGAGAACTAGATGTGCCCGAAAGCGCACTAATTATACTCGATGTCGTTTTTGATACACCACAAGCATTTGCGGACATACATGCTCCATCTCTATCGATTATGGATTGGATAAATGAGCCTTCTGATGAATGACTCGACATTTTACCATCATCTCCCGGCATGAGATTAGCATTCCCCTGCTGAATTCTCGTCTGAGACCGGGTCTGTCGAACATTCGCTTGCGAATTCATTACAACTCGGATGAATTCTTTAAGTTTGTTGCGGTAGGTTTGGTGGAGTTCTCCCAGCAGAAATAAAACAGTCCCAGATTTGGTGTTTATCGGCTTAAAGCTAAAATATATTGTAAATAAGAGTTCGAGTTCATGCGTTTAAGTTCAAGATGTACTCACAATTCAGTCTCCGACCTACTCTTGACCTAGCCCGCAACAAAGTGATATGTTTTGACCTTTTCCTACAAATAGGTGTATAAGTTAAACTAAATAAAGTGTAAATATAAGTATAAAATTACAAATCAAAAACCTAGCAACGATCTACTCGCGCACTACTTCTAACATCACTCTGAAAGCATTTGTTATTGTTTATCTATCTATTATGTCTTTCTGGATCTATGTTGACTCGTCGGATCGTTCGCGTCAGGTTACCATAGGGATGGTTGATACAAGGGGCTGTTGTGGCTAACAGTAAACGTCGGTGAAGTTCTTGGCGTTGCGAAAAATGAATCCTAAGGTCCTAGATGCTTTGTCAACGATATATGCGACATGGTGCTTAAACGTAAGCTTAGTATCCAGGATTACTCAAAGATCTTTCACTTAATCGATGCGTTGGATTGTTACGTCACGGAGCTTGTAGTTGAACTGAATTGGTTGACTTATTCGGGAGAACGAGGTCACCGAACATTTACTTGGGTTCACAACCATCCGATTTAATGCGCACCATGTTGCGAAAGAATCGATATTTTCTTGAAGTTTCAAGGCGTCAGAGATGGAACGGATTAAAAAGCTTCATATCGTCCGCGTATGACAGCCGAGGACATCGCAGTATGCGGTTTACGTCATTAAAATAGAGTAGGAAAATCAGAGGCCCTAGGTGACTTCCTTGGGGAATTCCGGATGTTGCCAGGAACTCGGTGGATTGGCAATCGGCGCAGTATCATAACGTCCGAGGCCATAATGTCCCAGGGCTTTATGGCGCATTTTTTCGGGGCATAACGTCCAAACATGCAAGTATGCCACGAAGTTCAAGGTAAGAAGGCACATAGGATATTAGGGGCTGTCCATAAACCACGTGGTCATTTTTTGGGACTTCTCAACCCCACACCCCCCCCCCCCCCCCCCGCGTGGTCATTTGTCCACACAAAGTTTTTTATTCGTCCATACAAAATGGTCATTGGCCGAACCCCCCCTCATGACCACGTGGTTTATGGACAGCCCCTTATGGCGCACCTAAACTTTTGGACGTTATATCGCAAAAAAACGCGACTTAACGTCCGCGACAGTATGGCCTCGGACGTTGTGATCCGGCCCCTTGGCAATCGCCTACGGAGACGCTTAGTTTACGCATAGTAAGATACGATTCAAACCAACGCAGAAGGTTGCCAGTTACGCCGAGTCTCTCTAATTTAGCAGTTGCGATGGCGTGGTTAATTTTGTCGAAGGCCGCGGACAAGTCGGGATAGATGACATCTGCGATTTTTCGGCAAAGCTGTCAGCAATATCAGATGTGAGGCACAGGAGATTAGTAGCGGTGGATCTGCCCGGGAAGAATCCGTGTTGCGTTTCGTTCAGGTATTGTTTACAATGAGACAGCAGTGGGTCCATCAAAACTATTTCAAACAGTTTTAGGGATCGCGCATAGACACGAAATACCCCGATAGTTGTTGGCATTTTGCCGGTCGCCTTTCTTGTACACAGGAAACATCGTAGATGTCTTCCAAATTGATGGGAACACTCCATTGGACAACGAGAGATTTTAAACACGTGCAGTATGGGAATCAGCAAAGTTTCAATGTGCTTTTTTCAGAAAATCAGAAGGAATTCCATCCGGCCCGGGTTTCGTGGATGTTTTTAACCGCGCAGCCGCATCGCAAATCATTGTCGCATCGACAACAAAGTTGGCCCAAGAGTGTCCCCTACCAAAGGAACATTATTTGCTGCCTCAGCAACACACGCTGCCGCCACGCTATGTCTGAACCAGCAGATTATAAAAATCGAATGTACATCAGGTTTCTTTCCACGGTATATCAGAATTCATGCTGTATTATCATATGCAGAAACTTTTACAATATTTCATCGGGGAAATTTTGAGTTTTTCATCTTTTTAGCTGTTTTTCATACGAATTTGCATGAAAATCCCATTTTCGGTCAATTTCTCTCCCATACAAAATGTATGGAAAAATTTTCACCGATAGAATATTTTGAAACCTTCTGCAAATGAAAATATAGCTAGAGTACTGATGTTTGGTGAAAATAAACCCGATGTACATTCGATTTTTATAATCTGCTGGTACCGACATAGCGTGTGCCGAAAGAGTTTTATTGCAGAAAATGCTGGAGAATTTTTCTGCAAAAAGCTGGCAAATAGTGTCTGGTGTGGATGCCACCTTTTCGCCCAAAGTCATCGTCGTAGGAAGACCAGATTCTTTCCTTTTCTCATTCACGAACCTCCAAAACTCCTGCGGTTTGGACTTCAGATTTTGCTGAATTTTGCGCTGATATCGATTGAAACACAGACGACTAGCGATCTTGTAGGTACGCCGAGTTCAATCTGGTATAGTGCTCACGGAGAGAGAAGGTCCGGTATTTCGAATAATGCTTAAGTGCAGTTCGTTTCGTTGTCTTCATCCTGCACAGATCGCGAGTTATCCATGGATGGCTATTGTTGGCGCGAATCTTTTTAGGCACATGCCTATCGACGATATGTCCCAGAATGTGCGAGAGAGCCCGCGCTGCAATGTCCACGTCACGTTCATCGAGAACATCATTCCAGTCAATAGCTGCCAGGTATTCGGTAATGCTCTGATGGTCGGCTTTACAAAAATCGTAAAAAACCGAACTGATCGATTGCGCCAAGCTAATCTGGTGATCATGGAGTGTGATAACTAACGCTTTGTGGTGACTGACATCCTTGACCAAAGGTGACGGAGCATCGATAACCTACTTGATGGTATTGTGGAGCAGTACCTCTAGAAACAAAAACTTCTATTTATTTCAACCTTTATTGTGAGATTCTCTTAATCGTTCAGAATATGGTACCGCACGGTAGCTCAATAAGTTCATCAATCCATGTCGGCTAATCTCTGAAGATTTCAATGCAAAACAAAATTACCGAACTCTATTTAGTTGTAAATTGATTTTACTTCTCTTGCAGAACTCGTCTACGAAACTCACCTAGCTCAGGTGAAAGAAGAACAGCAGCAGCTCAAGAGTCGCCTGTTAGAGTTGATTAGTCTGGTGCAGGACGTCGAGCAAAATGTGAACACCGTTCGGAGTGCCAAGGATGAACGTGTCAGCGAAATGAGGACGGCTGTCAATCTAATGGCAGGCCGACTCGAGTCACAACTGAAGGGTAAATTCGGCACCCTAATGGACCGAAAGACCTCGTTAACCCAAGAGACTGAACAGCTGGAGCACCTACTGCAAGAAATTGAACATCAGCTGAACACCTGCTCAAAGTGCGTTGTTTCTTAGATTAAATCTTGGAGAAGAGCAATAAAATTATTTTGTTTTGTTTTTTAGATCACAGCTTATAATGAAATCGGCCGAATTGCTTAAGATGATTAACCAAGTGCGCACAAAACCGATGACCAGTTACGTAACTGCACCGGTGCCAGCTGATTTTATTAGGTAATTTTAGTTATTACCCGTTGCAAGAAAATAGAGAGCGAAAAAGGTGCAAAATCGCTAATAGACCTCCGCTGGTATGTTTAATCGTTATGGTGTCTTCTACAATAAGTGCGCGAATTGGCCAAGGAATACTGCGCCGAAATCACCGAAATGATTTTTCTTACAGGCGGAGGTGTATGGGCGCTTGCGCGTACAAATTTTCGCGCAACGCATAATACATACTCATCAGCATTTTCTTTCCTAAAAATCTCGTTTTTTTTTTGCAGCGAAATTGTACCAGCGTACGACACCGGAGTATTTATTATGCAAAATTTTACAAAACTGCAGAAAAAGGCTGAGCCAGTGTATTCTAGTCCGCTCTATGTGAACGGACTTTGCTGGAGACTGAAGGTTTATCCTGGGGGTAATGGTGCCATGCGCAAGGAATACCTATGTGTGTATCTAGAACTGACTGTTGGATATCCGGAAGCGAGCACGTAAGTTAAATTATTTATTTTATACAAAACACACTGCAGTGAACTTTTCGTAAAGGAAATTTTCCTGATTTCTTTGGGCATACAATATCTTTGTGCCCGTCAGATGCAAAATGGTCATTGGTAGGGAAGCTCTCAGCTAACTGTGGAAGTGCTCAGAGAACACTAAGCTGAGAAGCACGTGAAAAAGAAGAACGTCGCTATAAAGCTCCATTGAAGCACTCCCGAGGAGATATCGAATTTGCAGGACCACACTAAATTGACAGAAACGCATGTTGAACGGTCTGAAAAGGTCAGTTCTCCGTTTCTGCAATGAAATAGTGCAAAAAGCGTGGGTATTATGATTCTTTGCCTAATTTGATGCTGTTTGAGTAAAACTTTGGGCAACAGTGTTGTTGTTTTCTCCATTTCTTGCAACATAAACAACATAGTTATCCAAAGTTTTGCTCAAACAGCATGAAATTAGGCAAGGAATCATAATACCCACGCTTTTTGCACTATTTCATTGCAGAAACGGATAATGGGGCACGTTCGGTGTAGTACTAAATTTGTAGTAATGAGCTGAATTTTAGTATGGTGAGAAGGTCAATTCTCCGTTTCTGCAATGAAATGATACAAAAAGCGTGGGTATTATGATTACTTGCCTAATTTCATGCTGTTTGAGCAAAACTTTGGATAACTATGTTGTTTATGTTGCAAGAAATGGAGAAAACAACAACACTGTTGCCCAAAGTTTTGCTCAAACAGCATCAAATTAGGCAAAGCATCATAATACCCACGCTTTTTGCACTATTTCATTGCAGGAACGGAGAACTGACCTTCTCACCATACAAAAATTCAGCTCATTACTACAAACCTAGTACTTCACCGATCTGTCCTATTGGCCTTCTCACCATACTAAAATTTAGCTGATTACTACAAATCTAGTACTACACCGAACGTGCCCCAAGGAGAAAGCATTATCCTCTAGAGGTAGGAACGGTTCAGTTACAATTTGCATAATGCTGGCACTAAAAAACAATATCGCCATTATGTGCGCATAGAGTCAGGGATGGCATGCTCTTCAGTGTGAGTGCAAGTGTGCGCGGTTTTAATATGAAAATTAGCTGCACTGTGCACATTTTCAGTGCGGAATGCCACCCCTGCATATAGTAGCATCTGGAAGTTTAAAATAATCAGCTTCCTTCTTATACTCGCAAAAAAAAATAGTAACTAAACCCTGATAAGTGTATATTTTCTATTTTCTTTTATTTTTGAAAGGTATGAATACCGGCTGCAAATGATACATCCCAACACATCGAAAATCATTCAACGAGAATTTGTATCTGACTTCGAAGTTGGTGAATGTTGGGGGTACAATCGATTTTGCCGACTCGATGCGTTAGCTGAGGAAGGATATTTAAACACAATCAACGATACTCTAGAGTTGCGATTCCAGGTGAGGCCAACTACATTTTACCAAAAATGCCGCGACCAACAGTGGTACATCAATAACCTGTTAAGGACCCAAGCCCTACATCTGACAGAGATAAAGACTCTGAGTGAACGATTAACGCGAACCGAGCGAATGCTGGGAACAACGAAACAGGCATCTTCCATCGTTGCCGAAATTGCACCTCATAAGTCGCACAGTGCATCAGATGCTATTGCAACTTCTGCATACAATAGCCGTAAAGCTGATAGTAAATCCATAGTAAAAATCAATTCCAACACGAGACGGTTATCAAACAACGAAACGCCTGCCAAAAGTTCTAGCAATCCGTCGCGCACAAATTATGGTCATACATCTGCGGGTAAATGAAACTCATACTCATATGAATTCTCGAAATAAACAAATCTTACTTTTCAGATGAATTTAGCGCTCTACTTTCAACGCTTCAAATGCAATCATACAATATTGCCACAGAGAGCAGCACAACATCAGCGTCCCATTGCAACGAATCTCAATCGAAGGCCCTCATCAAAATGGGACCAAGCTCCTCCGGTACGGCTGCAGGACCAAATAATAATACTCATCTGCTCTCAGTTTCACAATCATCGCCAAATTTTCAGTCTCACAGTAGTAATTCCGGTACGGATTCGGTAAGAACGATATTGATTATGATATTTGTCTTTTAAGCTATTTCTACTATTGAAACAACGATCAATGGATAACTAGAATAAAATAAAATAAAATTCTTAATCAATACTTTCAATGAGACACGTTCGGTGTAGTACTAGATTTGTCGTAATGAGCTGAATTTTGGTATGGTGAGAAGGTCAATTGGGTTGTTTAGTGAATAAAATATTGCTATTTTCTATGGCCTAATCGAAAGAGCTCATTTTTCTGAGTACAACGTGATTTTATTGGATTCCAATACCTTTGTTTTGATGGTTAAATTAACAAAACAGTTTTAATTTTCGTGGATAGAATGACAGTTCAATCGATAAAGTGACAGTTCGACCCGAACAAAAAAATTTTCCCATATAAACTTTAAATAAATTTTAAAAATAGTTCCCGGACTCCAACAATTATGAAATTTTGGATTTCGACTAATTTTTGGGCGGAGAATCCGATTATGAAATAATCGTGATACCCCTAAAGAACCCAATTCTCCGTTGCTGTCAAGAAATGGTGCAAAAAGCGTGGGTATTATGATTCCTTGCCTAATTTGATGCTGTTTGAGCAAAACTTTGGATAACTATGTTGTTTATGTTGCAAGAAATAGAGAAAACAACAGCACTGTTGCCAACAGTTTAGCTCAAACAGCATCAAATTAGACAAGGAATCATAATACCCACGCTTTTTGCACCATTTTAATGCACAAACGGAGAATAGACCTTCTCACCATACTAAAATTCAGCTCATTACTACAAATCTTGTACTTCACCGATCTGTCCTATTTGTAGCCGCAATAAGTACTGGATTGAAAGTAGTAAGCTGGATTTTTGTACGGTGAGGTGATCAATAGGACGCCATCAGTGAAGTGCTAGATTGAAAGTAGTGAGCTGGATTTTTGTATGGTGAGATGATCAATAGGACGCGATCAGGAAGTACTAGAAGTGTAGTAAGGAGCTGAATTTTAGTATGGTGAGAAGATGAATTCTCCGTTTCTGCAATGAAATGGTGCGAAAAGCGTGGGTATTATGATTCCTTGCCTAAATTGATGCCGTTTGAGTAAAACTTTGGGCAACAGTGTTGTTGTTGTTTTCATTTCTTACAATTTAAACAATACAGTTACCCAAAGTTTTACTCAAACGGCATCAATTTAGGCAAGGAATCATAATACCCACGCTTTTCGCACTATTTCATTGCAGAAACGGAGAATTCACCTTCTCACCATACAAAAATTCAGCTCATTACTACAATTCTAGTACTACACCGAACGTGTCCTATTCTTCATTTCTGCAATAAAATGGTGCAAACTGCATAGGTTTCTTGACTTATTTGTTTGTTGTTAAAGTTGCAAGAAATAAATAATACAACAACACAGTCACCCAAAATTTTGCTCAAACAGCATCAAATTAGACAAGAAATCATAATTACCTACCTATGCTGTTTGCACCGTTGGAATGGAGAATTGATCATCTCACCATACAAAAATCTAGCTCACTACTTTCAATCTAGTACTTCACTGATTTCGTCTTATTCTCCATTTCTGCAATGAAATGGTGCAAGCAGCGTGGGTATTATGGTTTCTTCCCTAATTTGATGCTGTTAGAGCAAAATTTTGGGTAATTGTGTTATTGTATTATTTATTTCTTACAACTTCAACAATAAATCTAACACAAACTTTTGCTCAAAAAGCGTCAAATTACTCAAGAAATCATAATACCCACGCTGTTCGCATCATTTTATTGCAGAAATGAAGCATTGATTATCTCACCATACAGAAATCCAGCTCACCACTTGCAATCTAGTATTTCATTGATTGCTTCCTATTATAGCTACGATTCCCACCACAAAAATCAAATAAGACAAGAACTGTATGAAAGCCTATTAAATGTAATCGAAATGTTAATATTTTATCAGCAATTAAACATTTTGTGTAATGCTCGTCATTCATCAAGTGAACGATAAACTTTTCCATTGACGATTGGATCTTTTTGAAAATATTAGAACGTCGACATTGAAGCTAATTATGTGTTTACATTATTTTACAAAAATATTGTTCATAACAGGATGACGATTTTGCTTCCGATCGAAATGAGCTTAAGGATACCAAGAGGAACATTCGTAAACTAAACACTGCCGAAATACATATATCTTTCGAAGATGCGAGCTCTTTCGAAGACAATGACGCCGATCCTGAGGAAATTTTATCTGGAGAAAATGATGTCGAGTATGCTGAACTATCCATGACGCAGAGACTACCACCGAAATCAAATAACAACACGGCAGACTCCAGTAATTTAACCAACACTAACCAGTCCACGGTTGTCAGCGGTGCAGTGGCAGAGGACACAACTGCCATTGACGAGGAGCTAATGTTACTAACCTTGTTTGACGATTCTCCGTTGAACTCTACTTCTCTAAATGAAAGCGGCTCAATGTTAAGTAACCAAACAAGTGCGTACATTCTTTTCAGGGTCAATCTTAAGAACCTTAGAATACATTTTTATGTTTATGTAGGTCGTACATCGCTCCGACAACCGGTGATATCTGCCAGCGTTTTCGAAAGTCTATTGGAGCCACCTAGATTGAATGCCATACCACTCACCGTCAATGATTCGGATTCAACAGAAAGTAATTCGAACTGTAAGTATATATGCAGCATGTAAATGCCAAAACTACAGAAAATAGTCGAGCTCAATCATGTTGATAACTCCCCTGAATCGTACGATTAAATTTTTAATGAGTTATGTCTTTTCCTAGCTGCAACTACCACATCCTCCAATGGTGACGATAGCAATTTAGCATGGAATTCTCAGGTAAGTAATGTGCCCACCCAATTTTCGTATGTATGACAGCAGTTTGATAGATTTCCTATGGGAAACCCATAAAAAACGCAAACCTCTACGGAACGGACGCTATGCATCACCGTAATGTTTACGGTGATGCATAGCGTCCGTTTCGTAGAGGTTTGCGCACGCGCTCCACTACTCGAAAGATGGTGACGCGTCGATCGTTGCAAGTTTATCGTTTGAAATTCAATAGGCTTATTCGAGTCATCCCCAATTAGAATGGAGAGACGAACCAGCCAAGGGCTGAAAGTTTCTTTAAGATTCAAGGATTCGTCATTGACATAATCGTCATCATTGAAAATACGAAAGCAGTTTTCTCGTTCAAACCTGAAATTTCCGCAGTGAAAATGTGTTCACAGTACTTCATTCGCCACCCGCAATGCAGTGAATAACTTTTAATTGCTGTATTTTAAGTTTTGAACGAAAAAACTGCTTTCGAATTTTCAATGATGACGATTATGTCAATGACGAATCCTTCAACCTTAATAAAGACAAATCAATCAATCAATCAAATCCCCAATTGTAAAGGCGCTACATTCTGAAACATCTTCACGTCCAATTCTCGTGTAAAATCACGTACAATTTCGTTTTCCTCTTTCCGGTCCCTTTTACACGATTTCGGTGATTCTTACATGAAGTCAGGTCAGTTCCACCTTTAATTCATGTACGAGTTACATGATTTTTCTGTATGAAAAAAATATGAGTAGAGTAAGGTGGGGCAAAAGTTCGACCCTAGTTAAAAAATCATTTTTTTTAATCGAAGCAGATAAAAATAAATGAATACCTCGTGGTGATTCTACCATCCATGAGCTTTGCTGAACAAAGTTACGCCAAAAGTCTTTTCATTTTTGTAAGTAGGCATTAGGCCTTAAAAGAAGAATAGAGCATGGACGTACCTGGTCTCATCCCAGGGGCACCTAGCCTGATGAGAGTGAGGTTGGGGGGATCTACGATGGCCCACACCGTCGTTGGTCGCTGGTCGTCGTTTCGCTGGCTGGAACACATCCACTTCGCGCACTAACGTAGTCGTCCGGATGAAGACGAAAAGACGCTATCTTCAGCCGAGGCCAGGGTTCGGATAGGTTTGGGTCTTATGATTTCTTGAGCACTCGCGGATCACAGGCTTTCGGGGGTCTTGAAGTTCACCCGTATGAACACTGTCACCCTATTGGCCGCCACTGATTTACCTGGCCCTAATCACAACCACGTGGGAATCACTTCCACTCCCCCGAGTCGCGGGCGGAGGATCACTCCGTTTCAACGGTTCACTCCCACACTTTCGCGCCGCGGAAACTTAACGCGTCCACTGGTCAATCACGGGTTCGCGGGACCACGATAGCCTCTTCGTCGCACTACAAAATTACTTGACTCTTTTTTTGCTTTTTGGAGTACTAATGGCTTCTTCTCTAACACTCGGAGGACACACCTGATCGCTTTCAGCGCTCAAACCAAAGAGACCCGTTTCGCTGACTCGGGGCTCGGACCCGGATCAAGCTGGCTTCACTCGTCTAATTTTTTTCTCTTTGTGCCTTGTCTAATTGAATTTTTATTGCACTCTATGGGCGCGTGTGGGGGGAATGGTGTACAAATTGGGCATTTTATCGGAAATAATTTAACAATACTAAACCTAGCTCCTAACACAAAACTAATTAACAACCATTTAAATATACATATTTTTAAATTTTATGGGACATGCACATTAGGGTGGCCCACACTTATATGAAAAACAAAAATTTCGAAAAATACCAAGTCTTACCTCCTGAATCAGTTGTTTTTGACTCCCAGAAGCTACGTTCAAAATTTGAGCCAAATCGGTTGAGCCTAAGGGGGCGCTCAAAACGCTTGAAGTTTGTATGGGAAAACTTGGCCAAATGTATGCAGAAATTTTAAGTTGTCGAATTTTGCCTCTAGGTGGCGCTGTAAGCGTTCAATAATCAAATCCTTTGGTATTTGACTATATGCCAGAGAACTTTGTCGAAGACCGCGAAGTGATCCGACGGCTGTGAAAAAAGTTATACCCTAGGCAAAGTGAGGCAAAGTACTGAGATTTTGTTATTGATATTACCCTGATAAAAAATATCATAAAAATAAGATAAATTTTATTGTTACAACACCATTTTTTCGAAAAATATTCACCATTAAACGTATTGTAATTTACACAGCACACTCACCATCACCCCTATTGTTCTATACCATTCGGCGAATGGTAAATGGCACTTTTACAATAAAAAATGGTGGTCGTTATGTATCTTAACCATAAAATTTTGAGAAAATTTTCATACACTTTTTCGCGAAAAACAATAGAATGTATTGTGTTTTTATGAGACATTTTTGGGGCAATTTTCAAAAGAAAACAATATATCTTAATGTTTTTTCATTGTTCTTACAATACAAATACAATTAATTGAATGGCGTCAAATGAATCGTTGTTACAATAAAAATACAATAATATTTGTTGTTGTTTGTAAGCAGTTTTCGCTTTTGAAAATCCATAGAATTTATATTTTCCGCAAACATTTATATCCAGCATTTACGAGCACTAACGGCCGCCAGAATGATATGCACATTTTAGGATAAGAATCAAACACTCTGATGTCTGTCTGGTATGCATTGCTTGGCAGCTGTTGATAAGATCTATCTTCAATCTTTTCAAATAACTGCCAAATATCACAAGTCAGACCTCAGGTCGTATGATCCATACCATAAATCGTTCACAATTCATGTGGCCATTAGTATCTGTAAATGCTGGGGAAAAATGTTAGCGAGAAATATGAATTCTCTGGTTTTTCAATGGCGAAATCTGTTTATCAGGGTGTCTACTACCTGGAAAAACCTGGAAAACCGGGAATCCTCAGGGAATTTTATTTAACAGGGAAAACCCTGGAATACTCAGGGAATATCGTGAAGACTCAGGGAAATTTTGGGCCAATGAAAAAAAAACAATAAAAAATTGGGTCGGTTTTTCCAGGAATTCTGTCCGCGTTTGTTTCTGGAATACCTCTTGAAATTCCTCCCAGAGTTTTTTACGAGATTTCTTCCGTATTTTTTCACGCCATTCGTCTTAGTATTCCTTCCGGAAATTCTTCCGGATTCCTACCTGCATTTTTCCTAGATTCGAACATTTATTCCGGGATTCTTCCCTGAGAATCTTCCGCAATTCCGATTGATTTCTTTTGCAATTTTTACGGGGATCATAGTGAATTTCTCTAGAAATTTTCCTAATATTGGTCCCGTGGGTTCTACCAGGATTCATCCCGAGATCTCCACAACAGTTTCTCTCAGGATATTCCACAGATATTGTTGCGGAATTTCTGTTAGAGTTTCTCTCGGAATTCCTCTTGAAGGAGTTATTCCTGGGATTTCTACTTAAGGTTCTCCAACGGTTTAATGAGTTTTTCACTAACTTTCTGCTGGAACTCCTTCCGGGATTTCTTCCGAAGTCTCTCCTGTGATTTGTTCAAGATATTTCCCATAGCTTTCTCCTCCTTGGATTTCCACAGAAGTTTCAGCTGGTATATATCCCAAATGTTGTCGCGGGATTACTTTTGAGAGAGGCTTCTGAGAGAAAGATTTTTTCCGGTGTTGATTCTGGGATGTCTCAGAGTTTTTTTTTTTTCTAAATTTATACTGGACTTTCTCCTTAGATGTTTTAGAGAGTCTTCTGGGATTTCTGCGGGAGCTACTGCTGGCGTTTGTTATGAAGTTCGTTCCGTGATTTTTTTTTCTTCGGATATTTTCCAAGGCTTTTGTTGTAGTTGATTATCTAATTTCTTAGAGTGATCCACCTGAGATTATTTTCTTAGAGATTTTCATATTTTCAGAGCTCTACCGGAAATTATCCCGAGATTCTGGATGCTCCTCTTTGGAATTTCTTCAAAAATTTCTGCATTTTTTCCAAGAGTTTTTCTCGGAATATCTCCTGGAATAACTCACGAAATTTCTTGTAAAAAATACTTACTTGAGGAGTATTTGAAGGAATCTCGGTCATATTTTGCGAAAATCTTTGCAAAGACTTATCGAAAGGAACTAAGGAAGAAATCCTGAGAGAAAATGGGATGTCTCGGGAAAAAGTTCTGGAACCAATCCCAGGAGGAAATATTAAGGAAATTTAAGGAGGAGCTCTGAAAACCTCTAAAATTAATCCCGAGAAAAACTGCGAGCGAAATTCCGCAAGGAAATCCACGAGGAATATCTGAAAACTGCCTTGGGAAAAATCCCTGGAAGAACTTTTGCAAAAATCCCTAGAGAAACTCATGGAAAACTGTCCCGAAATCACTAAGAGAAATTCCTGGAAGAACTTAGGAAAACATTTTGAAAGATCTACAGGAGGAATCCAGCGAGAAACTGTGAAAGAAAGTCCGGGGTGTACGTACTCTAGCAGAATAATACGTAAATAGTTAGCAGAATATCAGAAATGCGTAAAAACCTGGATGTACTTGGGAAAACTGAAGAAAGCCAGAAAAGAAAATCTTTGATATTTTCAAAAGAAAACTCTGAGAGAAACTGGAAATGAATTTATAGGAGGAATTCTGCACGGATTTGAAGGAAGAATCGTGGGAGAATTTCAAAATCTCAACATTAGTACACAACAAGCACAGTACAAACATCCAAGTTCAAATTCAAAACTGTGTATGGAATTTAACTGTCATATGGTTGAACTCCTGAATGTTTTTTTTTCCTGATGTTCTACAGTATTTTGATGTCATTGTAGGTGGAAATGTCAGAGCATTTTTTTGCAATTAACCCAAAAGAACCTTGGGAAAAGTTTAGAAATAATCCTCAACCGATTTTTTCGTTATTTTCAAAAGATTTTTGTTAAACAGTTCTTTAAAGAATGTAGCGATTTAGTGGAATCTCTTGAATAATAAATCTTGCACATTTTTCCTTAAATTTTTCTTTTAAGTTTTGAGGATATTATCGTATATGTTTTTAGAAGTATAGAAATTTTATAAAAATTAGGCTAATTTTTGATTAATTAATATTTAATATTTCCCTCTGGAAAAATCTGGAAAACTCAGGGAATTTTTTTTTGTCTTATGAGTAGACACCCTGGTTTATATAACAACAAATATTATTGCATGTTTATTTAAGAATCGGTTCAATTGACCCCATTAAACTAATTGTATTTGTATTGTTATCAATGATAGTTTACTACTTACTAGATTCCTTTAATTTATTGGAAAACATTAGAAAAATCATTGTTCATCTTTTTCTTGTCGTAACATCCTCACTTGGCTAAAACCGAAGACCACATTATCAAGAAGACTTGCAACACTGCTGAAAATCGGGAGTCACTGCTAGCAGCGCCACCCCGGATGAAGGTGGCACTATTCATGATAGTGTGTGTAAATTTTCATACTCGCGCCAATACACTCTTACACTTTTATGCAAAGGTACCACCTTAGCTCACCAGGCGGCGGTGCCATCGGTGACGCTTGCCGTTAGTATGGGAAAATAACAGAGTTGCATGTCTTCTTGATAAAGTAGTCTTCGCTAAAACGTGATTTTCAGCTAGTTTTCTATAAGTACTTCCTCAGTTATTCATTGAGAGCTTCCTCTGCCAACACGGCTTGACATCTGTCAGTCGTTGAAGCTTAAGCGAAACAATGATTTTGTTTTTGATTATACAAACATGATCCAAGCAACAATAATATTTATTGTTATTTATTTGTTACGAATTGTTTTTAAGTGTAATTGACAAATAAACTCTTTTTTAATAAGAAGTCCATGAGAACTCTGCAGGCACTTTTGCAACTATTTAAAAACAAATTAAATTAATTTTTACTGATAGTTACATTAAATTATTATAGAGCTATTGAAAAACAATCGAATCAATTAGTCACTAATAAAGCTAATGTTCACTTATTGTACGAACTATATGGGTTTGATTTCAATTGTAAAAAGTAACAATATATCTACTATGTGTTTTTTTGTGAACGATAAAACCAGTCATATGTTAATAATATTTACCATGTAATGAATGGTAATTTTTTATCCGGGTATTCCTTTACATGTACATACTGGAAAAATAACAATAAAGTTTATCCACAGACAAACAGACGTAACACTCTGATAATTCCCATCGTACATCGATTTAACGGCCTTTTTCAAAATTGGATAGGTGGTCAACTGCCCACCCGTGGCGCTCGCATCGTTTTTGTTCGAGTTTGACGTTTGCTCACTACCGCCACCTAGTTGATGGTCGGCCAAACTTAGTCGTTTTAGCATTGGGCGAATATGTTTCCGTGACTATGATTTGAATCGAAAATTGTTCGAAGTGTTACGTCTGTTTGTGGTTTATCCTCACTTTTTCTAGGGTATAACTTTTTTCACAGACGTTGGATCACTTTGCGGTCTTCGACAAAGTTGTTTGGCATATAGTCACCTACAATAATACCAAAGGGTTTGATTATTGAACGCTTACAGCGCCACCTAGCGGCAAAATTCGAAAACTTAAAATTTCTGCATACATTTGGCCAAGTTTTCCCATACAAACTTCAAGCGTTTTGAGCGCCCCCTTAGGCTTAACCGATTTGGCTCAAATTTTGAACGTAGCTTCTGGGAGTCCAAAACAACTGATTGAGGAGGTAAGACTTGGCATTTTTCGAAATTTTTGTTTTTCATATAAGTGTGGGCCACCTTAATGCACATGTTACATTTTTGAGTTACAACAGTTTTCGTATGTGTCTTATTCGAACTCTTGCCCCACCACTGAGGCAAAAGTTCGAATCTAATGTTTGTGTAATTTCGCTAACCGTAGCACATTATTTTGACACCTTGGTAATAGGAATACCTAAACCAATTAATATTTGATGTTGGAACTTGAATACACTTTAAAGTTCGATCTGGATTTTACCCAATTCAGGGTTAAATTTACTATACCAAATATTAGTAGTTATCCGCCAAATTAAGATACTTTAGATTAGATTTTTTCAACTTTAATCGAATTTTCCCACTGATTTCATCATTTTTAGAGATAATATTTACATTTTGCAGAATTTTAAGTTTCTACCTAAAGTAAAGTTGCTACATGACTCTAACTTTTGCCCCACTATGTGTAAACTATGATTTCCAAACCTTTTTTGCAATAAAATTATACATGCTAAAGCATCTTCAAAATATACACTCCCGTTCAAAAGTTTGGGGTCACCCCCTCAAAAACATGTCATTTTTTAGGCCCATATCTCCGCCAATTTGCGTCCGATTTCAAAACCCTAGGTTTCATTCAAAAGATAATAAGTCAAAGAAACTTTGAACATGATTTAAAAGAAACTTTTTAAAAAAAAATTGTATGTAAACTTAACCCAAAGTTGCCAAATTTTCTGAAAAAATAATATAAACTTACGGCAGTGTCGCTGGAAGTTGGGTCGACCAAATTTTAAGATGAGAGCGGTAATATGACCCATTTTCTATTAGCTTTCAACTGCTTTTTACAGAACTTAGCTAAAAAATCTATAAAAAAAGTTATTAAGTAAATTAATCCTTGATGTCATCGACCAAAAGTTTGGGGTCACCCCTCAAAATGATGTATCGGCCAAAAGTTTGGGGTCACTATCGTAAAACATGGAAAAGTGATTTGTTGATATCTTTGCCATCTTTCATTCAATTTTAATTCTTCTTGGCTTATTTGAAACAAAATGAATGATACTTACTGCATAGACATTGAACCACACATATTTGTTGAAATTTACATACTAAAACATAACGTAAAATTGCCACATTTTTTGAAGCGTGGTAAAATGTGCTAACTTTACATAACATTTTTATATACAAAAATCGTTAAATACGTTAAGTTAAAGACATCAAACGTAAATTTAGTTAATTGGGGTATTGTACCATTTGGGCAGGTGTACCTATTTTGGGCACTTGCCACTATAACTAAGTCAATTTCAAACCGATTGATTTGAATTTTTGTACAGAGTTAGACACTGTACGTGCCTAACTCTGTACAAAATTTCAATTCGATCGGTTTGAAATTGACATAGTTATAGTGGCAAGTGCCCAAAATAGGTACACCTACCCAAATGGTACAAGACCCTATCTTTGAAATGAGTCAAAAATAATTAAAATTGAACTATAGATGACGAAGATATCACCAAATCACTTTTCCATGTTTTACGAAAGTGACCCCAAACTTTTGGCCGATACATCATTTTGAGGGGTGACCCCAAACTTTTAGTCGATGACATCAAGGATTAATTTACTTAATAACTTTTTTTCTCGATTTTTTAGCTAAGTTCTGTAAGAAGCAGTAGAAAGCTAATAGAAAATGGGTCATATTACCGCTCTCATCTTAAAATTTGGTCGACCCAACTTCCAGTGACACTGCCGTAAGTTTATATTAATTTTTTAGAAAATTGGGCAACTTTGGGTTAAGTTTACATACAAAATATTTTGAAAAAGTTTCTTTTAAATCATGTTCAAAGTTTCTTTGACGTATTATCTTTTGAATGAAACCTAGGGTTTTGAAATCTGACGCAAATTGGCGGAGATATGGGCCTAAAAAAATACATGTTTTTGAGGAGATGACCCCAAACTTTTGAACGGGAGTGTACCTAGTTACGCCCACAAAATAAACTATCGTATTCAATTTCATTACAATTCCATTCCATGCGTTAGAAGAACCATCGCATATTACAATCTTTTGATCAAAAACCTACATTTTGTCATAATTTTTCGAAATATCGATCAACTTTCTTATTTTTTGGAGTGAAAGGCTCTTCTTCAAAAAGACTTAGAACAACCTTGACATCCGAAAGAAATAATTTGAATAGAGTTTAAAAACTTCAAAAGAAACTCTTGTCCCACTCGAACTTTTGCCCCAGACGAATTTCGCACCAACTCGTCTTCGGGGTTGGCAGCACCCCCTCAGAATGTTATGAAATTTTGTAGGTTTCAAGACTTTACCTTTTCAAGCAACTTTGCGTATTTTGTTTTTTCAAAATTAACCTAGACTAACATTTAAAAAGAGTCAAAGTTCTTTAACCGTTTTTTTTTCACAAAAAATAACTCGAATATGATAAGATGTACAAAAAAGTGATGTATGGGTGACATTTAGAGAATTGTCCAAGCTTTCATGAAAAAATATTTTAAAAATTCTAAATACATTTTTACACGCTAAAAAATATATTTTTAAAATTAAAAGTCAATTTACAGAAAATGCCCACTTTTTTATGTTTTGAAATTTTTTTCCAAGAAAGTCAATATTGTTGCCTAACTTTCCTCCATACATCACAAGATGGGCACTTTTAAGGGAAAAAAGTTTTTCTAACAAAAACTTTTTCATGTTAGTTTTTTTAGCGTGTGGCGCATTAGCCGTTTTTTTCACAAAAAATATAACTCGAATATGATAAGTTGTACAAAAAAGTGATGTATGGGGGTCTTTTAGGGAATTGTCCAAGCTTTCATGAAAACATATTTAAAAAATATAAAAAAATGTTTTACACGCTAAAAAATATCTTTTCAAAATTAAAAGTCAATTTACAGAAAAAGCCCACTTTTTTATGTTTTGAATTTTTTTTCCCAAGAAAGACAATATAGTTGCCTAACTTTCCTCCATACATCACAAGATGGGCACTTTTAAGGAAAAAAAATTAAAAAAAAAACTTTTTCATTTTATTTTTTTAGCGTGTTGTGCATTAACTCGTACAGTAATGTATCCAGAATCCTTATGACAATCCATTAAAACTTAATGGGCTCAACTACTTTTTTAATATCTTAACGTGCTTGACATTGAAAACGTACTTGATATTGGAAAGGGCTCAAGACAAATTTGCTTTTAGGGTTTTATATCAATGAAAACGCTTGTGTATTGATGAAATATGTACATATGTATATGTGTATTCAATTATTTTCTTTTCTACAATATATACATCCTTCTTTTATACATTCTATTGTAACGTTTTTTGAATATTAGATCTTTAGTCTATCTGAAACAAAGTAAACTTTTTTGGATTATCTTTTGAATTCGAAAACTTCTTCGCTTCAATTTGATTTTCAGAAATTGGCACAAATGAATGAAATTTTTGTGTACCAGGTATTGTTTTTACGTGACTGTATGTGTATAGTTCTTCAAGTTCATCCGTCATTTTTGCATATTGTTCATTTGAAATAAAGCAGAAATTCAAAAATGTTATATGTATATCTGACTGTTTAACTGCCCATTCATACAGTTCTCGAGGAGTTGTGATTGTGTTTCCATAATCTCGAGCAAGACTTGCTCGTTTTGCCATTCGCTTGAGAGTACCTCCAACAGCGTCACATGGACCTTTGCCATGTGAAGTTGCGAAGAAGTGCCATTCTGCTTCCAATCCATAATTGGACCGAAAACTGCACAAACTGGCAATTTTTTTTTTTGTTCTTATAATGAGCTGCTGCTCCATCTGACATGAAAGTAATTTTTGAGAAATCAATCGATTGTTTAATGAAATCCAGCAGTTTTGATATAAATAACTGAACTGCTGTTGTATCGTGTGTAAGTACTTCAGATATTATTATAAAGCTCAAGTTTTCCAACTTATTTTCTTTTATGTAGTACACTTCAAAGGGGTGAACGGTAGCTTGAGAATTATTCCAATGGTAACCTTGAGCTGAATTTTGAATGATAAATGAATAATTTTCTGAAAAGTCACAAATTGTTAATACTTCACCCTGTTTAAGAGATTCTTTTTTATCCCGCAAAAATGAGGATTGTTCTTTATAAATGAAATCATGAGTTATAAGCTTATCAACTTTTTCTACAAAATACGGAACAAACTCGTCTATAGTCTTAGTAATAGTTTCCAAATTGCATCGATCAGTGGTTAGCCATTGTTGAAATAAAACCGATTCTTTATCATTCGCTTCTTATAATGATGTTAGTTCACTGGTTCTAGGCACACAATAATACAATTTCAGCAAACAGAATGCTGTTTTAAGCATTCAGATATCAAAACAAGCTGAGAAACAGGTTCTATTCCAGTTGGGATGTAACGCCAAGAAAAAGAAGGCACCCAATCAAACAAAGTTGTAATGCCCATTGAGTGTTATTAAATGGGTATAAGGATTCTTGATACATCCTGTACGAGTTAATGCGCAACACGCTAAAAAAAAAAATAACATGAAAAAGTTTTTGTTAGAAAAACTTTTTTTCCTTAAAAGTGCCCATCTTGTGATGTATGGAGGAAAGTTAGGCAACAATATTGACTTTCTTGGAAAAAAATTTCAAAACATAAAAAAGTGGGCATTTTCTGTAAATTGACTTTTAATTTTAAAAATATATTTTTTAGCGTGTAAAACTGTATTTAGAATTTTTAAAATATTTTTTCATGAAAGCTTGGACAATTCTCTAAAAGTCTCCCATACAACACTTTTCTATAGGTCTTGTCATTTTTGAGCTGCATCGATTTTAAAATTTTTTTCGAAAAAAAGTTAGGCCCTCTTCAAATGTTACTCTTGAAAATTTTCGAAAATTTAAGTATGCAAAGTTGCTTATAAAACCTAGTCTTTGTGCCCACCAAGTTTCATTCGATTCTGAGAGGGTGTTGCCAACCACTGGTCGAGTTGGCGCGAAATTCGTCCCCACCATTTATACTGAGTGATCAATATGGCGGCGGATGGATCAGCAACATTTGTTGTTTACAAATCAATTTCTTGTGTAAATCCTAGCTGCTAGCTACCTGACTCTTGTTCTTCATTCGGAAAGTGAACGCCAAGGCGAACAGACCTCTTATCGGAGCGTAGCTGAGAGTGAATTTTCCGGGTTTTTCTTGCGAAGACGAAAAAGTGAAAAGTAGTTGGTGGAAAGAGTGAAGATTTTGTTAACGAAGAGAACTTGAGGAAAAGTTGAAATAATCAAGAGTGAAGCGGGAAAACTAAATATTCTGAGGACGGCAGCAGGAACAAAAAAGGCGGATAGTGGAGGCGGCTCGGACCCGCCAGACCCAGGAGCACATGGTGGAACAAAGATGGCGGTTGAGACGAGAAATGGAACCAACACACACGCAGAACAAGAGCGAGAGACGTATCTGTACACGGTTCGCGACGAGGCGCCATACCGCGTATACATCGAAGGCACAGGAGATGAACGAATAAACAAATTCGCAGTAGGATCGATGATCAGGAAACTGGAAAAGTACCGAAATCATGTGACGGATCTACGTTATCTGGGACGAAACAAAATCGTAGCGTTTTTCAACAGCTACATTAAGGCAAACCTGTTCGTGGGAGAAGATCGTCTGAAGGAAAGAGGTTACAAAGCGTACGTGCCCCGGCATCTCATCAGTGTGCGAGGAGTGCTGGTCGGAATCCCAACCGACATCTCCGAAGAGGAAATCATGATGGAGATTGAAAGCGAGTATCAAGTGATCGATGTGTATCGGCTGAATCGATTCGTCGATGGAAGGGCCAGACCGACAAACAGAGTGAGTGTGACCTTCAGAGCAAGCCGACTGCCAGAAAAGGTGAAACTTTTCTGTTGCACAAATCGAGTCCGACCATTCATCCAGAAAGTGTTGTTCTGTGGAAAATGTCACCGCTTCAACCACAAAACCAACAACTGCAAAGGACGACAACGATGCTCAAGGTGTTCGGAAGTCCATAACGAGGAAGATGACGACTATAACAACTGCCAAAAACAGGTCAAGTGCTTCTACTGCAAGACTGCCCACAGCACCACGGACAGGAACTGCCCAGAGAGAGACAAGCAGGAACGGATCAAGGGATTGATGGCAAGACAAAACCTAACCTACGTCGAGGCTCGAGAGATGCTGACACCTCGCCTGAACAGCAACATGTACGACTTGCTAGCGGATGGAGTTGAAAACCCAACACCAGCGGAAAGTTTTGCGAAGATGAATGAATTTAACAAAATTCAATAACATATTAACTAGTAAAAATACAAAATCAGCTCCAGGAGAAGATAAAATCTCATACGACATGCTACGTGCATTGTCAAACGAATCAAAACTTTCAATAATTAAGGAAATCAACAAAAACTGGCGAAATTGTACTCTTCCACTTTCACTGAAAACAATAAAAATCGTAGCAATACCTAAACCGGGGAAGGACCAGACAAACATAGATGGGAAACGTCCAATATCACTTGTACCTACAATAACCAAAATAATCAACTCTGCAGTCCTAGAAAAACTACAACACGCAATAGAAACAAACAACATAATTCCAAATACTTCTTTTGGTTTTAGAAAAAACAACTCCACTATAACATGTACAAACTTTGTAATTAACACAATAAAACAAAACAAACGGGAAGGATTTTTAACAGCAGTAATATTTCTAGATCTATCAAATGCTTTCAATAAAGTTGACACAAATATACTAGAACAAATAATGAATAATAATTTAATACCCCTCGAAATTGTAAACTGGGTCACGAACTTTTTAAAAAACAGAAAAATAATATTTAAAACCAGAAATGGGTCCATTGAGAGGTTTGTGTCTAATGGTCTCCCTCAAGGTGACGTACTTTCACCAACGTTATTCAATGTTTATACAGCTCAACTGCACAACATATCGAATGGGGACGTTGTACTTGTGCAATTTGCCGATGACTTCGGTCTCATTATCAAAGCTAAAAATTTGGAAGAATTAAATCATAAAGCTCAGCAGGCTGTGGATAATTTTAAAAATATATTTTTTAGCGTGTAAAACTGTATTTAGAATTTTTAAAATATTTTTTCATGAAAGCTTGGACAATTCTCTAAAAGTCTCCCATACAACACTTTTCTATAGGTCTTGTCATTTTTGAGCTGCATCGATTTTAAAATTTTTTTCGAAAAAAAGTTAGGCCCTCTTCAAATGTTACTCTTGAAAATTTTCGAAAATTTAAGTATGCAAAGTTGCTTATAAAACCTAGTCTTTGTGCCCACCAAGTTTCATTCGATTCTGAGAGGGTGTTGCCAACCACTGGTCGAGTTGGCGCGAAATTCGTCCCCACCATTTATACTGAGTGATCAATATGGCGGCGGATGGATCAGCAACATTTGTTGTTTACAAATCAATTTCTTGTGTAAATCCTAGCTGCTAGCTACCTGACTCTTGTTCTTCATTCGGAAAGTGAACGCCAAGGCGAACGGACCTCTTATCGGAGCGTAGCTGAGAGTGAATTTTCCGGGTTTTTCTTGCGAAGACGAAAAAGTGAAAAGTAGTTGGTGGAAAGAGTGAAGATTTTGTTAACGAAGAGAACTTGAGGAAAAGTTGAAATAATCAAGAGTGAAGCGGGAAAACTAAATATTCTGAGGACGGCAGCAGGAACAAAAAAGGCGGATAGTGGAGGCGGCTCGGACCCGCCAGACCCAGGAGCACATGGTGGAACAAAGATGGCGGTTGAGACGAGAAATGGAACCAACACACACGCAGAACAAGAGCGAGAGACGTATCTGTACACGGTTCGCGACGAGGCGCCATACCGCGTATACATCGAAGGCACAGGAGATGAACGAATAAACAAATTCGCAGTAGGATCGATGATCAGGAAACTGGAAAAGTACCGAAATCATGTGACGGATCTACGTTATCTGGGACGAAACAAAATCGTAGCGTTTTTCAACAGCTACATTAAGGCAAACCTGTTCGTGGGAGAAGATCGTCTGAAGGAAAGAGGTTACAAAGCGTACGTGCCCCGGCATCTCATCAGTGTGCGAGGAGTGCTGGTCGGAATCCCAACCGACATCTCCGAAGAGGAAATCATGATGGAGATTGAAAGCGAGTATCAAGTGATCGATGTGTATCGGCTGAATCGATTCGTCGATGGAAGGGCCAGACCGACAAACAGAGTGAGTGTGACCTTCAGAGCAAGCCGACTGCCAGAAAAGGTGAAACTTTTCTGTTGCACAAATCGAGTCCGACCATTCATCCAGAAAGTGTTGTTCTGTGGAAAATGTCACCGCTTCAACCACAAAACCAACAACTGCAAAGGACGACAACGATGCTCAAGGTGTTCGGAAGTCCATAACGAGGAAGATGACGACTATAACAACTGCCAAAAACAGGTCAAGTGCTTCTACTGCAAGACTGCCCACAGCACCACGGACAGGAACTGCCCAGAGAGAGACAAGCAGGAACGGATCAAGGGATTGATGGCAAGACAAAACCTAACCTACGTCGAGGCTCGAGAGATGCTGACACCTCGCCTGAACAGCAACATGTACGACTTGCTAGCGGATGGAGTTGAAAACCCAACACCAGCGGAAAGTTTTGCGAAGATGACAGCAGGAAAATACACGAAAAGAGCACCCCAGAACACCGGAGCACTGCCGAAGCGAAGGGCAGAGATACCAACGCCGAAGCCACACGACACAACTCAACAGGCAGCAAATGTTAACGAGAAGCGCAAACGAGTGGAAGAAGAACGGATCCGAATCCTGAAGGAAAACAGGACGGACATGTCAACCGACCAGGGAACAGCGCTGCACAACAAGCACGCAGTAACCGACAAGGAACGATGGGAAAGGATTACGGAAGAAGCAAACCAGGCAGCAAACGAGACGGCAGAGCGGAACATGCGCGGAGCATTGATGAATTTCTATTCGGACCTAGTACAGAAGAACGATCTACCTCGAGAGTGGCAAGAAATCATAAAACAAATCTCCAAACAACATTTCAAGCTAGATAACGCAATATTCTAAATCTCAATCTTTTACAACAATGGATTCTTTCAGGTTGATACAGATCAATATACAAAGCTTATCAAAACACAAGGAGGAACTTCAGAGGTCGCTGATTGGAGGTGACTATTCGGCGGCCTTACTATCGGAAACATGGACAGATTCGAACCAAGAGCATTCTAGTAAGTACCATATATCGCGATACCACAGGTTTTTTTATTCAAGGGAAGATAATTACGGAGGGACAGGAATTTATTTGAGCCAGGATTGGGGTTACTCAGAAATAGAGTTCCCGACTTTATCGAGAGAAACACAGGTGGTAGGAATAAGAATAGTACGCTTGGACATGGTTATAGTTTCGGTATACATAGCACCGTCTATAACCCCACAAAACTTAGAAGACGACTTAACAAAGATTTTAGAAACAACTAAAACGTATAAGAAGGTTATTGTGGGTGGTGATATTAACGGGCACCATACGACCTGGGGTAACGATTATGACGACAGGAAAGGCGAAATAATTATGGACAAAATCAATGATTACAACGTTATTCTACTTAATGACGGATCGAAGACCTATTTTCCAATAGAATTAAATAAAAAGCCTTCATCGATTGATATTTCCTTTTGCTCTCCGGAAATGTACAACAACATAACATGGAAAACCTTAGATTACAATGTCGGTAGCCATCACATAGCAATAGAACTAAATTACTCAACAGATAATCACACAAATAGAGAGGAATATATTTTTAATTACAAGAAAATAAAACAACAGATTGGGGAACTAGATCCACAGAGAAACAGACGTCACACTCTCATTGCTTCCCATCGATCACCTTTTTAACGGTTGATTCAAATATTCAGTAGTAGGTCGATCTACCACTCGCGGCGCTGGTATCGTTTTTGCTCCTGTTTGACGTTTGCTCACTACCGCCATCTAGTGGCGGCCCGGCCAAACACAATACGTTTAGCATTGGGCGATTACGTTTTTGTAACGGTGTTTTTTAATGAATTTTGTTCTAAGTGTTACGTCTGTTTCTCTGTGCTAGATCTATCAGGCATTACTGATTACAATGATTTTCAAGAAAAAGTAGATAAGATTTTTAAAAGCAACAAAATTAAAAACAAACGCTGTCCAAAATACTGGTGGTCAAATAAAGTAGAGGAAGCATGGGGAAATAAAAACAAAACTAGAGCAGACTATAATAAACAGTCATCACAAGCTAACCTTCTAAAATTTAAAAAAGCACAGGCTATTTTTGAAAAAGCTAAGAAAGAAGAAAAAGCAAATAAATTTAGGGAATTTGTGGAAAGCATTGATCCATCGTTAAACTCTTCTCAACTTTGGAACAAAATAAATAGACTTACCGGAAAAAATAGAAAAAAACTTAACAATAACATAATAATAGAGGATGATAACTTAGCAAATCAGTTTTTGGACAAACATTTTGGCAAAAGCCAATTTGTGATAGTCGAAGGGTACTACGGAAGCGTAAATTATAACATAATGAATTTAACAAAATTCAATAACATATTAACTAGTAAAAATACAAAATCAGCTCCAGGAGAAGATAAAATCTCATACGACATGCTACGTGCATTGTCAAACGAATCAAAACTTTCAATAATTAAGGAAATCAACAAAAACTGGCGAAATTGTACTCTTCCACTTTCACTGAAAACAATAAAAATCGTAGCAATACCTAAACCGGGGAAGGACCAGACAAACATAGATGGGAAACGTCCAATATCACTTGTACCTACAATAACCAAAATAATCAACTCTGCAGTCCTAGAAAAACTACAACACGCAATAGAAACAAACAACATAATTCCAAATACTTCTTTTGGTTTTAGAAAAAACAACTCCACTATAACATGTACAAACTTTGTAATTAACACAATAAAACAAAACAAACGGGAAGGATTTTTAACAGCAGTAATATTTCTAGATCTATCAAATGCTTTCAATAAAGTTGACACAAATATACTAGAACAAATAATGAATAATAATTTAATACCCCTCGAAATTGTAAACTGGGTCACGAACTTTTTAAAAAACAGAAAAATAATATTTAAAACCAGAAATGGGTCCATTGAGAGGTTTGTGTCTAATGGTCTCCCTCAAGGTGACGTACTTTCACCAACGTTATTCAATGTTTATACAGCTCAACTGCACAACATATCGAATGGGGACGTTGTACTTGTGCAATTTGCCGATGACTTCGGTCTCATTATCAAAGCTAAAAATTTGGAAGAATTAAATCATAAAGCTCAGCAGGCTGTGGATAATCTAAGTTCAGAGATGGAAAAACTTAAGTTTACCGTCAATTCAGAAAAAACCAAAGCAATATTATTCCAGAACAGCAATAACATAATAAACATCAAAATAGATAACCAATTAATAGAAACGGTAAGACACCATACTTATCTAGGAATAACGTTAGACAGATTCCTCAGTTTTGGCGCCCATATCAAACAAACTAAAAACAAAATTAACGAGAGATTAAATATGCTAAAAGTGATAAGTGGCATCAAGAACGGTAGCCACCCACAAACTATGATAACTATTTACCAATCCCTAATAAGAAGCACCGCGGAATATGGCGCGTCCATTTTCAATAATTCTAAAAAAACCAACAGGAAAACCTTACAAACTGCTACAAATTCTGCGCTTAGAAGAATAACCGGTTGCACTCGTTCCACTCCACTAAATACCTTAATAGCAATATCTGGTCAAGAACCAATTGAACTTCGTCATCAATACAGTACAACAAAAGAAATAATCCGGTACTTCCACAGTAAGAATATTGTTTACGAACAAATTGCGTCGACAGACTTTGAAACCATACCCGAAGAGAAATTGTCCTATTTAGAAAAAGTATATTTAGATAACCAAGATCTTATCAACAGTATTTCTCCTTTAGAAAAGCTATCACTACAACCATGCAATTTAAAAATAGAATGTGATATAGAGCTAATAACGGTCAAAAAATCAGAATTAAACCCAATCCGCCTCAAACAGGCTTCATTATGTATAATGAACGGAAAATACAAAAACAAACCTAGGATATTTACCGACGCATCAAAAATTGAAAACACATGCGGTGTAGGTATATACAATGAATATTTGGGAACGAGACAGGCGGTTAAACTTCTAAACGAAACGTGTATAACTACAGCAGAACTAATCGCTATCGATTTAGCACTAAATAATATAAATGAGAATCAAATATACAATGCAGTAATATACACTGATTCTAAATCAGCATGTAAAATACTACAAAACGCAGGTAAGCAAGCTAAAAATTCAAAACTTATAAATGAAATGATATGTAAAATCGTGCGCTGGGGTGTTGCTATACAGTGGATACCCAGCCACGTTAACATTAGGGGTAACGAAATCGCGGACTCATTAGCAAAACACGCAATTGACGGAACTATAACCATGTCCAACGTTATACTGATCAAAGATGCTTTTGTGATTCTTAACAACAAACTACTAGAAAAGGTTAACCTGTGGTATCGCGACTATGTTGAAATCGAGGGTAAAGGAATTAAGTTCTACAATTTCCAAAATGTAATTGAAAAGAGACCGTGGTTTTTCAATACGGATCTGTCTGGGACCGAGGTAAGGCTGTTGAATAGATTACTATCTGGTCACGACTATTCGAAGTCCTGGATTGCTAAAATGAAGTTAGCTGACGATCCTGATTGTGCAATATGCCAAGAACCTGAAACAGCAGAACATGTCGTATTGTTCTGTAGTAGATTTGTGAGAATCCGTGCAATGTACTCCTTCGAATGTAAATTTAAATCTTTGCTTGATTTGTTCCAATCAAAAGACCTTGCTACATTCAAAGAAGTAGTGAAATTCTTAAAACAAATAAAACTAGAATTGTAATTCAAATCAATATATCGATGTGAAACGCATGGTTTGCAAATGCTGGTAAGCCCCAACAATACTGTCCGAGCGACAATAAAATCAATCACAGGGCAATATAGTCTCAGTCACTCAGCCCTCCCCTCGAACTGTTGCAATGGCAGTTCAAATAGAAGGAAGAAGAAGAAGACTCTTGTTCTTATTGAATTCTGTGTCGTACAGCAGTAGGGGGAGGCGGGGCAGTATGGACACCCTAAGGTTTTTGCCAACTTTACCTGGCAAGATGCCATAAAAGTTTAATTTTTTGATACATGTATACTTTTTTAAGTCTCTTTAGCATCTATTGCACACGAGTGTAAACGAAAAACTTGATTTATCCACTTCAAAAAATGTTTTAAAAAATGTTACTATTTCATGACCGTCTTGAAACATACGGGGAGAATGGACATAATGAGACTTTTACGAATTTCGTACATTATTTACACCTATAAAGGTATTTCATTACAAAACAACTACTATGGATGAATAATTCCCCAAAATGAACTTTTGTTTAGATAATTTAAATTCATACTGTTTTGGATAAAGCTTTGTTTCCACCGCAGTAGCCTGCAGTAGGCCCGACTTCCGCTGATGATACGCCTCCGAATGTCACGGCTCACGTTGTTGTCAGCCGTCAGTAAGGATCCGAGGTAGACGAATTCCTCCACCACCTCGAAAGTATCCCCGTCTATCGTAACATTACTACCCAGACGGATCCGGTCGTGCTCGGTACCGCCTACCAGCATGTACTTTGTTTTTGAGGCATTAACCACCAGTCCGACCTTTGCTGCTTCGCGTTTCAGGCGGGTTTACAGCTCTGTCACCATTCCAAATGTTCTTCTGGCAATAATGTCCATGTCGTCCGCAAAGCACACAAATTGTCCGGATTATGTGAAAATCGTTCCCCGGCTATTGAGCCCGGCTCGTCGCATCACACCTTCCAGAGCGATGTTGAAGAGTGGGCATGAGAGTCCGTCACCTTGTCGCAGTCCCCGGCGAGATTCGAATGAACTGGATAGTTCACCCGAAACCCTTACGCAGTTTTGGACACCGTCCACCGTTGCTTTAATCAGTCTAGTCAGCTTCCCAGGAAAGCCGTTTTCGTCCATGATTCTCCATAGCTCTGCGCGGTCAATACTGCCGTATGCCGCTTTGAAGTCGATGAACAGGTGATGCGTTGGGACCTGGTATTCACGACATTTCTGGAGGATTTGCCGTACGGTAAAGATCTGGTCCGTTGTCGACCGGCCGTCCATGGAGCCGCCTTGATAACTTCCCACGAATTCATTCGTTTTAGGTGACAGACGACGGAAGATGATCTGGGATAGCACTTTGTAGGCAGCATTCAAAATAGTGATCGCTCTGAAGTTCTCACATTCCAAATGGTCGCCTTTCTTGTGAATGGGGCAGATTACCCCTTCCTTCCACTCCTCCGATAGCTGTTCGGTTTCCCAGATCCTGACTATCAGCCGATGCAGACAGGCGGCCAACTTTTCAAGGCCCATCTTGATGAGTTCAGCTGCGATACCATCTTTACCAGCTACTTTGTTGGTTTTGAGCTGGTGAATGGCATCCTTAACTTCCCTCAGTTCATTTCCGGGAGCTGGTTCATTTCCGTCCTCCGCTGCACTGGCGTCGTCGTTTCCTCCGTTGTCGTGCGCTCCCGTGCCGAGGTTCTCCACGCCGTTCAGGTGCTGATCGAAGTGCTGCTTCCACCTTTCGATCACCTCACGTCCGTCCGTCGAGAGGCTTCCGTCTTTATCCCTGCATATTTCGGTTCGCGGCACGAAGCCGTTGCGGGATGCGTTGAGCTTCTGGTAGAACTTCCGTGTTTCTTGGAAACGGCACAGCAGTTCCATTTCTTCACACTCCGTTTCTTCCAGGCGGCGCTTTTTCTCCCGAAAGAGGCGGGTCTGCTGTTTTCGCTTCTGTTTGTAACGTTCCACGTTCTATCGAGCCCCTTGCTACAGCATTACCGCTCTCGCTGCGTTCTTCTCCTCCAAAACCGTTCTGCACTCTTCGTCGATCCATTCGTTCCGTCGATTCCGTTCCACGTACCCGATGGTGCTCTCGGCTGTGTCGTTGATGGCTGCTTTTACTGTACTTCAGCAGTCCTCTAGAGGGGCCTCATCGAGCTCGCCCTCGTCTGGCAACGCGGCCTCGAGATTCAGCGCATATGCTGAGGCGACATCCGATTGCTTCAGTCGCTCTAGGTTGTCAAATTTGCAAGTAAACGATAACAGTTAGAAGTTTGGCGTCAAAGAACGAATTGTAGAGTGGAACAGGGGCCACAACTTTGCCAAAGAAAGAATTTTAATTTATTACGCATGTTTCAAAGATAATTGACATAAACAAATTAAAACACACTTTTTTTAGCTATTTCGCTCTAGAAAACTTAGTTATTTAACTAAACCAATCGATTCAAAGATGCCATTTGAGAGAAAATTCAATAATCTTTCGAATAAGGGCAAAAAAAAAACTACGATAAGTTTGACCATTTTAAAGTTACAGCCAGTTAAGGCAATAAGAGCAAAAACATGGGGAGTTCGATAACTACGTAACGGTTGAGATTTGACCATATGCGTAGAACAATTTTTTTCACCATTTATGGTCCTCTATCACCCTTTAAAAAGTTTGCACTCAGGAACCTAACACCCTATATACCCTTAATGTCCCAGTAGCCGCTCATGTTCCAATAGCCGCTCACGAGCGTAGAAAACAAAATTCCCTGCAAAAATACGATCTTTAATTTTCCACGGATATTCAAAATATGCGTGCTGAATTATACACGGATGAAGACAATCATACATATTTATGCCAATAAACATCATTTTCAAGACGGTGAGCGGCTACTGGTACACTGACAGTATATATATATATTTATATATATAAGATACCAAAAACTTGATCTTTTGAGGAAGGCTTCGAAAGAAAGTCACTCAAAACTTTTATATTTCTACCAAATTTTTCAATTTCCGGAGTTCTAAAAATTTTGATTAAGACTTTGAAATTATTATTTTAATTTTTTAGGATTCTGCTTATAGTTCGATTCGGGAGTCGAAATATCATTTTGACTTACGTCACTATCGTATTTTTTTACATTATTTTAAGATTTTCAACCCCAAACATGATCATTTTCGTATCGCAAAAAATCTGCGAAAATTGATAATTCCTGCTAATTCTGAAAACCCCTTTTTGAGTTGTGTGCCTCTTGCAAAAATGCAAAAAATAGCCCTTCCTTGTCACAGTCAGCCATCCTGACTTGTTACCCATTTAATTTATTTTTTTTCCTAAAATTTGGTAAACTATGTACAGGGGATAGACAAAATGATCGGGACTGGCAAAATTTTCACTTTCCGAAAAATGTTCAACTAACTGTAACTTTTCGAAAAGTGCATCGAATATTCTCAAATTTTTACTGTAAGTTCTTCAACTAGTTGTGAATCAGTGGACAACATTTGGAAAAGATCGGACAATTCTTCACGAAGTTATAAAGATTTTTTAAAAAGATAAAATTATCCTATAGCCAACTTTGAGCTGTTATACCTCCGGATTCAATAAACCGATTGCAATAAAATTTTGACCATTCATGACTTATATAATGAACTCTGGAAAACATTTGACTTAACTTAAAATTTTTAACAAGCGAAAAAGTTATAGCGATTTTATTTTTTCACGATTTTTTAGTAAATTGGTCTATTTTTAATATGCATCCCATTACTTTTTCAATTTATTAACGGCTTTGTTGTTACTTTCCCACAAAACGCATTTATACAGGGTGTTAGGTTCCTGAGTGCAAACTTTTTAAAGGGTGATAGAGGACCACAAATGGTGAAAAAAATTGTTCTACGCATATGGTCAAATCTCAACCGTTACGTAGTTATTGAACTCTCCATGTTTTTTACTCTTATTGCCTTAACTGGCTATAACTTTAAAATGGTCAAACTTATGACAGTTTTTTTACTCTTATTCGAAAGATTATTGAATTTTCTATCAAATGGCATCTTTGAATCGATTAGTTTAGTTAAATAACCAAGTTTTCTAGAGCAAAGTAGCTAAAAATAGTTTGTTTTTATTTGTTTATGTCAATTATCTTTGAAACATGCGTAATAAATTAAAATTCTTTCTTTAGCAAAGCTGTGGCCCCTGTTCCACTCTACAACTCGTTCTTTGACGTCAAACTTCTAACTCTTATCGTTTTCTTGCAATTTTGATTTAAATGTGCGGCACAGTGCGCAAAAAAGTGCTTACCATGACGATTTCAAATTTATGATCTGAAATGCGACGTTCAAATCGAAATTGCAAGAAAACGATAAGAGAAAGAAGTTTGATGTCAAAGAACGAATTGTAGAGTGGAACAGGGGCCACAACTTTGCCAAAGAAAGAATTTCAAATTATTACGCATTTTTTCAAAGATACTTGACAAAAACAAATTAAAACACACAACTTTTAGACTATTTGCTCTATAAAACTTAGTTGTTTAACTAAACCAATCGGTTCAAAGATGCCACTTGATAGAAAATTCAATAATCTTTCGAATAAGGGTAAAAAAACTGCGATAAGTTTGACCATTTTAAAGTTATAGCCAGTTAAGACAATAAGAGTCAAAAACATGGGGAGTTCAATAACTACGTAACGGTTGAGATTTGATCATATGCGTAGAACAATTTTTTTCACCATTTATGGTCCTCTATAACCCTTTAAAAAGTTTGCACTCAGGAACCTAACACCCTGTATATAAGTCAATTAGAGGGAAACTAAATGAACTATAATTTGCATCTTGAATTTTGAAACGATGTTGATGTTTTGGATAATTTGGTGTTTTATTAGAAAAATAATCTAATCGTTATAATTTTCTTCCGTGTTAAGAATATTAAGTAAAGTCGATGGTTTATCATAGTTCATTATATAAGTCATTAATGGTCAAAATTTCATTACATTCGGTTAATTGAATCCGGAGATATAACAGCTCAAAGTTGGCTATCGGATAATTTTACCATTTTCAAAAATCTTTATAACTTTGTGAAGAATTCTCCGATCTTTTCCAAATTTTGTCCACTGATACACACTAGTTGAATAACATACAGTAAACATTTGAGAATATTTGATGCAATTTTCGAAAAGTTACAGCTAATTGAACATTTTTTGAAAAGTGAAAATTTTGCCTGTCCCGATCATTTTGTCTATCCCCTGTACATACTTTATTGAACAAATTTAAATGTTTTTTACTGCAATCCTCCAGTAATTTAAAATTTTTGTTATGTTTCTCAAAAAGCATTTTTAAGAAGCTTTTTTCGGATTACAGTGAGGGTTCGCTCGTTGGGTCACGACTGCGCCCCGATTAGCGAATCGTGTTCGTTCGTTGGGGCAACTGACAACCCTAATAAAAATATATTATACACTGGCGATTTAGTGAATGATTGTATCATTCCATGTATGATCAACATGATAGCCCGAAAGGGTTGTTAAGCACGTTGTATCATATTTTTCTATTAGGGAACTGATCAAAATGCTGTACACACACGCAAGTGACGAGAAATACGTCACGAAACACTCACATACTTGCACAAACGATCTGTATATAGGAGCTGCAATGCGACGGCGATCAGACGTCAAACTCGTTTTGACATCGATTTTGACATTGACAGTGCTTTTTAGTTGGGTTTTGCTCCAACCAGTGAACATTCAACTATCAAGACAGCCCATCTAACGAGCCGCCAACGAACGAATCGGAACTGTATAAGAAAACAATACATTAAAGGCTTTTCAACGATTTATACCCTCAGCGTACCAATAGCCGCTTGTGTTAAAATAGCCGCTCACGAGCTTAGAAATGAAGCGAAGACTACTTTATCAAGAAGACATGCAACTTTGTTATTTTCCGATACTAACAGCAAGCGTCACCGACGGCACCGCTGGTGAGCTAAGGTGGTACCTTTGTGTAAAAGTGTAAAAGTGTATTGGTGCGAGTATGAAAATTTGCACACACTATCATGAATAGTGCCACCTTCATCCGGGGTGGCGCTGCTAGCAGTGACTTCCGATTTTCAGCAGTGCTGCATGTCTTCTTGATAATGTGGTCTTCAAATGAAGTTTACTTGCAAAAATACAATGTTTTTATCACGGTTATTTAAAATATGCGTGCCGAATTACAGTTGCACGGAGAGGATTGCACATATTTATGTCAATAAACATACGATTCATGACGGTGAGCGGCTACTGGTATTTGAAGTTTTGAACTGAAAGTGGTACAATCATACAAATTATTTGTTAAAAGTTGCTGGTGCACCGCGACATTTTTGAAAATTTAAAAAGGCGCCGCGTAACCAAACAGTTTGGGAACCTCTGTCGTACAGAACCAAACGTGCCATTTTCTGGAAAATTCAGATGCGCTTAGTGTCTAAGCCTTAGACCCGGTAGGTAGAAACTTTCGAACAAATTGTGTGTTTGAATTGAGGAGATTTTGTTTGCAGCGGGAAATCTTCCGGATCCGGTGTATGTCGCCGTAGACATTGAGAATGTTTAAATTTGAAGTCATTGCAAAAGAAAAAAATCTACTTATAGAACAAAGTATGAGCGAAGACTACTTTATGTTTCATGATCACCAAATTTCTCAAATCGATTATTTACCAAAACAATTAAATTTACCTTTATATCAAAACATCAAGTCGAAGCATTCCATTAAATCAGTGAATGCTGGCCGAACTTGAATCGATTCGATAACATCGATGTTTGAGCCAAGTATGACCATTGATAAGTCCAATACCTACTGCAGTTTTCCATGCGACAGCCGAAGTATAGTTTGCAATTGGCTAGTGTATTAGAATGGGTTCAAATCCCACCGGTTGCAAGATGTTTAGGACAATTTTACGATAGTTACATCTTATTTTGGCTGACACCTCTAACTACTGATATTGACTAAAATGACTCAAAGTAATAAAAATAATAATTAGAATATGGTCGGTGTCTCATAATAGTATGTTTTCTTCAGCTACGATGTTTCAAAACGGTTTGGATAGGAGGAATAATGGTCATTCGACAATGGTGCACATTAGGGTGGCCCACACTTATATGAAAAACAAAAATTTTGAAAAATGCCAAGTCTTACCTCCCAAATCAGTTGTTTTGGACTACCAGAATCTAGGTTCAAAATTTGAGCAAAATCGGTTGAGCCTAAGGGGGCGCTCAAAACGCTTGAAGTTTGTATGGGAAAACTTGGCCAAATGTATGCAGAAATTTTAAGTTTTCGAATATTGCCGCTAGGTGGCGCTGTAAGCGTTCAATTATCAAACCCTTTGGTATTATTGTAGGTGACTATATGTCAAAGAACTTTGTCGAAGACCGCGAAGTGATCCTACAGCTGTATAAAAAGTTATACCCTACGCAAAGTGAGGCAAAGTATTGAGATTTCATTATTGATATTATTCCTTTACATGTATTGGAAAAACAACAAAAAAGTTTATCCTCACTTTACCTAGGGTATAACTTTTTTCACAGACGTTGGATCACTTTGCGGTCTTCGACAAAGTTGTTTGGCATATAGTCACCTACAATAATACCAAAGGGTTTGATAATTGAGTGCTTACAGCGCCACCTAGAGGCAAAATTCGAAAATTTAAAATTTCTGCATACATTTGGCCAAGTTTTCCCATACAAACTTCAAGCGTTTTGAGCGCCCCCTTAGGATCAACCGATTTCGCTCAAAATTTGAACGTAGCTTCTGGGAGTCCTAACCTACTGATTTGGGAGGTAAGACTTGGCATTTTTAGGAATTTTTGTTTTTCATATAAGTGTGGGCCACCTTAGTGCACATTGGTCATAAAAAAATGTTACAAATTGATTTATTACCTTCATACCAAAGAATAAAAATAGAAAGAATAGGGCACTTGCTGGCTTTGTTTAGTGTGCCCAACAGACCCATTTGATTTTGCTGTGAAACGTTTCGTAACGCGATTCTCATTACAAAGCGTTACCAGCAAAATCAAAGGGTCTGTAGGGCACACTAAACAAAGCCAGCAAGTGCCCTTGCCTCTTATTGCCTTGTTCTATGTAAACGTCAAACGATACGACAAGTGGCGTTCTCTAAGCGTATCAAAGTGGAAGATCTCTGTAAAAGTGTTCGTGATTTGTCATAAAAGAAGATGGCTTTTATCTGCAGATAGCGCTGCGGTAGTGTTCAAGAGCATTAGCTGAGTAGGCATTCTTGATATTCTTATTCTTTGATCATACATTATTTTTACAATTATTAAATTTAATTTTATAAATAATTTTAGTTTCTTATTTATATTTTCCTTTTTCTTTATGTTTGATTTAGAAACCGTATGACCGATTTGATCGCATGTTGAATAATATTCAGCTAATGGAGAATACTGCCATGGGTGTATCATCAAGATCAAACGCGTCAACTATTTCAAAAGCAAACATAATTAACTGCCGTTTGCCAGAGGATACTCATCAAGCTCCAGAAGCTAGTTTGTCTGCTCCAGTGTCAAAAACCACCAGTACAAGCGGAAGGCATGCTTGTCAAAGTCATGCATATGATGCCCTTTCGTCTTCTGCCAGGACTCGCAAACGGGAACGAGATTGGGACAGCCAACACCGAAACATTCTTTCTATCAGTACAAATAGAAGTAACTCGCCGCTAGCGGTGGATTTGAACTTAGCCACATCTTCCAACGATGCCAACCCATCGAAAAATTGGGTGGGAATATTAAATCTCGATAGAACCAACGTGCCATCGACGTCGAAGGATTACCAAAACCATATTGCACATGATACTCATTTTTGGACAAACGTATTTTTTCCATCCACAAGTGCGGAAGGTGTTGGACCGGCACACCAGCAACATAAAATGGAACAAGACATCGGAAATCAGCTTGATACCCAGGAAAACGCGTCATCGACATCCGTGCAACCGGCTTCCTCCAACAGTGATCCTGCATGCTCGCAATCAGACGTTAGCCGGTTTACTGTACATTATTTGAACAAACTAAAGAAGATTAAAAAAAGTTCCCTCAATAGGAACAGAGATTTCGATAATGTGAGTAAATCGGCATTCTAAATTGGTGGCTTGAAAAGTATGATTTTCATTATATTAGGTACTTCATTATGTTAGGTCAACCGTATCATTTTACAAAGTGTCTAGAGGTTTATTGAACTGCTAGGCACCTCAATTAGCTAGTTTTGCCGTAATTAATTTCATATGATAGTTAAACTATTCGATAAGCATATCTGCAAATTGCAAAAAAAAAAGTAAAATTTGACATTTCTTTGGCATATCTGTATGTACAATCAAACAGCAATACTGCAAGTCAAAACAAGAACGCAATAGGCAGGCAGTGCAAAATTTTACCAGTTATCGAGTTTTTAATAAAACTGGGTGGGTAACTAAAGAAAGTAAAGACCGTTCCTATTTGCAGCATTTACAGCTCACCGGCGATCATTCATGTTTCGTTTCTGTCTCTTTCAGGTTATTAATGAAAGCGCACGGAATACATCTACATCATCTCAGCTCAACATAAACGAAAGGTTTGTTCTACACTGATTATAATAGAATAACTTTGGTATTTTCAGCAGAGTATTATTTTGTTTATTATGAGTATTTTTTTAGTTTGGGAAGAAAAGAATTATAACCTATTTCGAGTTCAATAGGTTTGCAGTTCACACACCATGACGAAAAAAATAGTTCTGAAAAGCAACATAAGTTTCCTACCTACCTAACAAAATATTTTATTTGTCTTTTCAGCTTGTCTGATGAGTAGGTTTGCCATGAAATAACAACATCAAAGCGGAAATAAGAACTGAATTAAAGATTTTATTCGTACTTTTATAAAAACTATACTTAGCTAGTCTGAAATACGTAGTTGCAATTTCAAAACATCGTAATACGTCATATACTCTCGACATTAGACAAAATTTATTGACTGAATTCGTAACATTCGGAAATGAACTGATATTATAAACAGTCATCCTATTGAAATTAAATGTTTTAAATAATCAAAAAAATATGGTTTGGAATAATTAAAAACGTATGTTTTTATGCATTTATGATGACATCCTATAGGGATCTTTGATTAACCTAACAAACGAACGATAACGCGATGCTAAAAAGTTTTATTATTTGATTTCATATAAAAGACATCGTTGGGGTAGGCGAAGCGGAATTTTCTTCCAGCACACAACATTAGTACTTCTTTATGAACGACGTATTAACCGTCTCGCGTCTATATGGAGGAGCACGAAGCGTTTGCAGACAACGACAGTTCACTAGGCCTTTGGATAGGATAGAGCACGTAATCCTCAGAAACAGTTCACCAGCCGTGCACGGAGCATGTCGTCCAGTAAGACACTGTTGCCTACTGACTCAGAAGGTTACGGTAGAAGGTGTGAAAGTTTTGGTTTTGTTGTATGGCCCATTCTATTTGTTCTTTTGTTTTGCCATGTCAAGATTTAAAGCATGTTATTGTTCAGATAATTGTTATGCCCAGTAATTCAGTAATCTGTGGGTGTGTCTATGATCTGTAAGATGGTTGATGTGTTTGTTATGTTCATTTTTGTTGTTCTTCATTTTAGTATTTTATTTTATTTTATTGATGCACAAGGGGGTCATGGTGTCATGGGGCCAAGTCTCCAATGCAAGTTCAAGAATTCACATCGTCATAATACACCGTGGAATTTGGGAGTAGGCATTGCAACCTCTTTAGCCATGTGGCTTTTAAGTTTTGCGTGGCCTTAAGGATGAGGAAAGGTGGATTTTGCGTATTGAGCTGTGAAAGAATGCGGTGTTAATTAAATAGTCAACGTTATTTACCTTTGCGTATTTTCACACAAAATGAACAAGTTTGACGATATGATGCTTGATTTTCAGTGAACTATAGTATACTGCATGCTTATTTAACCAGCCACTTGTCATCCAAATACTACCCCACAGTAAAAAAGCGAGCCAACATCTCTGACCCCATTGTGCGTTGAACCCCATTTTGACAGCAAAATTTGTAAACAGTAAACTTTTCTGGACCAACACTTGAAAAGCGCGTAATATTTTCCTCAACAAAAAAGAAAATTTTCGAAAATACTAGAGAAATTATGAAAAAATCTAATTCTCTTAGCTGAAATATGTTACAATAAATAAAAACGTATTCAAATTAGGCCGCAATTGGTGATGTAAAGAACTTTTTTTGTTAAAGAAAAAATATCACTCGTAAACTGCGCCTAAATCAAATGTTTGACCTGAAACAGATGATGACTTCAAAAACATGGCCGCATCGCAGCTGGTTGTATTTAACCGCTGAAGCTCAAAAGTGCTTCCTTGAGTGTTCGCCACATATTCGCGATTCTAGCTGATGGAAATAGCGTTTTTCTGGCGAAGCTCTCACTGAAACATTCGTTTTGGAAGCAGCATAAAACGAAGAACTGGCTGGCATGTCTACTTGTGCTGCTGCTGCTCAGAAATGCTTTCACCTTGACTTTTGCAAAGTTTTCACCTTACCTACCTCTTCAATCATCCTTATAACGATGCTCTGCACCGAGCTCCTGGCATAAATCGTAAATATCGGGAGAAATCTCCCAAATAAACCTCCAAGATTCGTTTTCGGTTTCAAAAGTTTGGATCGTTGTAAATTTCTGGCGAAAATAACAAAACATTGCTCTGTCAAATGCGATGCCGTAATACCTTTGCTTAGCTTTACCCATCGATACCGAACAGAACGATAAAGGTGTCTCGTGATCAATCTCTGTGTTTCCATACCAATGTGCAACGTTACGTTGGTATCGAAAATTGAATAGGGGAACTTACGTATTTTCGGCAGTTTTGTTCTCTTCGTCACGGGGTTTTTTTTGAAACCCATTGATCTCAGATTTGGCCTCAAATGCTGAGTTATATGCCCAAATTTCGGGCAATTTGTCTAACAAAAACCCCCCATGACGAAGAGAACAAACCTGCCGATAATACCATTCGTCACCCTATATTCCGATAAATATTCGTGAAGAAAAACAAAGTTCTAGCGACAACATAAAATTAAACGAAATGTTGATAAATTTCGGTAAGGATTTTTTTTTGCAATTTCTCATCGTAATAGGCTGTTTTACCTCACGCAAATCTACCAGGAAAAGGCCTACTTTCCCACACTAAATTAACAGTGCGGTAATGGTTCATTACAGCACTGATTTGCGTTGCGTAATGAACCATTACAGCACTGTTTTCAATTTTGATCAACTTCTTGTGCTTTCTGGATGCAAGTTTGAAAAATTGTGACAAGTGCACAGTATAACCTACTATGAACATCAGTGTGCAGTTTGATGAAAAAGTTTTGTTAAAAACTATCATCAAGTGGTAATTTATGAAATTGCAAAAAACTTTGTACGCAACTCGGTGCAGAACTGGATTTTGACAGCACTCGTCGTAATTATCCAACTCGGCAAGCCTCGTTGGATGAATGTACGACTCGTGCTGTAAAAATATTCATTCTGCACCTTGTTGCGTAAACTATTATTATCATATGAACGATAAAGACTCTTTTGCAAGTGTATACATAGTGTATATATAGTTATCTATCGATAAAGTTGTTTAAATATATGTAACGAAATAATCTGTAAAGAATAGTCGGCACTAACCTTTATATTTCGGCAAAGAACTTTAGCAGTTCGTGAAATGGTTGACCGGGAGAACGCCATCATCTGCAACACCAGCAAGATGCTGCCCGCGCGCGCTCTCCGCGATTATTTTAATATGTAATTATTGTAGTATTGTGAACAGTGTAAATAGTCCTGTAAATAAATGTGCATGTTTTTATTACGTAATGCCCGCGTGTGGGAAGTGCTTTATTCGGCCACATATCCTCATTCCCCGGACATGAAACTGGGACTCTTATTCGATTTGAACATCTTCCAGCAAATCTTCCGGAGTTGGATTAAAGTGCAATAACAGCAGCCCAAATGGTCCACTGCACGAATTTATGTTGGCCAGAAAATTTGACGTTTGGGAGGTGCCGGCTCCGCTCAAACGTCAGATTTTCTGTGAGAGTAAGGGGCGATTTCTTCACCCTGGCTTAAGCGTTAAGCCTACACTGCAAAAACTGCAATTATTTATTTTAGAGTAAGGTGGGGCAAAAGTTCGACCTTAGTTGAAAATTCAACCTATTTCAAAAAATCGAAGCAGATAAAAATAAATAAATGCCGTGTGGTGATTCTACCATCCATGAGCTAAAATTTTGCTGAACAAAGTTACGCCAAATGTCTTTTCAATTTTGAGCTACAACACTTTATGCACAGAGAAACAGACGTAACACTTAGAACAAAATTCATTAAAAAACACCGTTACAAAAACGTAATCGCCCAATGCTAAACGTATTGTGTTTGGCCGGGCCGCCACTAGATGGCGGTAGTGAGCAAACGTCAAACAGGAGCAAAAACGATACCAGCGCCGCGAGTGGTAGATCGACCTACTACTGAATATTTGAATCAACCGTTAAAAAGGTGATCGATGGGAAGCAATGAGAGTGTGACGTCTGTTTCTCTGTGCTTTATGTATGTGTGTGTTTTATTCGAACTTTTGCCCCATCACTGGGGCAAAAGTTCGAATCTAGTGTTTGTGGAATTTCGCTAACCGTAGCACACTATTTTGACACTTTGGCAATAGTAATACCTGAAACCACTTAATATTTGATGTTAGAATTGGAATACACTTTAAAATTCGAGTTGGATTTTACCCAAATCAGGGTTAAATTAACTACACCAAAAAAATAGTAGTTTTCCGCCAAATTCAGATAAAACAACTTTTTTTTCAACTTTAATCGAATTTTCTCACTAATTCCATCACTCTTAGAGATTATATGTACATTTTGCAGAATTTTAGGTTTATACCTAAAGTTACCACATGACTCGAACTTTTGCCCCACAATTCGAACTTTTGCCCCACTATGTGTAAAATACGATTTCCAAATCTTTTTTGCAAAAAGTTATACATGCTAGAGCATCTTCAAAATATACCTAGTTACGCCCCAAAATAAAATATCGAATTCTGTTTCATTAAAATTTCATTCCATGTGTTGGAAGTGCCATCGTATGTTACAATTTTTTGATCAAAAACAAACATTTTGTCATAACTTCTCAAAATATTAATCAATTTTCATAATTTTTGGAGTGAAAGACTCTTTTTCAAAAAGGATTCGAACAACCTTGACACCCGAAAGATATAATTTGAATAGAGCTCAAAAACTTCAAAAGAAACTCTTGCCCCACTCGAACTTTTGCCCCACTTTACTCTATGTGAAAGTACACATCGATTCAATCGACCTTCTCACACATGTATTTTATTACCCAAAATATAACAAACATGGTTACTGTTTATGTTCATTGGTATGTGTGATCACCCATAGCAAAAAAAAAGTGTGTACACACATAATAACAATGTATATCGAAACCGTGTTTACATCAGTGTCTGGGTCAGCCGCCGGCGATGCTCAAAGTGAAAAAATGGCGACTGAAACACGTTTACAAAATAACGTGCTGCGGGAGTTGCAGTTCGTAGTGGAGATATTTCTTCGTGAATCATCGCGACCCTATTCTCTGGAAGTCTGGAGCATGACATAGTCGTCCTCAATCGCTTCAAATTGAAATAACTCAAGAATTCTCAGAAGCACAACTTTAAAACATCATCCGAAAACCTGGTTCGGAACTGAAAAGTTGATCGATTGGTCACTCATCGGTGGTAATCAATTGACCAACTTTTTAATGAAATACAGGGTGCAATACGATGTTTGACTCTTCCCAAATGAGCTGTTTTAAAATCATGTTAACAGCTTTTTGGATCAAACTTGTAATGTCGTTGTAACATTAATCTCCGATAAAATTATATTGTCTAATATAAAAACCATATGAGCACATCTATCGAATATATAAGTGATGATATTCATTTCATGTGTCATTCTCAACTCTTTTCATGTGTGATCACACATCAAAACGATTAATAGTAAAAAAAAATTCGTTATGTGTGTCACCCATAAACATCATTTGTCCAGAAAAATTGCAAAAATATATGTGTACAAAACATAAAACAATTGTTTGCAGTTTTTGCAGTGAGTTTAACTGTATGGGTAAGCCTGGCTTACCAGTTAAGCCGAGGTGAAGAAATCGGCCCTAAGGAGACACACAAACATGTGTAACAGTTACACATTCTAAAAAACAGCTTGTACACTCTTCTAGATGCAAAATTTCGATATTTTTTTTTTCGTTTACCAAGGTCACTAGTAATCCAAGCTAGATTGCCGTACAAAATATTTTGCGAATTTCACGATTTTGCGGACACAGGAGCTGATTTTGTGAGTGTGCAAGTGTTACTACATTTTTGGTGTAGCCTGGAAATTATGCGCTTTAGTGCTGAGCGGCCTTAGCGTGTGAGCTACATATTTTGATTTTTTTTTCATGATTTTAGAACTTTATTTGGTACCTAAAATCAATTTCAAAGAGATTTTTCAAAAGCACCTTTTGACAGCTAGGCAACTGCTTGACAGCTTCGCCCAGTTCAAAATGCTACGAGGGGTGATTCGACAAATTACTTCCATACAAACTTAAAATTAATTTTTTAATAGGTTCCCCGGCACTACAATTCATGAAAATTTGAATTTCGGCTCAGTTTGGCATGCAGATTCAGAAAATGGGATTATCTCAAAACCGCTGCGCTAAAGAAGCCAAATTGAATGCTAACTGAACGTGTAAACACCACCATTCATCTCAATTGAGCAATTCACTTGACTTGAACGAAAGTTGAACATGTTCACTGAGCCAACTCTCCCGATCACAGTTATATGTCAGTCCTATATTACTGCACTATTGGAATATCATATGAATCTAATCTTGGGTTGAAAATGGGATGTGAGAATTCTATGCGACGCATGTGGTATGACTCTCAGATCGCCATCATATTGTTATATGTCTTGCATTTTGCTTCTATCATGTGGGCTAGGTGCGCCAATGTATATGTAAACTCCAATAATATCCTTCACATTTTGAAAAAAAAGGCTCAGGCTGGAGCGAACTCACAACGTCTAAATGACCGACGCTGCTAGCCGCACGACCACGAAGTACTGGAATTGCGAAATTATGCAAAACGTATTCCACTTTATCTGCCAATGTTGCTTTTCCACCCGGCCAAAGTTATATGCACAGCTAATGTATCGATTGTGTTATGTGCATATAACTCCGATATGCGCAAGTGTCATTGAGTTTTATTATTTAGAAGACTTTTCATTTGGAACTGTTTATGGTATGATACGTATAATGATTCATTTGAAGTGAACGTGTCAGACTAGGGGTACAACGTACAATGTATGTGTAGTGTTTGATAAAATAGGCTCTTAGAATTATTTCAGTGTTGAACATTTTCATTCAAATCAAACGAAATCATCTCACTTGCCTCGTCTAACCCTTTCGTGACGAACCAACACAATTGTGCTGTCCTTGTTGTGCTGTTCAGCGATAACAGTTTTGCGTATTTTTTCATCTGTTTAGTCTTTATTTTATGTGATGTAAATTGTTTTAATAATTCAGCCATTACTTGCACTTGTATGTGTGCAAACTTGTTTACGTTGTCTATGTGATTTACTATAGTATACATGGGATTTACTATAGTATGTATACACAAGTTAAACAAAAAGTGGACAAAAACCATAAAACATGAAAAAGTTTTATCTGTCGCATATTTTTTATGTCCGTTTTATCTAGGTAGTCAAAGCTAGAAATCGAAAGACAAAGAGTAGTTCTTTCAAATGAGGAAAAAATTGTCGTTTTGTTGGGAAATCTAAGAGTTCTAGAGAGCCAAAATTGAGTCATTTGTATAGAGATTTCACTTTTCCTTGCGCTCCGTCCCGAAGGGCTAAACCCGCATTTCATGTGAGTTGACTTCAAGCGAAGACGGCTAATAACAAGACAGACAACTACCCTCTTGCTCCATATATCTTGGGAGCTACAAGCACACTAGCGCCGCGAACGACTCCAGGGAACAACATCATGAATCAGTGTGCGTGAGATGTTACAAATTCTGTGTACATAATACACTAATATTATTAGAATGTACACGCACACAATAATGTTTTAATGTTCCTGTGAATCGTTGAGGGCGTTTCAACCATGTCGCCTGCGACAGGGTGGGAGCTGTCTGTCTTGTTATTAGCCGTTTTCGCTTCAAGTCATCTGTCAAAGTCAAATGAGACGAATTCAATTCAGTTTGCTTACACACCACACGAATTGAACAATGTAAACACTTGCTTCCACTCAGATGCATTCAAGAGGACACTCAAGCCATTTGCTCAGTCTAAACACATCATTCCATTAGATTAAATATGTTTGAGAATTTAGCAAGCGAAATGCTCGTTTTAGTTGAACAATGTAAACCGGGCATAACGCTCACTTGAAAGCTGTTTTCAGTTTGTGGGGACGAAAATAACTAATGCAGCCGAGTATAGGTGTGACGTCTCAGGGTATGATAGCACATTTGGGAATGTTTTCGGAGAAATCGTTTAAACCATTTTGTATTCATATTGAGCCAAACTAATCTGGCACGAATGGTACACACATTTATTGATGATGACTTTCCAATATGTGCAATACGATAGACAAACGCGCTTCAAAATAGTTGATAATTTATATGAAACCCTAACCTATTAACGACACTTATCCATTCGCAATGCAAAATAGTATGCATTTAAATTCGAACTAAATAAGAAATGTTACCATACTGATATCGCACATTGGTTTTCCTCTTTGTTGAATGGTATGAGTAAAAGAATGATTATTTTGGTTTGGAAAGTCACATTAGACAGGAGATAATGAGAATCCGTTAAATAAAATAAGTAGGAAAGCAAGAAATGCGAACGTTCTACTCTCTCCTAGGCTTCCGTTTCTTGACTCCTCCTTCTGCTTCCTTCGTCGTTGGACTATTATCTGCGTGCAGATCATCAGCTACCTCTTTGCCTTCCGGGACACCTTCAGTCTCATCTGCTTCCTCTTCATCTTCATCTTCTTCCTCGTCTTCGTAGTTATCGTTTTCCGCCTCTTCTGCATCTGCGGCTTCTGATTGCAACCGGTCTTCTTCGTTTGAGTTTAGGTTGGCTTTCGATTTGACTGTGTCATCTTTGGCTTCACTGTCATCAGGAACATACTCATCGGTTTTCTTGGCACGTGCCGTTGGAGACGCTGTGCTCTGATTATGAAATTTGAAAAAGAATGATTAGTTACATGTATTTTGACATGTAAAGGCAAATTGTGATTTTGATTTATGGCGGGATCAACGCGTACTGAATTGAATAAAAGTTGTCATACCTTTGAACAAGCCAAGTAGATGAATATTGCTAGCGGTAAACCTACGACTACTAGGAGCACTGCCCACATCCATGGGTTTTCGTTTGTAAATTTCATTACGCGGGATACGACTGTTTCCTAAATGAAAAAAAGCAGAAGAACAGCAGGATATTATGGGGAACTAGCAATACTACTCCAAGTTTGGTAATGCGATGACTCGGAAGCTGTAACAGTTGAACAAGTTGAATATTATCAAACCTCTTTATCTCGGCGCTTGAGCAGGAACCAGACATATGCGATGACAGGGATAGAGCAGTAAACAAAGTACGCGAACCAATATCCTGGTTTGTATCCCATATACCTCATCGCGCGATCCCATAAAGTATTCTGTGTTTATTAAAACCAGAGAGCGTAATGAAATGGTATTGGGTTATATTGACACACGAAATAGGTACGGAATAACTCAAGTGGCCTACAATATTTTTAAAGCTTAAGTGTCGATTATCGAGCGGAGATTTTATGACACAAATCCTTCATTCGGAAAAACGGAGCTGATCTTCTGGTAGTATTCCATGGGGGTTCCATAACGTATTGCACATTAATAAACATTTGTGTAGCCGACATTTTTCCAAAAATTGTCGGAAATTCCATGAATAAGTTTTTGCAGTAGTTTTATCGTAGTGGTAGTATACTGCCCCCACTCGCAAACAGTCCCATATGAATAGGAAACCCAGCAAAGATGGGACTGTTATACGAGTAGCGGCAGTATAGTTATCTACTAAGTATAGTTTAATAAGTAGTGATACATAACACTTGCACATATGTACAACGAAGTAAAAACGGAGGTAAAATAACTTAAAACGCCGTTACGGTGATCACGATTTCTTGAAAATTAGTTACCCGATTTGCAAACTTTTTTTAACTGTTCGTATTTCAAATCTCGAGGTACTGGGACGAAAAAAATTCTACGATAAAAATCCACGTTGAGCGAAAAAGTCGTTGTTTATGGTCCACTGGTATATATTATATGGTATATATTAACCTGCATAATATATAACTCAATACCGACTTTTAAAATTCTTATTTTGTATAGAAAACCTAACATTTATAATATGGTCTATCCCAAAAAAACACCTACTTTTTGGTCGAGCTTTGACGCTCTGTTTTAAATATCTTCAGAGGTTATAAAATTCCGTTCTCTGGTAAAATTACCTCTTCAATAAATTTAAATACATATCCAATTGAAAAAAAATGCAAATTATCATCTTTATGTATTTTTTATTTGCGTAATTGTTCTTTGAAGACGCATAAGAGAGGTCCTCGAAAAATGGCTCTTATTCATTTTTAAGAATTGCGCTAAACTGCGGAGAGAATTTTTCTTGATAAAAATAATTGTCCTATATCATGAGCATTCTGGAAAAGAATATACTTGCGGAAAAATAAGAGAAAAAATTGAATACCTATTTTCCCACAGTTTTCGCAATTTAAAATTTTTAGGAGGTGTCCAAAATTTTAAAAACATATGTGCAATATTTGAGATAAAATTCCAAGTTAAATGATTATTTTTTTGAAAAACAGAACTGCCATTCTTTACTTAGAAGATTTTTATAGTATTTCCAAAAATAAAGTTATGTTTATTCCGAACAGATTATTTTTTAGACAATTGTGAACGTTTATAGTATAGGTGATTAAACCAAATTAGCAAGACATTTGTGTAATGCAACGTACTCGGCAACGTGTACGTATCGTACACAACACACAAACCAATAAGTCTACAGTAGATCCTACCAGGGTGCGATGCCGCCATTTTTAAGAATCCAACATCTTGTATGTAAACATTTGTGTATCCACAAAGAATTCCATTGTGGATACACGATAGATGTTGCTCCTGTCAGATGTATTAGGTGGGATTAGGGTTGCCACATACGTGGCAGATCCAATCTTTCCCCCGCCTATACTGCCACTATTCACATAACAGTCCCATGTTTTCTGGGTTTCCTACAGAGCTTACAATTCTCATTTTAAAGAGTGAAATTCAGCGTGAATTCTGAAAATTCTCAACTGAGGAATCAAAATAAAATTCATTTTGGTGAATGAATTTTCTCACTTATTCATTAATTTTTCTGTCACTGACTATTTTCACTGAGAAATATAACTAGACCGTAACTCTCGATTATTCTTCCAATCACCTCAAAACATGTGTATAGTAGTTAATTAGAATACTAACACCGACGAACCGACGTGACAGTGGTGATTCAAAACTGTCCCCCCCCCCCAAATTTAACGGTCGACCAGTGAAGCGAGCGAACGCTTCTGTCAAATCAGCGCAGACACGAACCTCTTCCTATATGAATACACGGGGGTTTGAAATCATGCTACCAAAACAACGCGAATCGTTATAGAGGAGGCGGTAGTGTTCTACTATTTTTCATCATGGCGTCGGGGACAACAAATTTGAATTTATTTGTTCTAGCTGTCACGTCGGTTCGTCGGTGATACTAATTTACTGCTCTATTTGTCCATTAAGTCGGATTGTGCGTCTGTTAACAGAAATTGGACATTTTACGACGAGCGAAAAAATATTCGTGACAGAGAATTGAATGAAAACAGAGAGGCATTCAGCTGACAATGAATGTGGCCAAACACGAATGAAAAAATAAGAATGTCAATCTTCACTTTCAAACTTCTGGAATGGACTACCAACGACTGTCAAGCAGGAGCGTCGGTTAATGGTCTTCAAACGTGCTGTAACTAGATTGTAGTATACCTAGAGTTAGAGCAGATTAATAGTAGTTACTTGATAATCGAATTTTGTTGTTCCTAATGTAAATCTTCAGTAGTTTAGTTTTGTTTCCTTGCCCTGATATAAAGTATATGTATACTGACAGGATACCGTATTCAATAAAATTACAATTACAATTACAATTACTTCGAATTTTTTACATACTGGTTTCCCATTCACATGTGACTGTTGAGCGAATGGGGGCAGTAACCCTTTACCCAATAGTACTTTCCAATAAATCATTCAGAGTTTTTGGAATGATATGGGAAGCAGCTCCTATAAATTTTCAACTTACCGCTTCTCTATCGATGAGCTTTCTCTTCAAATCATAGGTTTGTGCTGCCCAATCTCTAGCCAGGGTTTCATCATCGACGATGATGAGGTTATCAAAAAGAATATCACTGGACATTGACCAAAGTTCGATACCAATGGCGGCCTACGAGAAAATCAAAACATGAAACTCACTCGTCATGGTTTTAAACCTTATAGCTTACAATGGTAGTCATCTTGAAGGGGTTTTTGTCTTCGAAGAAGTCCGGGTTAGGTATTTTCCTCGGAGCCCACTTGCCCTGATAGTTGGGGTTATCAATAAGTGGTGCACGCCATTTGCCTTTGTAGTTGGGATTGGAAACCATGGGTGCCTTCCATAGGCCACATCCGACTGCCTTTTCACAAGCGGGATTAGCAATGAGCGGTGCTTCCCACTCTCCGTCCATTTCCACATCCCAATCAGCTGGCTTTTCCGCATTGGGGTCAGGAATCATTTCTTCAACGTCATCGAGCCATCCTTCCGGCTTGGACGCGCTGGGATCAGGGATTTGTGGTGGTTCATCTTCATTCCAGTCGTCCGGCTTGTTGGCATCAGGGTCCGGAATCTTTTCCCGTTCATCCCAATTTTCCGGCTTGAAGTCGGTTGGGTCATCGATTTCCTTCGGAGGATTTACCGGAGGCGTGAACTCGGTAAACAGTGAACCCTCATTGATTATTTTATGGTCAACACGGATTACATAAGTATTATCTGGGCGTACCACGAGCTGGTACAGATGCGGTTGCTTGTCCTTAAATGGGTCATCCAGACGATCCCTGTAACGGTAAAAGTGATGTAAAAAAATGTATACAATTGCATCATTTAGCAATGGAAAGCGCAAGCTATAAACGTTGTTACTCACTTTGCTTTCCTGCAATGCTTTTCTGTGATGGTACCGTTAATGGGATTAACATGGCGGAAAATAAAATGCAACTTGATATCATTGCCACATTTATCTGGCCCAAACATGATCGTGTAGGGTGTTTTGTCCCTGAACTGTGAAAGCAATGTGAAAAACAGATTAGTCACTATTTTTCAGCTATGTAGGGGCACAATGGACACCTTAGCAAACATGTTTTTATAGAACTGCAAAATAAACTAAAGATGTTAGTACACAGGTCAACTGTTTGACAACCACAAATCAATGCTCAAACATCTGGTTTGACTCGATCGAATTTTCATTAGTAGGTATCAAACCGATGCTCTTTTAGTTCATTCCTCGTCAAATGTCTGACCGGGTTTCCGAAAATTGAATGGTTTGCGTGAAAATAGGAATGTCCAAAATACCCCTCAAACCCATAGCTATAATATGTTTAACTCTTGAATACGCACCTGTTTAAGATCTGTTGTCTCTTTTCCGGACGAAAGCAGCTTGATGTATGAACCACCGCACTCTTGACCATCCTGTAGGTTCACTTCGTACTGCACTACCAGGGGTTTATCGGAAAAAACGAACGGGCGATTCAGGCGCGATGCAATGGCGGCGTGCTTGGCCTTCGATTTCAGTACCAGACCTAAATCGTTTGGTAGCAGAGGTCTCTTGGGTAGCTCAACGTCCCACTCGCCATCGTACTTGGCGATCTCGTCAGCAGTGTCATCTTTTTTTGCCTGAGATTTGATCCACTTGGAAGCGAATTGTTCCAAATCGTCGAAATGGTCAGCAAAGTAGAACTTGGCAGGGTCAGCGTATGGGCTTTCGTATGAGAGGTCATTCGCAGCTGAGCTTTCGGAGGTATCCTCTTCCGTTTCCACCGTTACTCCATCGTCATCAGCATAGGTCAAATTTGTCAGCAATAAAATGCAAGCGAGCAAAAGAAAGCTTTTTGCTTTTCTTATTTTCATCTGTAGGAGGATTTCAATAATGAGTTCATCACAATTACATTATCAACCATTGCGTAAAAATATGTAATAATGTTTGCAAATCTCAATCTAAACAACATTTCAATGAGTAAATATTTTCGCTACCCCAAAGACTTCCACAACATGATTGCCGAATAAAAAATCCCTAAAGCAAGGATACAAGTGCATGATGATATCTGGAGCTCGATTTGAATAGGTCGTATGTGCTTTTGTCGATATAAAATTCGATCAGTTTATTTTAGTCATTGTAGCAATATGGAAGATATTTTGCAAACTTTTAATAATGGAACAGTAAGCCTGTTTTGTGAGGATTCTGCTGTATGTATCAACTTTGCTCAATTTAACCGGTTTTCGCTATAATAAGCGAATCCAAATGATCGAATTTTTAATCGACAAAAGCACATACGACCTATTCAAATCGAGCTCCAGACATATTCTTTATGATTGACACGACTTTTTTAGCAAAATGTTTTTTGCAATTTCTCATTTTAATAGGCTGTTTTGCCTCACGCAAGTCTGCCAGGAAAAGGCCTACTTTCCTATACCAAATTAACAGTGCTGTAATGGTTTATTACAGCACTGATTTGCGTTGCGTAATGAACCATTACAGCACTGTTTTCAGTTTTGATCAACTTCTTGATGCTTTCTGGACGCAGGTTTGAAAAATTGTGACAACTGCACAGTATAACAGTATAACCTGCTATGATCAGACTTTCTTAAGGGCTGTTTGCAGATCGGAAGGAATTTCTCGGCCTATCTTGATGCATGGGAAAAACCTTGCCTGAATCGCCCAAGAAACCGTTTTTCTTCGATCGCAGTACCCAGTTGCGAAGAAATGACAATTCAAATGGCAATCACTGTAGAAATTTTCTGCCAGGAATCGGTCAAGAAATTTCTTGGGTGATTCCTTTTAAACTCGAAGCTAGGCTTTAAACATGGCTATGAACATCAGTGTGCAGTTTGATGGAAGAGTTATGTTTAAAACCTATCCTTAAGTGGTAAATTATGAAATTGCAAAAAACGTTGTACGCAGCGCGGTGCAGAACTTGATTTTATAGCACTCGTCGTAATTATCCAATGAGGCTTGCCAACGACTCGTGCTGTAATGGTAGTTTACGCAACAAGGTGCAGAATAAAGATTTTTACAGCACGAGTCGTACATAATTACGACGAGTGCTGGAAAAATCGAGTTCTGCACCGAGTTGCGTACAACGTTTTTTGCAATTTCATAAATTACCGCTTGAGGATAGTTTTTAACAAAATTTTTCATCAAACTGTACACTGATGTTCATAGCCATGTTCAAGAAAGTCTGATCGTAACAGGATATACTGTGCATTTGTCACATTTTTTCAGAGCTGCGTCCAGAATTCACCAAGAAGTTGATCAAAACTGAAAACAGTGCTGTAATGGTTCATTACGCAACGCAAATCAGTGCTGCAATGAACCATTACAGCACTGCCAATTTGGTGTGGGAAAGTAGGCCTTTTCCTGTCAGATTTGCGAAGGGTAAAACAGCCTATTATGATGAGAAATTGCAAAAATAGTTATTTATGTAACGAGTTGCAAAAAGTTGATTTTTTCAGCACGAGTCGTACATTTATCCAACGAGGCTTGCCGAGTTGGATAAATACGAAGAGTGCTGAAAAAATCGAGTTTTGCAACGAGTTCCATACAAAATTTTATGCAATGATTTTTTTCATAATGCAACCCATTTGAGTTGCATAATGTTCATAATGCAACTCATTTGAGTTCACGTTTGAGTTGCATTATGAACATTATACAACTATTTTTCATTATGCAACTCATTTCAGTAGCATAATGAGCCAGTTCGGAAAAATTGGCCATTATGATATCAAAATGAGTTATATAAAATGTAAATTATGATACTGAATTGCATAAAAATCTTTATGCAATTCAGTATCATAATTTACATTTTATGTAACTCATTTTGGTATCATAATGGCCCATTTTTTCGAACTGGTTCATTATGCAACTGAAATGAGTTGCATAATGAAAAATAGTTGTATAATGTTCATAATGCAACTCATTTGAGTTGCATTATGAACATTATGCAACTCAAATGGGTTGCATTATGAAAAAATCATTGCATAAAATTTTGTATGGAACTCGTGGCAAAACTCGATTTTTTCAGCACTCTTCGTATTTATCCAACTCGGCAAGCCTCGTTGGATAAATGTACGACTCGTGCTGAAAAAATCAACTTTTTGCAACTCGTTACATAAATAACTATTTTGCAACTCGACACGTTCTGGCACCGAAACGGCCTACTTTTTCTCACTATATCAAACAGTTGCATTATGGTTCATAATGCAACTCATTTCGGTTGCATTATGAACCATAATGCAATTGTTTGATCAACAATCTGAGTTTTCGCCTTGGTTGCCACTGTTTTCACTATAAGAGCTTGCAAAACTGTGACGGTTATAGCACAGCTTTCTTGATCCAAACTTCGGATCTAGTACACTGCAGCACGTGGTCGTTCCGATTGAACTACCGCGAAACATGATGGTGCTAATGGAAATGATTATATTCTAGTGAATTTTTTTGGCCATTGCAAAAAATGTTGTATGCTACTCGTTGCAAAACTCGATTTTTACAGCACTCTTCGTATTTATCCAACTCGGCAAGCCTCGTTGTACGACTCGTGCTGTAAAAATCATCATTTTGCCACTCGTTGCATAAATAACTATTATTCTGCACCTTGTTGCGTAAACTACTATTACCTGCTATTTACCGTAGCTGTCAAATTCAACAATATTTTTTGTTGAATCAAATTCACGATGCAAATAGAATCAATAAAAACATATTTTAGGCCGAAAAATAATGCAGCATTTTTTATTAAAGTACCATCGCAAATTACAATTTTTCGATCAAAAACCAACATTTATTCTTAACTTTTCGAAATATTAATCCATTTTCATAATTCTTGGAGTGGAAGACTCTTATTCTAATAGGTTTCGAACAACCTTGACACCCGAAAGAAAACGTTTGAATTGAGCTCAAAAACTTCAAACCCCACTCGAACTTTTGCCCCACTTTACTGGTTTGTTTTCTCAGAAATTGAATCGATTGTGTTTGATTACGAACGCACTTTCGTTGGAATTTTAATTCCTATGAAAACGGGACCTTTTCATTGCATTACATTTCTGGAAATTCTGAGGTAACAAAATCAGAACTGTACACGCTAAGATCAGCTCGGTATTTTCCCCATCTTTTTACTGAGTTCTCAACAGCAGATTTAACTCGGTACGCTCGGTTATCCCTTTTGCTGAATAATCTGTAAATGAGTTAACGAGCTCTGCAAAGGAACTGTCAAAAATTACAGATGAACGGTAAATATCGTTACTGATGATTGGTAAATATTGATTACCGAGTGTACCGAGTTAAATCTGCTGTTGAGAACTCAGTAAAAAGATGGAAAAAATGCTGAACTCAGCGAAAAATTTACTGAGCTGGAAAATTAGAATCTTAGTGTGTACAGAAATCGATGCTTCATTGCTTCTCAATGATAATGGAGTAGTATGAAATACATTAAATACTAAATATGCGAGTATTGCCGCAATAGGGGCTGTCCATTAATTACGTAAGGGTTTATGGGGGGAGGGGGGGTTCGAGAAATTTTATGTGCCATACAAAAATATTTGGGTTCTCATACAAAAAATCTTACAAGGGGGGGAGGGGTATCGAAAAATCACAAAAATCCCCTTACGTAATAAATGGACAGCCCCAGATCTAAATACTAGCCGCAGTGGCTCATCCGAAAGAAAAAAAAAACACCTGGACCTAAGGGAGATGTTACATTGTAACATTGAGTTTAACTATCTTGAATTCTTGTAATAAATCTAGCAGTAAGGATAGATGATAAAAACATCAGCCTGATGCAGTACACACCAAATGCCAACGTGTTTGGATTCGTTCCGAAACAATAACGAAACACTAGGCTAGTTTGCCATTTAATTTTTACTGAAAGAAGCACACTCTGAGTTCACAAGATAACCTCTAGAAATTGTTCTTACGAAAGTATGATCCTTGAGCTGAAGCCACTTGGGCTGTACCATTTTGCATAAGTCTTGATCGTTGCTGTTCTTTTAAGCTAAATATTGATCTGCGCAATCCTAACCGTAGCTACTGCCTAAATTAATCAGAATTACACTATTTGTAATTTTTATATTCGTCAAATTAAGAATAATAAAAATGTTAACAAGGCTTGTTCAGTCTCTATCAGTATCTATACTGGCAAAAGTTTATTAGGTACACGTTAGGCAGTAGGTACCTATACTACCCCCATTCGCACAACAGTCCCATGTGAATAGGAAACCCAGCAAACATGGGACTGTTATGCGAATAGGGGCAGTATACTGCCGTGAATCGCATATCTGTCCCATTTGCATAGGAAATCCAGCAAAGATGGGACTGATATGCGATTCACGGCAGTATAGGTATGCACATGTAGGGGGTTGTGGGGCAAGATGGCCACCCTGTGTTTTACGCATTATTTCGCAACATTTTTTTTTTTTTTTGAGTTGGTGATGATTATAAACTATGAAACATGTTTACAACTACGAAAAAGATACAATTAGTTTAAAAAATCCATTGTAAATTAGTGTTTGAAGTTTGAGTGCTTAAAAACAGGGTTTTCTTATAATAATCGGTCATGTGTTTTAAGGGTTAATATTCTCCGTGCAGTTGAAACCCGGAATTTTCGACTAGCGAAGTTGGATTTTTCTCCAAATCCGTACGTCGGATCTAACTTCGGAAATGATGCGCTGTATAGCGAACCAGGTTTACTATACAGTGCGCTACTTCCGAAGTTAGGTCCGACGCACGGATTTGGATAAAAATCCAACTTCGCTAGTCGAAAACTACGATTTTCAACTAAATTGAGAATATAGAAATATCGTCGTTTACATATTAAATTGCCCATTGCACGGTGACGTCATCAAGAAATCGCTCTCTTTCTCTCCTACGGGAAATTAGAAAACAACAGGACCAACACCTGTCAAATTTGACAGGTACTGGTCCTGTTGTTTTTAAACTCTCTGAAGGAGCAAAAGAGATAGAATTTCGCTGTGAGGTGGTCTATTATATATTCGAAAGTGCCAATATATGGCTGTTGTTATAGACTGTTTCAGAAATTATAAATACACTTTGTTCATTAAACTATATGAACTGTTCTAATAATTTTTACCAACTTCTTTCAGAGTATAGCATATTGTACTCCATATTTTTATATTTCCTTTCAATTGTCTTGATATTTCAAAGAACAGTCGAGTTCTCTAACATATAACATAATTTTTCAAATTTGCATTTGCACAAAGGTGTTTTTTAATGATATCAACATTTTTTATCTCTAAATACCACAAATTATCTAAATTTTTATCACATTCGCTTTCTCAACAAGTTGTCTACGGAATGCCTTGATCAAAATTTGGGGAAAATCGATAAAAGCATTTCCACAACATTTTTTTCGGAGATCAAGTTTCTTATTTTTTAAGGTTTTCTACGGAACATAAGAACTACCACACAGTTTCTTAGCTTTCCTGAACGCATTTAATCTAAACAAACATATTTTTTCAGCTCATTCGATCCTTCAGATGCCAAAGCTTGTCATACCATAAAAATGAATGCAGTAAGCAGTAATTAAAGCATTCGTTTGCTTAACGTTTGTTGCAACTGGTGTTGTTGAGAAATTTCAAACAAAAAAAAAATGTATACAGAAGGTGGTTCTTGATCAACTATTCCAGTAAAAATTACTCTTACTACCCAGTCTTGTTAGCGATCATAGTCTTTGACACCTTTTCGTCATATAGCCCATATAGCCGAGGCGGTAAACGCACGGGTATTCAGCTTGACCATGCTGGGGGTGACGGGTTCGATTCCCGGTCGGTCCAGGATCTTTTCGTAAAGGAAATTTCCTTGACTTCCTTGGGCATAGAGTATCTTCGTGCCTGCCACACGATATACACATGCAAAATGGTCATTGGCAGAGGAAGCTCTCAGTAAATAACTGTGGAAGTGCTCATAGAACACTAAGCTGAGAAGCAGGCTTTGCCCCAGTGAGGACGTTACGCCAAGAAGAAGAAGAAGAACCTTTTCGTCGATATTCGGCCGCCATTGTCTCCAACATTCACAACACAAGCGATCAAACTACTGTACGGAACAAAAATGTCAAATGAATGCGCTTGACCACGAATGCGCCTTCGGGAGATGATTTGGTTTTTGTTATTCCTGTCTTTCCCATAAAAAGAGCTGTTTTGGATAAATGTATGTGTCGTAATCGATTTATCACACACGAATAAACTAATATTATACCAATATTAATCAAAATTGTCTGAAATCTTGCAAAAAGCGTTAGGGCCGATTTCTTCACCCTGGCTTAGGTGTTAAGCCAGGTTTAACTATATGGGTAAGCCTGGCTTACGAGTTAAGCCGAGGTGAAGAAATCGGCCCTTAGGGCCGATTTCTTCACCTCGGCTTAACCGGTAAGCCAGGCTTACCCATACAGTTAAACCTGGCTTAACGCTTAAGCCAGGGTGAAGAAATCGCCCCTTAGTGTATTTATAATTTCTGAAACAGTCTATAAGTCATGGAAATGAAAGTCAGATATTTTCAATAGGAGGCAATCAGTGAAGTACTAGATTGAAAGTAGTGAGCTGGATTTTTGTATGGCGAGATGATCAATTCTCCATTTCTGCAATGGAATGGTGCAAACAGCGTGGGTTATATGATTTCTTGCCTAATTTGATGCTGGCTGAGCAAAAGTTTAGGTAACTGTGTTGTTATATTATTTATTTCTTGCAACTTCAACAACACAGTAACCCAAACTTTTGCTCAAACAGCATCAAATTAGGCAAGAAATCATATAACCCGCGCTGTTTGCACCATTTCATTGCAGAAATGGAGAATTGATCATCTCACCATACAAAAATCCAGCTCACTACTTTCAATCTAGTACTTCACTGATTGCCTCCTATTCATTATAACTTATAAAAACCCGATTTAATCCACCTATGGTGTACAGAACCCTTCTTACACTTATTAAAACTATTGTTGTATTATTTGTATTTACCATATTAGCATCATGGACCATGGACTGAACTACCAGAAATGCCAGACACCTTCTAGAAACTTGTGTGAAATTAAAAAAAATAGCTTACATATTCTGGAATATTGTATCTTTTGTTAACTGCCAAAAGATCTCGAATCGATTAACAAATGGATAAGAAAACCAGCGAGATACACTTTGTCTAATATCTCTTAATCAGTCGAATAAATTAGAATTCCTGTTTATTTGTAATATGTTATTTATAATTTTATTGAAATCAATAACCTGCTAGTATACACTTTATATGAGGTCAGCATTATTGAATGAACAATAATTTCCCATAGACTGGTCAAAAGCTCATGCTAGATAACAAACGAATATAATAATAAAAAAAGGATTTTATTGAAATACTCTTCGAAAGATATTTCAGTAACCAAATGTCCAATCGAAATAAAATTTCAGGGCCTTTTACAAGGATACTGTAGCTTTCATTTGGTGCTAAGAGAACCCAAACCGGTTGACAGACAGCTCAGATATTTATTATGATACACTTGATCAAAAATCTCTCAAAAGGTTAACTTGTATTACTCTCAAGTACTCTTTGAAAGATATCTCGATAATCAAATGTCCAATCCTAATAAAATTCTATAGGGTTTTACTAAGATGTTGTAGCTTTCATTTGATGCCAGGAGAACCGAAATCGGTTGACAGACGGTTGAGATATTTGTACACTTGGTCAAAAATCTCAAAAAGTTTAGTTGAATAAATCCTAAGTACACTTCGAAAGATATCTCTGTAACAAAATGTCCAATCCTAATAAAATTTCTGAGCAATCTACTAGGATGTTGTAGCTTTCATTTGGTGCCAAGAGAACCCAAATCGATTGACACACGGCTGAGATATTTAATATGATACTTTGTTAAAAATCTTAAAAAGTTTAGTTGTATAACTCCTAAGTACTCTTCGAAAGATATCTCAGTAACCAAATGTCCGATCGTAATAAAATTCAATAGAGTTCTACTAGGATGTTGTAGCTTTCATTTGCAACTAAGAGAATCCAAATCGGATATCAGACGGCTGAGATATTCATCAATATGCTAAATGTCAAAAATCTCTCAAAAAGCTAACCTATATTACTTGAAAGTACTCTTCGAAAGATATCTCGGTAACCAAATGTCCGATCGTAATAAAATTCAATAGGGTTCTACTACTAGGATGTTGTAGCTTTCATTTGCAACTAAGAGAATCCAAATCGGATATCAGACGGCTGAGAAACGTGCGTGACTTTTTTTGTAACATACGCACACACACACACATACACACATACATTAATATTGGGGCAGCAGGGACAGGAGTCCAGGGGCCTGACGAACCCCCCCTTCTGCGAGTCGGGTGGAAGCTTGGGAGTCTTCCCGAAGCGAAAACCGTTCACACACCCGTGTGAATTACCACCTTTGGCGCTTCCTTCGGGGAGTGACCGGGCTTCTGGTCTCCAGACAGCTCAAGAGGAGGATGCCTAGGATGTGGCGGGGGTTCAACAGTGGGCTCTGTTGGATTCCCATAAAAAGCCACACATCTGCAAGCAACTCCGTACAAGCGACCTGGTACCGCTTCCAAAGTGCCTTAGCCCAAACACCCGGCGTGCCAACCGGCACATTAGGATCGACGCCAGTAAGACCCTAATTATGGCAAACTGGCAGCACATGGACATGGACACGAGCAAGGAATACGTATATACTACCAAACGCTACAGAGCTGACAACCGTACTATTCCACTACCCTAGTAAGAATGGGTGACACCTTTCCGAAACGGCGAGTGGGCTAATGGTATGGTTGCCCCCGTCCCGTTAAAACCTTGGCAGGCCTCCAAGTACGTTCCGAACTCGGCACCTTAGCCGGTGGAAGTAGGCTCAGTTGAACATTCCTGACTAATGCCGATCTGGCTCTGAACACGGTTCCCCATAAAGGACCGTGTCAACCCTAGCATGGCCTCACTGCTTGCAAAGATCACCATGGGATCACGATGGCAACTACTTACGACGGGCGAAGATAGCGGCTTGGAGGGGGGACCCAACCAGATGGAGAAGAACAACAATCACACAACAACGGAGGTAGCAGATGATAAGGATGCGAGCGCATTCCTAAGGAGCAGTAGGTTGACACGTTCGCCGGTAGAAACTTTTAGTATCGCGGCAACCGATAACAGCAGCACGCCACGAGGTGGACAACATGGACTCTTCGGAGCAAAAGGGGTAACGAGTCACACCAACACCAACCAAGCGGTAGCACTAAAGGAGGGCCCCCGGTGTCTACACCGAGCAGCAGCACCACTCAAGAAGGCCTACAACTTGCGAGGCCCAAGGTGTCAATGGTGGAGTTGAACAGGAAGGTCATCGAGCTGCACGAATACGTAAAAGGCCGTAACAACGTGCACACTGAGATTAAGCAAAGGGTGTCGAGCCTCAGGTATGCCGTGTTGGAAGCTGACCGCGAGCACACAGCGTTGCGTAAGAGAGCTGAGACTGCTGAAAAGGCTTTGAAGCTGGCTTTGGAGCAGATTGCGGCGGTGGAAGCATCAACAGAGTTACAGGAGACGCCGAAAGGGCGCAGAAATAAGAACTCGAACAAGCGGGATAGAGAAACACCAGGCGAGGAGGAACGCCCGAAGAAGACAAAGAATGTTCAAGGTAGCGAGGAGTTGAGCGACGAGAGAGCCAACAGCGATTGGAACGTCGTCAAAAATCGCAAGGAGAAGAAGAAAAATCAGCCCAAAAAGGAGGAAACGAAAGGGAATAATCGGATCGAAAAAGGTAGAAAGCCGGCTCGAGACGAAAGAAGATCCAAAGAGAACAGGCAAGAACGCCGTCTGCCCCATCGAGAGAGACACATGGGAGACGCCCTGCTGGTCAAGGCAAACGACCAACAGTCGTACGCAGCAATCCTCAAGAAAGTCCGAGAGGATCCGGAGTTGAAGGAACTGGGTGAGAACGTGGTGAGAACCAGGCGCACTCAGCAAGGAGATATGCTCTTTGAGCTGAAGAAGGATCCGGCGATTAAAAGTTCTGCCTACCGAGAGCAGTTCGCCAAGTCATTGGGCGACCTCGTCGGGGATGGTGGGAACGTGAAAGCTTTGTGCCAGGAAGCAACGATCGAATGCCGATACCTGGACGAGATCACAACAGTGGAGGAGCTTGGGCGTGAACTGAAGACGCAATGCGAATTGGGAGAAGAGGTTCTAACGATCCGTCTGACGAAGGGGTACCAAGGCACACAAACAGCGATGATTCGACTGTCGGTGCCTGCGGCAAGGAGTGACCGCAAACGGGTGTTGAGATGCTTCAAGTGCATGGGCTTTGGACACATGTCGGCCAACTGCAAAGGCCCAGACAGATCTGAACAATGCAGAAAATGCGGAGAGAAGGGACACTTTGCGAAGGACTGCTCGCAAGCGCCAAAGTGCATGCTCTGCACAGCGGAAGAAGGAAACGTCCATTCGACGGGTGGATACAAGTGCCCTGTATATAAGAAGGCGATCGCAGGCCAACAGTAATGGAGATAATGCAGATCAACCTGAATCATTGTGATACCGCACAGCAACTGTTGAGGCAGTCAACAACGGAAGCAAAGTGCGATGTTGCGATTATTGCAGAGCCGTACCGAGTTCCTCTCGGTAACAACAACTGGGTGTCAGATAGCACGGGAACGGCTGCTATACAAGTGATGGGAAGATTTCCTATTCAGGAAGTGATTGCAAGCACGTACGAAGGTTTCGTCATCGCCAAAATCAACGGTATCTTCATATGCAGCTGCTATGCACCCCCAAGGTGGACAGCGGAGAAATTCGACCGGATGCTGGAGGAGTTAGCCGACAAGCTGGTTGGACGTAGGCCAGTACTGATCGGCGGAGACTTCAATGCGTGGGCCGTGGAGTGGGGTAGCAAGCTAACCAACGCAAGAGGTTACAGCCTGCTGGAAGCACTAGCGAGGTTGGAGGTACAACTGTGCAACGTTGGCACCGTAAGCACATTCAGGAAAGACGGGCGGGAGTCGATCATCGACATTACCTTCTGCAGTCCATCGCTAGCAAGCAACATGAACTGGAAAGTAAGCGAAGAGTACACCCACAGTGATCACCAGGCGATCTGCTACAGCGTTGGCCAACGGAACCCTACGGCCATGCAGAGAAACAGAACATGCGAGCGAAAGTGGAAGACGAAGGCCTTCGACAAGGACCTCTTCGTTGAGGCACTCCGTATGGACAGTGACACTCCAGACCTAGATGCGGTAGAGCTAACAAGAGCGATTACAAGGGCATGCGACACTACAATGCCACGGAAACGGGAGCCAAGGTACAGACGACGTCCTGCGCATTGGTGGAACGAGACACTCGGCACTCTCCGTGCTGCCTGTCTAAGAGCCAGAAGACGCTACCAGAGGGCAAGAAACCTCCCGGATAGGGAAGAGCGGAAGTTAGCGTTCCAGGAGGCCAGAGCCGCATTTAAAAAGGAGATAATCGTGAGCAAGTCGAACTGTCACAAAGAGCTATGCCGAGAGGCCGACGCAAACCCCTGGGGTGACGCGTACCGAGTCGTGATGGCAAAGATTAAAGGTCCAGCGACGCCAGCAGAAATGTGTCCAGAAAAGCTGAAGGTAATCGTGGAGGGTCTCTTTCCGAAGCACGAACCAACGACGTGGCCACCAACACCGTATGGTGAGGAGGACGAAGCAAGTGCGGAAGCTCGGCAGGTCTCCAATGTCGAGCTGAAGGCAGTAGCGAAAAAACTGAAAGGGAACAAAGCCCCGGGTCCGGACGGGATCCCCAATGTGGCGTTAAAATCGGCGGTCCTAGCTTACCCCGACATGTTCAGGACGGTGATGCAGAAATGTTTGGAAGAAGGCCACTTCCCAGACATATGGAAGGTGCAGAAACTGGTTTTACTGCCAAAGCCTGGAAAACCGCCGGGGGATCCAGCATCGTTTAGACCGATATGCCTGTTGGACACACTTGGGAAGCTGCTGGAGAAGGTCATCCTTAACAGGGTGGTGCCGTTCACAGAAGGAGAACGTGGACTGTCACAGCTGCAGTTTGGATTCCGGAAGGAAAAGTCGACGGTGGATGCTATCCGGACGGTTCTGGAGAAGGCCGAGAAGGCGTCAAAACAGAAGAGGAGAGGAAACCGGTACTGCGCCATAATCACAATCGACGTCAAGAACGCGTTCAATAGCGCCAGCTGGGAGGCCATCGCCGTAGCGCTGCATAGAATGCGAGTTCCAGACTACTTGTGTCGGATCTTGAAAAGTTACTTCCAGAACAGAGTCTTGGTGTACGACACTGAAGCTGGGCAGAGGAGGATGAAAGTGACGGCGGGAGTTCCACAGGGCTCCATCCTCGGGCCAACGCTGTGGAACGCTATGTACAACGGAGTGCTTACGTTGCAGCTACCCACAGGCGTCGTGCTCGTGGGTTTCGCGGACGATATCGTCCTATCAGTAATAGGCGAGACACTGGAAGAGGTGGAGATGTTGGTGGCAGAATCGATCGGCATCATCGAAAACTGGATGGATGGAGTCAAGCTAAAGATAGCCCACCACAAAACGGAGGTACTTTTGGTGAGCAACTGCAAGGCAGTGCAGCGAGTGGAAATCTCCGTCGGAGAACACGTAGTAGCGTCGAAGCGAGAGCTGAAGCACCTGGGTGTGATGATTGACGATCGGCTAAACTTTAATAGCCACGTCGACTATGCCTGTGAAAAGGCGGCGAAGGCGATCAACGCACTGTCGAGGATTATGCCAAACACCGGTGGTCCGAGAAGCAGCAAGAGGCGGTTGCTAGCTAGTGTGTCATCTTCGATACTGCGGTACGGAGTCCCAGCCTGGGGTGCGGCGCTGAAAACAAAGCGAAATCGGATGAAGCTAAACAGCGCGTTCCGGCTCATGGCCATGCGAGTAACGAGCGCGTATAGAACAATATCGTCGGAGGCAGTTTGTGTGATTGCAGGGATGATCCCGATCTGCATCACCTTGGAGGAGGACATCGAGTGCTATGAGCGGAGGAGGACCAGCCAAGTGAGAACGTTGGTGCGAACGGCCTCAATGACAAAGTGGCAACAGGAATGGGATTCCACGGAGAAAGGGAGATGGACCCATCGGCTCATCCCTGATGTGTCGACTTGGGTGAACAGGAAGCACGGAGAAGTGAACTTTCACCTAACCCAGTTTTTGTCTGGTCACGGCTGCTTCAGGCAGTACCTACATCGGTTTGGCCATGCCGCTTCGCCCTTTTGCCCGGAGTGCGAGAACGTGGAGGAGACACCGGAGCACGTAGTGTTCATCTGCCCCAGATTCGAGGAAGTAAGAAGATCGATGCCGACATTAAGCGTGGACAACGTCGTCGACGAGATGTGCCGCACTGAAGAGACGTGGAATGCGATCAGCAGGGCAGTCACAAAAATGCTGACGGAGTTGCAGAGGAAGTGGAGGAGCGACCAGCAAGCTGGGATCGCTTAAAGAGTAAGTGCATAGACGATGAGCACAGTTTAGAAGCGACAAAAAGTGCATGAGCACTATAACAGAAAAGCGCATGAGCGCATTGCCCCCCCTGAAGCAGTCGCATCAGTGGTACCAGGGGGATTGAGGCATCTAGGTGTAGCAGAGTTTTTCCAATCGGTTTTCTCTGCTGGGGAGGTTGGGAGGAAAAAAAAACACATACACACACACATACACACCCACACACAGACATTTGCTCAGTTCGTCGAGCTGAGTTGATTGGTATATGAGACTCGGCCCTGCGGGCCTCGGATCGAAAGTCGTTTTTTCGAGCGGTATTTATACCCTTCTTATGAGTGTAAGAAGGGTAAAAAATACACAGATAACGTAATTATTCTGGGCAAGATGGCCACCAACACGAAACTAACTTTAAACAGTCTCAAAACTTCGTACAAAGTCCAGATACTATGCAAAACTGCAGCAAACAAATTGTTTAGGGGTAGGCGGGGCATAATGAGCAGCTTAAGCATTTGGCCACCAAATCCAGTAAATTAAGCGCAATTAATTTGTAATTTTTACGTATAATCCTCATTTGAACCTTAACTGACAAAAACTAATCGTTGAAATTTCGAATAAAGCTATAAATGTTGCAAAATTTACTGTTTTTAAAAACGTATAAAATCGTGGATTGCGTTTTGGGTGTGGGACATAATGAGCAATCTAGGTGGGGCAGGATGATCAATCCCTGTTTTGTACACAATCAATTGCTAATTGATTGTTCTTGTCAATAATAAAGCATACCGGCAACATCCAATGAGAATTTGAGGGGATTATGGGGTTTAATTTGTAGGGAACTGTAGGGTTCCACGGAGTTTACTATTAAGACATTTTTAAACAGATACTGATTTTTTCAAGCTAATAAATTGAAAATTAATGACAAAACCTTACTATATGCATCGTAACAAAGAAAAACAAAAATGAAATTCGTTTGTTTAAGATGTTAATCATTTTCATCATTTTTTCATCAGTTGCTCATTTTGCCCCACCCTACTATCAACTTTTTAAAGTCTATTTTTTTAACAAAATAATTATACAAATATTTTGAAAGTATTACATGACCCAGGAAATATCAATAAACTTGATAGATACCCACTACGTTCTTATTTCGATTCCAAAACCTTATTTTAGGTCAGCTGATTCTTATAATATTTTCCCCAGTACATGACCCATTCACGCATTTTGATTATTTTTTCAAAGAAAACTACTTTTTTGACAAATGTTTCGTCACCAATTCATTCTTCCCGTAACGTGGGTAGATCACCTAAAAACGGTGCGTTACGGTGTAAGATCTACCACATTGCATCAAATTTTAATCTTGCTATTTTACTTCCTAAAGTGGTAGCATACCAGATTGAAATTTGATGTATTTTTGTAATGGTTATGTTTAAATTTATGTTTTGTTTTTAACTTCTAATAAACCTTTTTGTTTCAGGAGGATTCAGGTAATTTCATTGTATAATACTACCATGTTTTAAAAAATAGTAACTGTAACGAGCGTATCACTTATGCCTTATTCAGTATATATTACTTAATCCTTTATTCTGTTTTCAGTGAAGCACCACCATTCCTGGCGCACTAATTAATATTCTTTAGCAAATCACCGTATACATCACCATAATAATACATGCGAACATGTTTTAATATCTATATCGTTATCTGAAAGCGTTTGGTACTTTCCCCTCGATTTCAAGGTGTAGAATGTTTTCAAATATTGACTATGTTGAAATCTTTCTATCCCTTGAAATCTTCTCTGCGGTACATGCTGCGCAGTTGGCCTGGCCGTTAGACAAGAAAAATGATAGACTTGAAAAGTCTTCATTTTCCAGGATGCATTCAAGTAATGGCTGCGTTCAAGGTTGCAACCATTCATTTGCAAAAATTTACATTCATTTGCTATTATCTCAGTTCAGAAGCATGCTATCGAAAAACAATGTATGGATGAATTTTACCTTGTAGTTTTATCTAAAAGTTTGCCGAATAACATTGGGGTCGCAAACGTATACCAAAGTCGTGAGCGAGCTGTGAAGGCAACTCTCCACGCGGTGAATATAAATTTCATTCACGCTGTGGAGAGTTGCCTTCACAGCTCGCTCACGACTTTGGTATACGTTTGCGACCCCAATGTTATTCGGCAAACTTTCAGATAAAACTACAAGGTTAAATTCATCCATACATTGTTTTTCGATAGCATGCTTCTGAACTGAGATAATAGCAAATGAATGTAATTTTTTGCAAATGAATGGTTGCAACCTTGGCTGCGTTAGTGTGAGATTAGATTAGATTAGATTAGAAATGTTTCGTCACCAATTCATTGGATTTCAGATTTTTAAGCTACAGCCAATCAATTTGTTTTGAAAATTTGGAAATTGACAGTGAAAATACAAGGTGCTCATTATGCCCCACCTGCTCATTATGCCCCGCCTACCCCTATATCAACTGGTGCTAGGAAAATTGATTGCGACGGAGATGCTACCTCATCACAACTTTGGGGTTATTTGCTATTGAGAAGCGATTATGTTTCTTGAATATTTTAGTCTGATGCAAGAAAATTATAGCTAAAATCACTGCTAAAGTTCGTGTTACAATAAGTTTATGCATCTGCACAAGCATTGTTTCAAGAAAAGCACATTTGCTAAAAAAATACAATAAAATGTATTTAATCATTTTTAATTACCTAATCATTTATTTAATTTAATCATCGCAAATTTTCAAAGAAATGTCTATGAATTTTGTCACATGTTTCCTTGACCCGATAAATGTACAAGATGGTTCACGTATGATTAATAAATTCGATTACAAGCATTGTCATAGAGAAAATATTTGCAAAAAGCGAAACCTCTTTAGCCCTTTCCTTCCCACGACTTTGAACGGCTATATCTATGCCAAAAAAGCGTTTCCGAAAAAAGTGGTAGAACAAAAGTTATTGCAAATTGGCTAAATTTTTCGAAATCAATGAAAAAAATTTTGGTTGTAAATCAATAGGTTTTTGATTGTTTATCAATAGTTCAACTATTGAAACAAGTAGGTAGTAATTGGGTTAACCTTATGAGGTTATAACCATATTCTAAAAATTATTGCATCATATTCATCTAATTCTGTTTGTCCGGAGTTCGTCGAAAATCGATGGTGCTCTAGAGCAACCATGGGAAGTAGAGGGTTAGGGAAGGTGTTCCGAATTATTCGATCTTGATGTATTTCGATTACCTAGGGATTAAAACACAATAATTGTCAAAATTAAACACTGTGGTCAACTTGCCCCGAGGGGGTGCCCGTCTTGTCCCATATAGCGAAATTTTCATGTCAAAACACACATTTTTTAAATAAATTTTAGCATTCAAAGTGAAAAATAAAATGCTTTTTGTGTTAAGAGGGTAGAAAAGACATGAAATGAAGCGGATGATTGTTAATTAGATATATTTTCATTATAGTTACTGCTCCTTCGAGGCCTAAGCTTAGGGTGACCAATGGGTCACTGACCATCTTGCCCCCTAACTCCCTATGTTTTTGCTACCAACTGAAGATACACACTACAGAGATTACTCTCATGCTGTTAAAATTCGAATAGGTATCCGAGCAAAAACATAAACATTTGGATTTCGGACCAGTTTGAGAGCTTGAGCTTGAGAGAGAGCTTGATTGACCGCCCGTGGATGCTACTCCAGTATCGCCAGACCAGCTACACTCACACAAGGACCAATGAGAGATAACTGCCGGGGACTAGCAGGCATCTTCAGTGTGTGAACGTTGGTGATCTTCTATTTTTAGGGCGATAATGGCGCCTGCCACGTCAGGTTGCAGGTCAATGTGGGGAAGGGGTAAGGAAGTGATGATTGCAATCGTTTGTATCCACATCTGGCCGAATATACCTCTGCGCCAGCACAAATTCATGCGGATGTTGGAGTGTTGGTGGGAATTGGTTGGTAGAAGGTTCACACATTGGTGTGTGGATACCAGAGGAAGGTGATAGAATTGTGTGTTTTTATTATTTTGAAGATGTGCGGCACAGTTCGCTTGATTGCATAACTTGTAGGCGTTTTTCTAATAGGATTGTGACACTGTGCTGTGAAAGTTTGGAAGGAAGGGAAACGGCTTTTTCAACCCGTTTCTGTTCTAGCGACGGCTATGAACATCTTTATATACATGAGTTGTATATGTAGAGAGCAGAGAGAAAGTGTATAGAAAGATACAAAGTAGGAGGAAAGGGACGGGCCAGGGATTGAACCCAGGACCTTCTGCATATAAATCAGAAGCGGTAGCCACTAGACCACCAAGCCCGTCTTCATTTGGATTTCGGACCAGTTTGGTGTACATATTCAGAATATGGAATTATGTAAATAAGTAAATTATATAGTAAATAAGTAATATTATGAAATCTCACAATTATTGTAAGATTTCATGATAATGTAGCGCATTGCTATACCTATACTAAGGTGACATTGGGTATTATTGCCAGGTTTGTTCTCTTCGTCATCAGGGGTTTTTGTTGGCCAACTTGCTTGAAACTTGGTCGTATAATTGAGCTTAGTTGGGAAAGATTCGAGGCCAACTTTGAGTTCAACAGATTTCAAAAAAATACTTCATGACGAAGAGAACAAAACTGCCGAAAATACTTTAGTTCCCCTATTACCTATCAATCCAAAAAATGATAAAATATAGATACAAATCATAAAAAAAGGCAATTTGATTTGATTCCGTGCGGCATAATGAAAAAAGTACCAAAAATCAAATCCCGCTGTACTTATCAGTGTTACAATCGTTTTTTTTTAACTTTTTATTGTCCTGAGATTTTTTACATGTATTTTTTGCAATTTTAATTTGTTTAAGAACGATAACTGGTTACAAAACATAAGCTCAGAGAGCACGTTCAATTAAATTCTAATTTGTAGATTATGTAGTGCGATAACTAAACTACTATCACCACACCAAGGTTTTGCAACACGGACTATCGAAATCAATAAAAGAAATCTTTCCCTCACACCCATTTTCGAGGGTTTACGTGGACTTTACCGCACTTTGTTCTATTTATGAACCACATTCAAATCCTATTAACCGGCACATCAGAGCAATCAATATTTTGATGCCAGCGCTCCATACGTCGATAGTAAGCGGGCGATATATTTACTGTGACTGGACATTTTTCCGGCTTCCAGGGGCAAAAATTTGAAATTGCTTTGCGATGTAGCTCTCCCTGCCATTCGGTCGGCTGACTCAGTAAATTGACAATTTTCAGCTCCCAAATCAAATAGAATAGTTCTTTTTTAAACTTACCTTACTGTAGCGAATGAGGAGGAAAATAATTCCTCAACGGCAATGAAAAACGTGACACCAAATTACACAAAAAAAAAGTGATCCAATTAATTAAGGATAGAAGGAAAATTCGGTTTGATGTTTTGCAGAAGAACGTCTACTTTCGGATGACTTCGGTGGATTTTTATTACCTTTTTTTTATTACCTTTTTACCTTTGATTTTTATTACCTTTTTCTTGCCTTTTTTCAAAGTGACATTCATTTTCTTCCATTTTACCACTATCCTTTTTTACCGAATGACAACCCGGCTGGCTGGTGCACGGAAAAAATAGATTTTTCGAGCAGTATTTATAGAGCTTGCTGACGTTTATTCACCTTTCTCTTTCAAACGTGCAGGCGGAATAGGATTTGTTGTCATCAGGAAAGGTTTCTCGATGAAAACAAATCCTATCCCGCCTGCATGCTTGAAAGAGAGATGCGAATAAACGTCAGCAAGCTCTATTGTCGGGCCACCAACCGGACGTCGCACAATCAAGTCGCGATGCGACCCAACTCGCGACGTTTTTGAATCATGTAAAAAATATTGGTGATTTGATGTTGCATGAAGAAGAAGAAGAAGAAAAGCGATGATGTTTTGAAAAATCCCTATCTCTATAACACAGGGGAAGATTTTAAAATGCCTCCGGGAATGCCTCTATAAAATCTAAAACAAAATCTACCCAAGTAACCATTAAGCCGTAAAAATGGCATTAAATTGGTTCTATAGTGGAATATAGAACCTGGCTAATTGGTTCTATATCCTCTAATAGAGCTGCTCAAAAACCACTTTCGGACTTGGCTTCGTGGTTACTTGGGATTGTTGTCAATAGAGTTAATAAACTATAGAACACGAATGTCGCTGCTGTTCCCTTTGTTCTCGTTCGCAAACATGACTGCATACTTTTTCACTTTGACACTTATATCCCTCCATGGTATGTTGCACCAAGCGAAAAGAAGAAGTTTTGACATCCGAGCCACAGACAAACAGACGTAACACCTTGAACCTGGTGGAAAAGTTGCATGAATCACTGTGTTGTGCAATATCGTCAACAGAAGGCGCTAATGCGAAACATCAAACGCATAGAAAAACGATGCGCGCGCCTCTGGTTGTGAAAACCACAACTATGAAAATTTTAAATCTGGAGCTCGATTTGAATAGGTCGTATGTACTTTTGTCGATTAAAAATTCGATCAGTTGCATTCGCTTATTATAGCGAAAACCGTTGAAATTGAGCAAAGGTGATACATACAGCAGAATCCTCACAAAACAGGCTTTCTGTTCCATCATTAAAAGTTTACAAAATATCTGCCATATTGCTACAATGACTAAAATAAACTGATCGAATTTTATATCGACAAAAGCACATACGACCTATTCAAATCGAGCTCCAGAAATGATCGTTAAAAGCGTGGTCGATGGAAATTTCGCAAGTGTTACGTCTGTTTGTCTGTGTCCGAGCGGTGTGCCGTTTACAAAAAGGTATACAATTTTTCATCGTCGGCAGTGTTGCAATTTTTCGACAGGCCTTTATGATAGCGATATTTCGCTTTTTTCATTTTCTCCGTGTTGGTTTTCCTGTCAATGTTGCTTTCCGATCAGCAACACGGGAGCGATATGAAATAGGTACTCACACTCGCACGCAGCGTGCTGAAAGCGAGAGCTGACAGGGCTAAATTTCCATTCAATTTTCTGTAGTTGAGTGTTTTCACCCATGGTAGCGTATAGGGCACTCACTCTCACAAGCCACCGCTTGAGACGAATGGCCTTTCAGCATGAGTAGTGTGTGGATGATTGGGAATTGATCTTGTTGGGTCGCTCACGAATGGAGCTCTCGGACTCTGTCAGTTCTCACATCGAGGAACTGAAAACGACCTCCGCAGTCATTCATTTTCGGCTGAAAAACAGGCACTGAGACTGATATTTTGCAGGACTGATCGTCGGTCTATTGAGCATTGCAAGGATTTCGAGACGATCGTGCAAATGTTCAATCTATGAAAGAACAATGTTCACACATCCAACAACAGCACGTAAAGTGCCCCACACAATGCATACGTTTGCGTGTGCGTGACAGTAGTTTGACACATTTCCCATGGGAAAACTGTTGAAAAAACGCAAACCTCGACGGAACGGACGCTATGTGTTCCAGGCTTAAACAAACTGATTAGTTGAAACATCACCCCAAATCGCGCACCCACTGCTAAATTAATGTTGCGGCGACTAAGCAATGTATGCTGGAACCGGTGTGAACACTTTGTGGTGGGACGCGGATGACGGCATTCCACCGAAGGAATTTCTGCGACGACGTTTTGTCGCTTGATCGGCAATCGTGGGTTTCATCGCAATCTCCTTCTGTTGTTTGCGGATCTTTTTCGAACCGTAGTTCATCCGAACCACGATCTGCGATGATCCGTGTCCATCGCCTGGCCGCGGCGGCGGCTTAGAGCCGATGCACACGAGCGTTACTTGACGCTGCGTGAATTCACGCTGCGTCGCCGCAGCGTTCCTGTGGGGCATGCGTTGACATTGCGTGACGCACACGGTGCGGCGCGGTTGCGGTGCGGTAGCGTTGGGTTCTCGTGTGCATCCTCCCATTTGATTGTGTGTAACTCAGGACGCACTTGCGTGCACGCTGCGTGGACGCGCCGCCCGTGTCGTCGGCTCTTAGATGACATCTCTTTTCCCAGGGCGTTAGCGACACACCGGGAGCACTACACGGAATCAGAAATCAACCCAAACATAGGTTCTTTTCAATCATATCGGCTCATCCGTGTGAGAACCCAAATTTGGCTATACCGCGTTAAAGCTCTGAGTGGGTAGTTTCCGTTTGATCCCGGCAGAAAATTGTAACCTATCGCAAAGTTCTTTCTACCTAGCGTCGACTTTCGAAGTACCCTAGTGGGTTGAAATAAACCCACTTTTGAGTAAACGGCAAAAAACCCAAATTTGGCTTCTCGCACGGTCATTATCGGCTATAGGTAGCTGCTTCTCGCTTTGTTTTTGACAACATTGCGAGCGGGAGAGCGAGAAAACAACCCACTGCTGGGTGAAAAGTTCAAGCGGTTTACTTAATTTTGCGTTCTTTTAACGTATTTTTCAGGTAATCTGTTTTTTTCCGTGTATCCAGCTTTTTACGCTAACGTGAGGGGTGATTCGAATATGGCGTTTCTTGCCGACGACTAAATTTCAGTTCAGTGCTATCCTAGTAGACTGTTAGAATAGTTTGTTGATTGAAGTGTCAACTTTTTTCACTTGATTCGCATCAACAGAGATCCTCAGCGTATTTTAAAATAATGTTATATGTTTATTTTTAAGAAAGTAATTAGTTTTTATTTCGTTTTAGATCCAGCAGCCTTATCGCAAAAATTGGAAGTCAGAGGACTGAAAATAGCTGAATTCAACCGGGACAGTTCTGATAATTTTCATGAACTTTGGTTTAAATCCCGTCGTTTTCAGCGTTTATGACTTTATGCGAAAGAACGATTCTAGTTTTGGCAACTCCATTATATTCGGAGACATAAACTGAAACAGAACAAAATACTCTAATAATAAGGAACCACCTGTGTGTTTTTATTATCCAACCAAATAATTTTATTAGCTTGACCTAGAATAAATTACTTCTCTATAATCATAAACCAATGGCTGCCGAATTGGGCATTCCCTAACCATACACAACATTTGAATTCAAACTTAGACGACATTCTGCTCTATTTGAGATCATCAACGTAAAAACCAGGGTAAAACATTAGTTTGGGCTCTTATGTATTATACACTGCCAAGTTGAAAGCTGGATAGTGCAGGAAAGTGTGGACTTTGTGCGGACTAGATTGATTCGTCGAGACTCGAAAGTGTAAGAAGGATATGCTTACACATTTCCAATCAATGTGCGTTAAATCCTTTTGGAATAGACCTAAAAAATAAGCTAGATTAATATCTCCAACAGAATAAATATGTTACACCATTTCAAAATACCCTGTTCGCTGTTGGTGTGAGTCAATCAAGTGAAAAATGTTGACACTTCAATCAACAAACTATCCTAACAGTCTACTAGGATAGCATTGAACTGAAATTTGGTCGTCGGCAAGAAACGTCATATTCAAATCACCCCTCGTGCTAGCGTAAAAAGCTGGTTTTTTTCGGGAGCACCAAAAATCTGCAACAAATTTTGAAAACGATGATTATGGTGTAGCATTGATTATACGTCGTTTTCAAAATTTGTTACTGAAATGATACACACCGAGGCACTATGGGCCAAAAACTGGTACCGCTGATCTTATGCAACTCAATTAGTGACGTCACTTATTGAATTGCATAAGATCAGCGGTAGTACAAAATTGACAACTAGTGGTTCGCAATGTTTATCTGCGCCACCTGTATCTGTACCACCGACGAACCGACGTGACAGTGGTGTTTCAAAACTGTCCCCCCTCAATTTAACGGTCGATCAGCAAAGCGAGCGAACCCTTCTGTCAAATCAGCGTAGACGCAAACCTCTTCCTATGTTAACACACGGGGGTTTGGTATCAAGCTAGCATACCAACGCGAGCCGTTATAGAGGTGGCGATAGTGTTCGGCTATTTTTCATCATGGCGTCGCGGACAACAAATTTGAATTTGTTTGTTCTAGCTGTCACGTCGGTTCGTCGGTGTCTGTACCTCATTGATTGAATCCCCCTTCTATTTCGTTGTCACTTCGTAAAATGGCGGCTCATAGGCCTTGACAGCGCCGCAGTGCTGCCGCCTGGCGGGAGTCGTATGGCAAACGTGAGAAAAAACGAGACAAAACACGTTTGTTTATACTTCTTCACGCACACGATGACAGATACAAATGGGATTTCCCATTGGAGTGAGTGCATTTTTGCTGCCGTCAGAGCCAATAAGATCTGCACGGCTTCAGTATCACCCCTTCTCAAATGTTCCATCCGGAACTGCTCGAATACGATACATTTTTTGATTTTTTATTTTCCGTGCATCCAAACGTCTGTCATGTTTGCTGCTTCTTCGCTTGCGTGGTCGTGGTCTTCGTTTTTTAGGACACCGCAAGCCAGCCAGCAGCAAACCGAAATTTGCGCTTGCTTGTCGTTCTTCGTTCGCCCGTCGGATCCTCAACATTCTTGTGATCTAGAAAGGATTTTTGCAAATCAATGTGCCAGTTTTCTTCAACCAGTCGTTAAAAAATTGTGAAGGTTTTTTGTGTTTTGACTATTATCTAGTGTTTGTGCGAATAATTCTATGTGATCATTGAATATTTCCGGTTTTTCATTCTCCCGGTGAGATTCCTCCATTTCCATCATTATCCTGTGTGGTAGTGGCTTGAAAAATTGGCAGCGAAATTTCAGTCAAACTATAGATACACAATTCCTTGAAGGAGACGACGGACAGTCGCAGGATCATTGTTCCTAAAAAATGAGAAAAACGCGGCAAGCCGCAGAATTTACGGAACTGAAGGTAAGTAGAATTTCTTATAACATTTGTTAGGGTGAAACTGCATTTTGGCCATCTTGCCGGAATAGGGATGTTCAAGTGACTATTTAAAATATTCGATTACTGTGTGTAAATATATAACTGTCACTACTTCCTTAGAAGAACTGCACTCCTAATGTTAACTCAAAATGTTGTTTTTCCTTGACCTGAAAAAAAGGGTACTACCTACAGGTTTACGTATGTTCAATAAAAATTACAATTACAATTACTGTCAAGTTTAAGGTGACAAACTGTCAAATTTAAGGTGACATCGTGTTAATTTTGCTATCTTCCGGTTCTTTCATCATAATATTACCCTCGAAACTTTGACGATGCAAATCTACAGTCCCAGTGGATGGATCTAACTGAAAACTTAGTCGATTGTTCATCACTAAATACCTAAGCAAACGATCCAATTTTCAGCCCGTTCCGTGCAGCAGGCCTCGAGATTTGCATCTTCAAAGTTTGAGAGCAATACATAACATAATTTTATTGAGAAATTTACTAGCCGATTTTATGAATGAAATTTTGACAGGAGGTAGCGTCCTAACCCGTGAAAATCAATATCATCATCAACATTGTTGTCACTTCGTGAAATGGCTCATTCGCTAACTATTGTAACAGACCCTAAGGGTCTGTATCAATTGGTGAATTAAAATTAATTTTTACTTAAATTTGACAGTTCAACACTTAAACTTGACAGTTCTTCTAAGGAAATAATTATCGAACTGTCAAGTTTAAGTGAAAATTAATTTTAATTCGTCAATTGACACAGACCCTAAAAGTGCAAACTAGTATAGTCTATTTTACGAAACGACAGCAGTGTTGATATTGATATTCACACTCACGGCAACCACGAAATGAGCGATCAGCTGATCCAAAACGTCTCGTAAAATGGCTCATTGTTATGTCTCAGATTGTTATTATGCTGCCCATAATCGCATAGTTGACGTAACCACCATTGACAATGTCAGCACTCACAAGCTAGTATCTATTAAATGTGCATAATTGTGACCAGTTTTATTCAATAGAGCACAAGATCTAATCACTAGCCAGATATCAACGCGAAAAAAATCATAAACTTGTCATTAAATATTGATAAAATTTCAAAAGTGTGCTGAAAACTACAGTGGCGCTTACATCAACTATGCGATTATGGGCAGTATGGTTCATAAACCTTTTTCCGAAGGTGTGATGTCTTAAAAAATGTCGGCGTCGGTGGTGTAGTGGTAAGCGTGGGGTTAATTCATATATTACGTAACGCAAAATTTGCCAATTTTAGACCCCCTCCCTCCCCCACGTAACAACTTTTGTATGGAAAATTTTGAAATTTTGTATGAAGCGTAACGCAACGCTGGACCCCCTCCCTCCCCCCTTAGCGTTACGTAATATTTGAACGAACCCGTGGTTGCCTCTCATCCCAGTCGATCGTCGTGGTTCAATTCCCGTCGACGCCGATGGGATTTTCTGAGACATAAAATCCGTGATCATGCCTTCTCTCGGATAGGAAGTAAAGTCGTAGGTCCCGGCCCATGTGTTGATGGGTTCGATATGTGGGGTCCTCAGGGGCATCTCCCTGGGGCATCGGAATTTAAGGCTTAGCTCCTAGGCCCAGCCGACGTAAAACACAACTGTCGCCGAACGGTGCTATTTGGCCAGAATAAAGAAGAAGAAGAAGAAGATGTCGCAAAATAAAGGATTATTTCAATGGACTACCCGCTTTGCGCGCAGCCACAGTTGATCAGCAGGAGTAAATCAATTTAATTTTGTATGGCGAAATGCATCTAAACTTGAATTACTTGAAATACAAAGCTTTTCCCGAAAAAATATTTGGTAGGCTTAATAGTGGTCACCATTGTGCACAACCACTACCAAATATTTTTTCGAAAAATGTGTTCCACTTTGAAGAATTTGCCTTTAGATGGTATTTGCCATACAATATTTTTGCGATTTACTTTTAGCGATTTTTCGCGCATAGAAGCTAGCGCCACATTGGTCGATGCGGAGAGTAGGAAAACAGCCGATGTAGGTAATTCATTAATCGATTAAATAATTGTAGTCGATTAGTGTTGTGATAGAAATTGATTAGCTCGGTGAAACTGGCAACACTGCTGTGTGAAATCAGATGAGGAGATCAGAAGGTATTCTTATTAGTTGGAACAGTGGAGCTTCTTTTGTAGATAGAGGAAATCGTACACTAAAATGTAAGTTTATTTATAAAATGAAATAGTTATAATCACTAAAAATAATACTATTAAAGCATTGAAGCTGCTTAGAGGAAGCTGCTATCAGTAGGTGTCGATTTATTTCAAATGAAGCATTTCCACCACAACATACTTCAATGATTTTAGTCACCCGCTGAAAGCTTGAAATGGAGGCTACCATACGTAGGCTCCAACAATTGGAAGAGCAGGGTATACTGTGGAGAAAGCAGTACGAAGACGAAGAAAGACGCATTGAGGAGGAATACCAGCGGAGCTTAGCGGACATCGAAGAGAGTTACCGAAAAGCCGCTGAAGCAATCCGGCTGGAGTTTGCTGCCAAAAGGGCTGAAGTAAAAAAACAGTATAGCACATCACTAGCTGTTTGCAGTACCTCGCAATGCCTGGCAATAAATGCTAATCAATCGATCGTAGCACCAAGTGTAGCACCACAAAAGAACATTCTCATTCCACAGTGTGAATCTGATTCGGGGTACGTTTGTCGTGAGAGCGGTGCTGATCGAAACAATAGTGTTAAAATTAATGGCATGTATAGTATCGAAAATTTGATATATGGTATAGGACGTGTGCAGAGCACGGATCGAAGCACGAATCTTCAAACAACACAGAAGCTGTTAGGTAGTGGATATGAAACCCGTGAACATAGAACTTACTTACCTTACCTTACCGGTCAGGCTAAGGCCGGGGTGGCCTCTGCTGTACATAGTAGCCGCCTCCATTCCACTCGGTCCATGGCTGTTTGCCTCCAGTTCCGCACTCTGCGTAGGGTCCGCAGATCGTCCTCCACTTGGTCGACCCACCTAGCTCGCTGCGCTCCACGTCTTCTTGTACCGGTCGGATGACTCTCGAGAACCATTTTAGTCGGGTTGCTATCCGACATCCTGATGACGTGACCCGCCCACCGTAGCCTCCCGAGTTTCGCGGTATGGACGATGGTTGGTTCTCTCAGCAGCTGATGCAGCTCGTGGTTCATTCGCCTTCTCCAAGTCCCGTCTTCCATCTGCACTCCGCCGTAGATGGTACGCAACACCTTCCGTTCGAAAACTCCAAGGGCGCGTTGGTCCTCTGCACGTAGGGTCCATGTTTCGTGCCCATAGAGGACGACCGGTCTAATCAGCGTTTTGTAGATGGTTAACTTCGTGTTACGGCGAACTTTATTCGATCGTAGAGTTCTGCGGAGTCCAAAGTAAGAACGATTTCCTGCCATAATGCGCCTCTGAATTTCTCTGCTGGTGTCGTTGTCGGCGGTCACCAGTGAGCCCAAGTACACGAATTCTTCAACCGCCTCGATTTCATCACCGTCGATATGAATTCGGGGTGGCGGGCGCGGTGATTCCTCTCTGGAGCCCTTTGCCATCATGTACTTTGTTTTCGACACATTAATGACTAATCCGATTCGCCTGGCTTCACTCTTTAGTCGGATGTACGTTTCCGCCATCGTCTCAAATTTACGAGCAATAATATCAATATCATCGGCGAAACCAAGCAGCTGAACGGACTTCGTGAAAATCGTCCCACTCGTGTTTATCCCCGCTCTCCTTATTACACCCTCCAAAGCAATGTTGAACAGCAAGCACGAAAGACCATCACCTTGCCGTAACCCTCTGCGAGATTCGAAGGGACTCGAGAGTGTCCCTGATACTCGAACTACGCACATCACTCGATCCATCGTCGCCTTGATCAACCGTATCAGTTTATCCGGGAATCCGTATTAATGCATAATCTGCCATAGCTGTTCTCGATCGATTGTATCATACGCCGATTTGAAATCGATGAACAAGTGATGTGTGGGCACGTTGTATTCGCGGCATTTCTGCAACACCTGGCGGATGGCGAACATCTGGTCCGTTGTAGCGCGTTCACCCATAAATCCAGCCTGATATTGCCCCACGAACTCTCTTGCAATCGGTGATAGACGGCGGCATAAAATTTGAGAGAGTATCTTGTAGGCAGCGCTCAGTAGTGTGATCGCGCGGTAGTTCCCGCAATCCAACTTGTCGCCCTTTTTTGTAGATGGGACACACGATACCTTCCATCCATTCCTCCGGTAATACTTCCTCCTCCCAAATCTTGGTAATGACCCAGTGTAGTGCTCTCACCAGTGCTTCTCCACCGTATTTTAGAAGCTCGCTTGGTAGTTGATCTGCTCCAGCGGCTTTGTTGTTTTTCAACCGGCCAACCTCCTCCTCAATCTCTTGAAGGTCAGGGGCCGGAAGTCTTTCGTCCTGTGCACATACTCCTAGATCTGTTACCACGCCACCTTCGCTACTTGCAACGTCGCCATTGAGGTGCTCATCGTAATGCTGCCGCCACCTCTCGACCACCTCACGCTCGCTCGTGAGAATATTCCCGTGATTATCTCGGCACATGTCGGCTTGTGGCACAAAGCCTCTGCGCGAGCGGTTCAGCTTCTCGTAGAACTTTCGTGTGTCCTTAGCGCGGTACAGCTCTTCCATCGCTTCGCGATCTCGTTCTTCCTGCTGGCGCTTCTTCATCCGGAAGACTGAGTTCTGCCTGTTCCGCGCCTGTTTGTAACGTGCCTCATTCGCTCTCGTACGGTGTTGCAGCATTCTCGCCCATGCTGCATTCTTCTCGTTTTTCAACTGTTCACATTCGCCGTCGTACCAGTCGTTTCTGTGATTCGGAGCCGCGAAACCTAGTGCTGTAGCCGAGGTACTACCTATGGCGGATCGGATGTCCCTCCAGCCATCTTCAAGTGTAGCTGCGCCAAGCTGCTCTTCCGTTGGTAGGGCCACTGCTAACTGCTGCGCGTAGTCTTGAGCCACTTCTACGTTACGAAGTTGCTCGATGTTGAGCCGCGGCGTTCGACTTCGACGCGTGGTGATAACTGTCGAAAGTTTTGAGCGCATGCATACAGCAACTAAGTAGTGATCCGAATCTATATTCGCACTGCGGTATGTGCGGACGTTGATTATATCTGAGAAGAATTTACCGTCGATTAGAACGTGGTCGATTTGGTTTTTTGTTTGATGGTCGGGTGATCTCCAGGTGGCTTTGTGGATATCTTTGCGGGGGAAGAATGTGCTTCGGACTACCATACCACGGGAGGCTGCGAAGTTTACGCATCGCTGGCCGTTATCATTCGATACGGCGTGCAGGCTGTTTCGCCCGATTACCGGTCTGTACATTTCCTCCCTTCCTACCTGCGCGTTCATGTCGCCGACAACGATTTTCACGTCACGCGGCGAGCAACCATCGTATGTTTGCTCTAACTGCGCGTAGAACGCTTCTTTCTGGTCATCGGGTCTCCCTTCGTGTGGGCAGTGGACGTTGATGATGCTGTAGTTGAAGAAACGGCCCTTAACTCTCAACATGCACATCCTTGCGTTGATCGGCTGCCACCCGATCACACGTTGTCGCATCTTGCCCAACACTATAAATCCTGTTCCCAGTTCATTGGTGGTGCCACAGCTTTGGTAGAAGGTAGCCGCTCGATGCCCGCTTTTCCACACTTTCTGTCCAGTCCAACAAAGTTCCTGCAACGCCACGATGTCGAAGTTGCGGGGATGTAGTTCGTCGTAGATTATCCTGTCACATCCTGCGAAACCTAGTGACTTGCAATTCCATGTTCCAAGTTTCCAATCGTAGTCCTTATTTCGTCGCGTGGGTCTTTGCCGATTGTATCGAGTCGTATTTTCTCCTATGTTATTCGCAATGGGGATTTTTACGGGTGGCTTATTGGGCCTACGCCAACACTCCTGTCTCGCCGGAGGGCCATCGTGCCAGTTCTGTTTAACGTCCAAACCAACACTGGGACGACCACGCTGATGGGGCTACCACCTTGGATCTAGCTGGGCGTGGTGCAGCGTTTCTTACTCAGCCGCTGGATGCCAGAACAGACGCTGTTTGAGCCGCACCTCCTTGGTGAACAGACACTCGGATCGTACCTCCTCAATCTAGCTGAAGTCAGAAGGACAACAGTGCCCAGGCTGCACTACCAGCTAAGCACACAACTCTTAGCTGGCGGTCTTTGTCATCACTTGACCCGTGGAAGCATGAGGTAGGAACTTGTGAGGACCAGAGCTATATTGGATGCTCTCCTTATCGACTCACCGTTTTGCAGCCCGTGAACATAGAACACAGTGCGCTAATGTAATATTGTTATCGATAGAAAAGTTTTTTTTTTTACTAGTTTGTTTATTTAAAGGCTCATTCGCCGAGAGCAGCTTTACAGAGCCGAATTTCATGGTTAATCATAGCTTACATAATTATAAAAATTGTTTCTTTTATTTTTTGAACACACTTTCTTATTGGACGGGTTGTCCAAAACACGTACCGCCGCATGATTCGTGTTTGGGGAACACTGGTAATCATTGCAAGATTTCTTTGTTTCGATTTCCTTCGTGTTTTTCGGTCGACTTCGCTTGTGTGTGACCACATTGTAATCCGTCGATGAATTCGATGCATTGTCGTCGACATCTGTCCAATCATCATCGTATTGTTTCCCTTCTTCAGTAGTAGGTACGGACGCTGGTGTTGATGGTGTATTTGGAACGGGATGAGATGATTTGTTCTGCTGGTTGTTTATCGATGGAAAATCAGACGGTTTAAACAAACCATTGGCAGATGATGATACTGATGATGGTGCCGGTGGGGGTTCAGCAGAGTTGGTATGCGAGCATTTTTGACCCGGATGAGTTGGTTGGTTACATCGTCCACATTACCTTGGGTTGATTGGGGTAAACGACCATTGTGTCTTCGTTTTGTATGGTGATGATAGAAGGAATATTCCTAAACAAATTCATTCTAAGGACCCGTACACCGTTCGGCATGCCGGGGAAGTACTGCCTCCAGGTTTCATCCCTTATGGAGATCACTTCTCCAAACTTGAGCATTGATTCGGTGACAGTTGCGTTGCTTACCGACGGGGACAGGTTGAGCACGCGAACAATAACTGCATCACAGTCGAGATACACAGGAATACGGAACTCTTTGTTATCACAAAGCATTGTCCGTTTCAAGTTGTGCTCTGACTGGTAGCGACTGGCAATTTCTTTTGAAACCATTTCAATGAGCACACAGTTGCGTAGATGGTGCAACTGGATGCTCCTGACCTCCTCATATTGGAGTTTTATTGCTTGCTCCAAAAAAGAGTGCACTTTCCCGATTTCTGGGCGAATCGGGAGAACACTGAAGTCGATCACTAATGTATTATTTCGCACACCGTACATTCTACTCGAGTAGTAACCGAAAGCAAGCGAATTCGAAAAGCGCGTCCGACGTACTTGATGTGTGTCTATCAACTGAGATAGAAAAGTTATACGTGGTGTATGATCCCGGAGGAAGTGCTGCCATCACAGATTTTATGCAGAACATTGCTGCTTATAAAACATTTATGGTAAATCAATTATGGTAAATCAGCGTTTGATTTCGAAAACCATATTTATTGAACATAGCAAAGTTGTATAGATTGAATTAGGGAATGAGCGAAAATTTATTTGATTACCAGTTTCACGGGGGGGGGGGGGAGATTGTTGTGATAGAAATTGATTAGCTCGGTGAAACTGGCAACACTGCTGTGTGAAATCAGATGAGGAGATCAGAAGGTATTCTTATTAGTTGGAACAGTGGAGCTTCTTTTGTAGATAGAGGAAATCGTACACTAAAATGTAAGTTTATTTATAAAATGAAATAGTTATAATCACTAAAAATAAATACTATTACAGCATTGAAGCTGCTTAGAGGAAGCTGCTATCAGTAGGTGTCGATTTATTTCAAAGGAAGCATTTCCACCACAACAATTAGTTTAAAATTGTGATGTCTGGGTCACCATAAATTAATTTCTCTTACCTATTGATCGTTAAGTAGCATACACGGTCAGAAAATTCACTCATTTTGGAGCTAAAGTGGGACAACTCAAAATTGAGTAAATTTTTTTCCAGCGATAGCGCTGGCCTAAGTGCGAAAATCTCATCAGTTTAAGTCGTATAATATTCTTGCTGATGTGAAGAATATTATACGGCTTAAACTGTTTGGATTTTTTGCACTTGGGCCAGCGCTATCGCTGGAAATGCAATTTACTCATTTTTTGAGCTGTCCCAGTTTAGCTCCGCTTTGTGTGAATCTTACTCATTTTAGAGTAACATTTTCTTAGCGTGTAGTAGTTGGTAATCAATATTTCTCAATATTTAATCGATAAACTTATGAGTTGCGACATCTCTAAGAATAAGTCGGACTGATATTACAGTAGACGTTTAATAAGTGCAACATGTTTACGTTTCACTTAGCAAGTGAAATTCGATAACTGCAACAATTGGGTTGTTTAGTGAATAAAATATTACTAGTTCTTATAGCCTAATCGAAAGAGCCCATTTTTCTGGATATAACGTGATTTTATTGCGTTCAAATACCTTTGTTTTGGTGGTTAAATTATTGCGGATTTTTAGAAAAATTTCCACTCTGCGGTAGCCGCCGAGTTCTACCGCAGCTGTCAAAGTCCTACCGCAGGCTTGAAAATCATCCTATAGGATGATATATTGCTGACTGCACCCCAAATTGGACTGACACAATAGTGTGCACACATCTTCAAAGTGTGATTACAGCGCAGGGATACGTCGGATCGAATTGAGGTCTTCGGTGCACTTATTCCTTGTAAATGGAGGAATAAGTGCCCCGAAGACGTCGAGACGATCCGAGGCAAATGTGCACTTTTATCACACTTTTTAGGCGTACCATAAAAAGTGTGATAGTCCAATTTGAGATGTAGTCTGCAATATAGCATTGAAACTGAAGGCCAAATCAAAGCATGCTTGCAAGGTGAATTGAACTGAAAACCAACAACAAACAATGATCATCGGCGTCGTATCCAAGGCATCGCTAGGGCTCGCTAAGGTATATCGATGATATTGTCTATCCGGTTGGAATCAGGACAGACATTCAATCAAAAATTGCCATTTCCTTGGACCACAAGTGTCGCATCTGTTTCGCATCTAGTGCGCTGTGTTGCTGACAACAACGGGAAGGATGCGCACTACTTTTAACATGATTCAAAAACGTCGCGAGTTGGGTCGCGTCGCGACTTGATTGTGCGAAGTCCGGTTTGGTGGCGGCCCGACAATACCTCAGTGAAAATCAGTAGTCTGACAGCTGCGGTAGCTTTTCGTTCTACCGTAAAACGGAAAGTTTTCTCTAAATTAGCAATAACAAAACAGTTTTAATTTCCGTGGATAGAATGACAGTTCAACCGATATTATTAACCGAAAATTATGAAATTTTGGATTTCGACTAATTTTTGGGCGGAGATTCCGATTATGAAATAATCTGAATACCCCTAAAGAACCCAATTGACAGACGTCAAAGAGCTGTCGATGTTGATATTTGACGTTTTGACGGATAGCGGAACGATAACTGCAAAATTGTTGCTTTTAGCGGACTTGCAGTTAAAAAGCATTGTAGTTAAAGCGTTTGAACCGAGCGAACGTCTATTGTACTAGGGTCTACGACCATTTGGGCAAGTGAACCTATTTTGGGCATTTGCTCCTATAACTCAGACAATTTCAATCCGATCGAATTGAATTTTTGATCATAGCTAGATACTGTACGTATCTGATTGTGTTCCAAAAATCAAGTCAATCGATTAAAAATTGACTGAATTATAGCAGCAAGTGGGTAATTCTCGCTGAGACCAGCCCACTATTTACACCTTGTCTTCAAAAATGTTTAAGTTGCCGATTTTCTGAAAAGCCTCGCTAAAAAAGTAAGAAAAATGCATATGGTTACTCAAATTGATGGACCCCCCGTTAGAGCCACAACAATTGGCTTCTTTAGCGGTGTTGAGATAATTCCATATTCAGAATCTGCATGCAAAACTGAGCCGAAATCCAAATTTTCATGAATTTTGGTGCCCGGGAACCCATTTAAAAATCACTTTGAAGTTTGTATGGGAGCGATTTGTCGAATCACCCCTCGTCGCATTTTGTACTGGGCGGAGCTGTCAAGCAGTTGGCCAGCTGTCAAAAGGTGATTTCGAAAAACCTCTTCGAATGCGATTTTAGGTACCAAAATGAAGTTCTAAAAATCTGAAAAAAATCATGGTGGTTCAGAAAAAGGTGCTCTTTTGTATAAAATCAAGAAATCACTAAATTTTTCTTAATTTAAAAACCCAATTTTTGCAGACCCCTCGATTTTGCTCAAACGTTGGCTCACTTAAACCGTTATAACTCGAAAGCTTATCCAAAAACCATCTCAAAACGAATTGTTGTTGAAAAGAGGAAAGATAGAGCTACTATTTACAATAATAAAAAGTTGGGTCGGCCATATTGATTTTCGCCGCCATCTTGGATTTTTATACCAAAATATTTTTTTCACCATGAGGGCAACCACCGATTTGCAAAATTTTTGCATCAATTGAAAGCATTTATACATAACATCAAAAAATTAGAAATGTCTTTTTCTTCTTTCAAAAGTTATCTGTCGTTTTGTAAATCATGCCACTTTTGCGCACTGGGCCCGGTGCCGGCTGTTTACATAAATGCACCGTTATTTCGCAGTGTTTACGAGCACAGATTAAAATTCTGAACCCACTAATGGAAAACTGAAGGTTTAAGCTATTCAAAACACAAAAAAAGTTATAAAAGCAATGCCCGCATCATAGAGAATCAGTCAAAAACGAAAACGAAGATTTAATTTGGCCAAATTTTGCGGCACGCGCCTTAGTGTATACATGCAGGCGTAAACTCGGATGCTGTTGCATGTCGTTGCCGGTGCGCATAAAAATGTATGGGGAAAACGTGGCTTAACAAAACTGCAGATAACTTTTGATAGGAAAAAAAGACATCTCTAATTTTTTGATATGGTATGTATAAATGTCTCAGCACAGACAAACAGACGTAACACTCTGATATTTTGCATCGTACACCGATTTAGCGGTCTATTTAAAAAATTGATAGTTGGCCAACTGACCACCCGTGGCGCTCGCATTGTTTTTGCTCGAGTTTGACGTTTGCCCACTACCGCCACCTAGTTGACGGTCGGCCAAACTCAGTTATTTTAGCATCGGGCGAACATGTTTTCGTGACTATGATTTGATTCGAAAAATGTCCGAAGTGTTACGTCTGTTTGTCTGTGGTCTCAGCTTTCAATAGGCTCCTAAAGTCCTATCGGGATTCTTGTTTTAAACCACAATATATGGTTCAAGAGTACATATTTACTCATTTTTTGACGTTTTTACTAACCATAGTTGAAAATATATAATTTTTATTTTATTACCCTTTTGTCTCGTCCCTAGCTTATAACACATACTTTGAATGATTTTTTTTCACCGTGTATGTCAGATAGGAACATTTTTGAAATCCCAGTGCGAAAAATGTCGAGCTCAGTCACACAAGGTTGACCTCAAATGTCAAAGTAGAACTATTTACCATTTTACTTATTTCGAATTTTCTCATTATTCCTTTGTTTTCCAAGTTCGAGTAAAGTACAATTCCGATTAGAATACCATGCTTGATCGTATTATTCAATATAAACGAGATTTCGTCTTTAATTTTAGGACCCTATTGATGCAAAAATTTTGAAAATCGGTGGTTGCCCTCATGGTGAAAAAAATGTTTTGGTATAAAAATCCAAGATGGCGGCCAAAATCAATATGGCCGACCCAACTTTTTATTATTGTAAATAGTAGCTCTAACTTTCCTCTTTTCAACAACAATTCGTTTTGAGGTGGTTTTTGGAGAAACTTTCGAGTTATAACGGTTTAAGTGAGCCACCATTTGACCAAAATCGAGGAGTCTGCAAAAATTGTTGTGGCTCTAACTAACGGGGGGGTCCATCAATTTGAGTAACCAAATGCATTTTTCTTACTTTTTTAGCGAGGACTTTCGGACCATGTTTATGGTTTTTATTTTGTTGAAACAAATGAAATTTTTGACATTATATGAAATGATGGTAATCGGTTGTTTTTATCGATAAACTCTAAATGAAAACAATTAAATATAACATTGGATTAAGTAAATTCTTAGTTTGAAAATCAACCATGCGTTTTATAGTTATAAACAAGCGCCATTTTTCTGCGTGCAGTTTTACTATACAGCGCACCACTTCCGAAGTTAGGTCCGACGCATGGATTTGGAGAAAAATCCAACATCGCTAGTCGAAAACTCCGATTTTCAACTAAATTGAGAATAATGCTCTTATTACGTTAAATGACCTCTAGACTGATTCTCTGTAAAATAATATATGAAACACGCATTGAAAAGATAAATGCTGAACTTTTAAAACTAGAATTTTCCATAATTTTTATAACGAAAACTTTTTATCTCAACAAACTCTTCCGAAAACGCATTGGAGCACCCCTCCGACTATGCTCCTCCATCCTTGCCACCATCAGCTGGCAGCATCGGCAGCATGAGCAGCATAAAAGAAATGTCAGATTGGATCAAAACAAACCACACCAACCGAGAGAGAATCTCACGCACGTGTTGCTCCTACGTTAAATATGTCAAAGCGATGTGTCAGTTTGGTTGCTGTCTCGCTCTGCAATCGAACGACGATTCCAACGACGATTCGAACGGCGATTCCAAAAACGATGGTTCTGATTCGTCGTGTTCAGTTAGCAAATCCACGTACAATTACATGAGAGAGTTCTCTTTTACACTTAGACGCTAGATTGCATCGCAACCTAGGGATTTATGACCAAAAAGTGCAACCATACTTGCATCTTGTCACTTAAATTTGAAGAAGAGAAAGTCGATAAAGAGAACTCTTTCATGTCACTTTCGCCCTTATTCAAACTCGCTCATGTTACTTTCACCCTTATTCAAACTAGAATTTATCGTTTTTTTCGTTGCGATTGGCTCGTTTGAAGTCTTCAGCTTGCTGAAAAGAATTTTAATAAACAAAATCTCACTCTTGTTTTATCCAGTTTGAAACATTACGCATGGCTAGCGCGCAGTAAAGACACTGTATGCATATAGCACAGACAAACAGACGTAACACTCTTAAAAACGACTTGGCACATGCATTTAACGATCAGTTCATCATGAGCTAATGAATAAGTGCGGTGAAGACATCGAACGATCTGACACCAAATCGCATTTTTATTTGAGATTCCGCACTTCCTTGCCGCACTTTTAACTGCGCAATGCGCAATATTTTTAGCAAGTTGAAGGCTCTAACGGGCGATTTCTTCACCCTAGCTTAAGCGTTAAGCCAGGTTTAACTGTATGGGTAAGCCTGGCTTACCGGTTAAGCCGAGGTGAAGAAATTGGCCCTAAACGAGCCAACCCTAACAAAAAAAAATACCTGATAAAATACTGCGGTAAAATAGAAAAAAATCCAACGGGGTTGCGGTGGTTTCGACCGCCGCAGTCGTTCCGCAAACGTCAAAAGTGCTCGGTTCACGCTAAAAAGCTCTCACTCACTTGGTTGCCATAAAATTAAAAAAATAATGAAAATTGTTTCTTTTATGGTTTATGTAATCGCAATTGCTGCCACAACATGTAACTTATTTCTAAACTATATTAGGTGTAGTTTTAACACTTTAGTATGCAGCTGTACGCCATTAAACACAATTTAGATTTTCAACTATTTATTTTTGTTTCAAGGTTGTGTGCATACTTTTTAAAGTGTGCAGCAGTTTGACGTTTGCGGAACAGGTCTTCTTTGTCTTCTTCACTCCGCCAGGTTGGAAGATTTCTCTGGATAAGCAATAATTAAGTTCTGTATTGATACATCGACTGATTTTGAGACTTAACTGAACAAATTTCTCACTTCTCCAATTTGTATATAAAATGTCTCATAAAAACACAATACATTCTATTGTTTTTCGCGGTAAAATGTATGAAAATTTTCTCAAAATTTTAAGGGTAAGATACATAACGACCACCATTTTTTATTGTAAAAGTGCCATTTACCGCGTAATGGTATAGAACAATAGGGGTGATGGTGAGTGTGTTGTGCAAATTACAATACGTTTAATGGTGAATAATTTTCGAAAAAATGGTGTAACAATAAAATTTATCATATTTTTATGATATTTTTTACCAGGGTCACGCTCTTTCTGTTTCATACTATCTGCCGTTTAGCCCTGAGTGTCGCGGACTGACTCAATGAGCCATTTTACGAGACGTTTCGGATCAGCTGATCGCTCATTTCATGAATGAAAATTTGACAGGAGGTTGCACCCAAGCCCGTGAGTGTTAATATTGACGGTTTCCCCCCTTATCGAACGCGACGATTTGCAACCGTCGCAGATGAAACCGTCGCCAGAGTCGTCGCAGCCAATCAGCAGGCGGGAATCTGACGTTTCTCCGATCTCACTAACACAAACAGCAGCAGAGGTGGTGCTTGATTCGTTGCGATGATTCAGAAATATCGAGTGAAGTTGGCAGCGCGTTTTGTTATGAAAGCAACATACAATATCAATATCAACACTGTTGTCGTTTCGTAAAATAGACTATATGCTCTCTCATCGGGAGCCAAACAATGAAGATGGAGGTTATGTCAAACCTTGTTGAACCTGTGTGATTAATTGAAGAGTATTGTTATCTAGGTGCTGCGGATATATTTAAAACTGTTGTGACGATATCTCCATTTGCCACTGTCAAGCCGTTGAAAAGCGAGGAGAAGGACAAACATATAGTTTTGAGCCTGTTTTGACTAATTTTGTAACAACTATTCATCAAAATTTCCATCGCGAATGGAAAATAATTAACTTTGAACACGAGAACAAAATCGTAATAATGGTGGATTGATCATGTTTACCATTTCCGAACAGCGTCGCGACGGCGTCCCGGATAAAAACAAACCATAGGGTATTTGGTGAAAACCATTCCTGTACCATACAGTGTACCGGCTACAATAAAGTGTGTTGTAATGGAATGGTTCGTTAAAAGCTGCGCACATTGTAGCTACTATACATTTACATCCGATCTTTATGTAACAATATATTATACTGTTTTTCTTACGTTTGAACCATTCACTTTTCCGAAATATAATTTTTCATCTTTAATTATTTATTCAGTTTTAGATTTCTCCGTGCTTTGTTTTGTTGATGTTCGTGACTTTTTGATGCAAAGGAAAGGAAAGCGAAAAAAGTGAATAAGTTGAAAATTTATTTAAAGTCAATACAATGTTTAAAAAAGTGGTAAGCCAGGTGTCCTAAGGATTGCGGATCCAAGAGATATGGCGGGCTAGGTACATATGGTCGGCGTTAAGTCAGAGTGGACTACGCGATTTTTTTAGCAGCTAAAAGTAAGCGAAGGAATTCGATACCTCTGAACTTTTCGACGTTTCTTTGATGCAGATGGGTCATTACATGAAAGAACTACAGATTTTCAGAAAATAATGCACTCAATTTGATATCCCAAGTGCTTGCAAGATATTTTCCCAAAATCATTGAAAAACAGATGGTCCGGTCTGATTGAACGCCGACCATATGTAGAGTGCGATGAGAGGAATACGAATGTAGGTCAACCCGGAAAAACGCAGGTCAGATTACCGTAAATCAGTGGATGAGCTAAACACTATTCTTTCTGTATTTGCATTTAGGGGAGTTTTCTCCCCTTTTTTCATGAGATCTTGCCTTTACCACAACCGAATCAAATGCGATTTATCTTTGACGTAGAGCCATCTTTAACATATGGACTGGACATTGAAACGACTTCTGATATAAGTTCGTCTGCGGGTTCGCTTTTTAACCTAACTTATATTTGAATCGAACTGGACAGTTTTCTCATGAGTTGTTATGTATTTCAAACTTCAGTCAAACTGGTGCCTCAATATTGCAATAACAGTTAAGCACGCTGTAATGATACTTGTGTACCTCGTCACCCACTTCATGCAACTACATTAGAGGTCTAATAACACTTAGCGCGCTCGGCATAGTTTCATCATGCCGCTCAAAGTGTTGCCACAAATAATGCTTAGTTTGCAAAAGCCAGTTATCTGGCTGGTGGGACATGGGAGCCTACGCTTCAAATGTAAATGCAATCAGAGACTACTCAGACTTAGACGAGTTTAGGTTAGTTTGGCTAGAAATGCCATTAACAGAAGGAACATGACAAGATAATATAAAATTCTATGGTTTATGTAATGTAAAATAATAAAAAAAGTGAACCATTCCAAAACCATTTAATTATATGTACACTGAAATGAATTTTGTTGTAGTTTCTACCGAATCCATGGTAAAATTAAGAACTGTACCAACGATTTTCAACCGAATGCAAAATTCTGTTAATTGTACTGAAACATTGTCAATATTACCATGCGCGCAATACCGTTGACTGAAAACATTCTTGGTGCTACTATTTTGGCATTGTGATTTCGACCATGTCGACTTGAATGTTACGCGTCTTAGATAAACGTGGTCAAAAATACAACGTCAAAATTGTTGCATCAAGAATGTTTTCAGTTAACGGTACTGCAGGCATGGTAATATTGACAATGTTTCAGTACAATTAACAGAATTTTGCATTCGGTTGAAAATCGTTGGTACAGTTCTTAATTTTACCATGGATTCGGTAGAAACTACATCAAAATTTATTTCAGTGTATAACCAGTAGTGAAATTACAATTAAAAACAATTTATTTACGGTACATTTTATTGTTTGAAACCATACATGTACCATACAATGTACGGTATGTTTAAACCCACGTATCAGTATTTTGAACAATTCATTAACAATAAAATGTATGGTTTTGCAAAAAAATATATATGGAGAAAAATATTTTTTTATATTGTTACGATACTTAACAACCCGTATAGTATATTATAAAAATCTTATTTACAATTTACTGTGTGTCTACATAACATTTTATTCTCGATTTTATTGTTTTTGTATTTTTATTTTGACAGTGGTGTCTATTGTAAAAATATGGTTTTAAATAGTACTGTTACAATACAACGTTCGGTTTTTCTACTGTATTTTTTATTCGGGGTGTTTGACAACCGCGCTGAGAGAGGTGGTTGCACGAAAATTGAACGCTCGTGCGTGTTTACAAGCTGTGTGCCGGGAGTGTGTAGGTGTGTGTTAGCTAGCTTGAAAAATAAAACCGTTTCTATTCGCACCACCTAGGTTTAGCCTGGGTTGAAGAGAAGTGTTTGGTCAACCCAGGCGAAGCACCAGATAGCATGAAAACAGAAAGAGAGTGAGAGAGATGCGGATAGAACATGCATAAAATTTAATAATTTAATAATAATAGTAATTGGGTTTTAGTGAATTAAATATTGCCATTTTCTTTAGCCTAATCGAAAGAGCTCATTTTTCTGAGTATTAGGTGATTTTATTGCGTTCCAAATCCTTTGTTTTGATGATTAAATAAACAAAACAGTTTTAATTTTCGTGGATAGAATGACAGTTCAATCGATAAAGTGACAGTTCACCCCGAACAAAAAAAAATCTCCATACAAACTTTAAATGCATTTTAAAAATAGTTCCCGGGCACCAAAAATGATGAAATTTTGGATTTCGACTAATTTTTGGACGGAGATTCCGAATATGCAATAATCTGGATACCCCTCCTCTCCTCTTCTCTCTTCTTGGCGTAACGTCCTCACTGGGACAAAGCCTGCTTCTCAGCTTAGTGTTCAATGAGCACTTCCACAGTTTTTAACTGAGAGCTTCCTCTGCCAATGACCATTTTGCATGTGTATATCGTGTGGCAGGCACGAAGATACTCTATGCCCAAGGAAGTCAAGGAAATTTTCTTTACGAAAAGATCCTGGACCGACCGGGAATCGAACCCGTCACCCTCAGCATGGTCATGCTGAATACCCGTGCGTTTACCGCCTCGGCTATCTGGATACCCCTAAAGAACCCAATTCCGGATATACTTTTAATTCTGAGTGTAACCGGTGGAATAAATACATAGAACAAAAATAACGATGATGAACCACTGGGCCACTGCCCTTCCGTCAGTACAAAGCAGGATTCTGCATCACTGACTCGACAAATGAAGCCGGTTGGTTTTTGGCATCACTGGCGTCTTTGCTTTGTGGTGGAAAAGAAATGAGCGACATCGAGAGATTGCCCATTTTTTGTTTTGTGCAGGAATATTTGTTTCTATTTCGTTGAACTTATTGCATTTTCATAGAATTCTTGTGAATAACATCAGGAAAACATGTGCAACCGCTAATGATAGTGTTTGGGAGCAAGTGAAATATCCGACGTTATCGTATATTTTGTGTGAACGGCAACGCCAGCAGAAAATGGAGATCGTAAAAGGTGATTCTTTTTTTTTTGTCATACAGTCGTCCAACGCAGATGAGGGTGTCAAATTATGATGTTATTATACGCGTTGAACGAATGGCTACTGCAAAAAGAATAAAATAAAGTTGCGAAATATGCAATAATAAACGCTTTTATCATAGAAATTGTGTTTTTGGAATCCATAATAGTCAATATTTATACAAAGTTTGGATTCGGAATAAATCAGGAGACGGCCTACAATAGTGGTTCTCAAACACGTCCCCTAATTGAATCTTGTACCTAAAGGAACGTCCATAAAATACGTCACGCATAATTCGACCATTTTCAACACCATCCTATGTCACACTTTTTGTATGGGACCTCTGAAATTTTTGTATGGGTTGTCACACTGCTGAAACCCCCCTCCCCCTCAAAGCGTGACATAATTTATGAACAATCTACATGGAGAACTAAAACTACCTATTTTTTGGGTTTATTTTACTCAAAACTAAGGTGAGGTCGCCATTCACCGCTCATTTTGAGACAATCATACAAAAACTATCAAATGTTAGTCAAGTATCGTAATCGTAGCAAAAATGAAACAACTTTCATTTCACCAAGTTTTTATATGGCTGTACCTGAAATCACGTTCATAAAAAATATTTCCCACACTGCGCTGCAGGGCAGCATAGGAAATGTTCAGGGAAAACTAGCGGGAGAAATATCCAACAGGTATGAAACAGTAAAACTCGTAAAAGTTTCCATTTTGAGAGCTACTCTAATCATTTTTTTTTTTGGAAAAGATGCAGCAAACAAATGCAAACAACTTCTCTGGAGACACTGTACGCCTAATATTAACTGTGTACTTCAGGCCTAAGGGAAGCAATGATAGGATTTTTCATGATTTAACTAAAATCAAATTTCAAGCATCATGCAACAATAATGGCAATATCGCAACCTGAATTTGTTGCGACAATTTGCCCAATGTGACATAGGTTTGTCCCAACTTGAACATAATAGGATAAAGATCGTTCAGCACGAGTTTTGAAATATTTAAGCCTTGCACTACGATTTTCGAGAAGTAGGGGTAGGCGAATGGGCACCCTCAATATTTTGAAATATGCGAACTTTTTGGAACTTTTAATGAATGGAGAATATAGTCCATTTGTCTAAAACGTAGTTTCAGGAAAGAAACATTCGAAATTAAAATTATACTTGATTTTACACGAAAAAGTTGCGTCCTCCGTTTTTTGTGCATGGAAATTATAATTTTCACACCATCTAAAATAAGATTTAGTGATTAATTTATTGCAGGTCGATTAAAACCTGATATTTCTAGAACACATGCAAGTAGTTTTGCTGTATCTACATGCTTAACATGTTTATATTTTCTTCTTTATTATATCAAAAATCAAGTTTGGAAATATCTTCTGCTGCTTTTTTGAAAGAAGCGGCAAGGGAAAAATATAACCTAAATTACAAATCAACCAAATTCTTGGATTTCAGCATATTTTCGGTTAAATGTTCACTATAGTAGACATAGGGTGAAACAAATTGGTCAAAAAACGACAGCAATGGAAAATAGTAGTTCTAGGTACAGCTGTACATGCCGACAAAAACGAAGCTTTATCCAGAACAGCCTGAATTTAAATTATCTGAACAAAAATGATCTACTTGGGGCTGTCCATAAACCACGTGGTCATTTTTTGAGACTTTTCAACCCCACCCCCCCCCCCCCCTCCCGTGACCACGTGGTTTATGGACAGCCCCCTTCGGCGTATTATTCATCCATAATAGTTATTTTGTAATGAAATGACTTTATATGTGTAAATAATGTATGAAATTCGTAAAAGTCTCATGGCCCCCATGGGGCAATGTCCATTCTGCCCCATATGAACGTGAACTAACATTTTTCATAACATTTTTTGAAGTGGATACATCTTTTTTCTTCGTGAGCATTCTTATGCAATACATGCTAAATAGACTTTAAAAGGATACATGTATCAAAAAACTAAACTTTTTTGACATCTTGCCAGGTAAAGTTAGCAAAAACCTTAGGGTGTCCATATTGCCCCGCCTACCCCTAACTTTAAGTTGGTAAACACTGCAACGCTGTTGAAGATCTATCGTCAAATAGTTTAGATTTTGGATTAGTAACAATCGATTATTCACGACTTCACGAGTTAAAAAGTACGCAACAAATTTAGCTTCTATTTTGTTACTAACCAAAATTTTCGAGATCATGTCAACCTATCTGTTATCAGTTGGGATAAAGAGTAATCGTGGCGCCTTCTTTGTTGCTTGTTTTGTGCCTCTTTGGCCTACAATTCCTTTCTCTGGTTTCTAGTCAATCTTTCGTTAATCTTGTCCGCGGATATCAAACACATATTTGAGGTTGTTTCTTTTTTTAATTCTATGATTCCCGTATTTTTTCACTATATTTCAACAGGACTTAGTACATCAGCTTCGTGTATCTGATCTGCAGCAACTACTTGGAGAAAACAATATCAGCCGAAGTGGGCGTAAAAGTGAACTGATTGAACGTGTGTTGATCTTAGTCCGACAAAATATTTCAGTTCTTAAGTACAAAGTACGAGACCTTCACAAAAAAGCGTATGTCACATCCATGCATTACCGTCTGTATGCTTTTATATCGGTTGTTTTATTTTTTATAGACAAGAAGAGACAGAACTGCTGAAACAAGCAGCAGAAACCCCGGTGATAACTACTCAGCCCATACAACAACCTCCACCGCCTGTTCTTCCACCTGAGCCGCCTGTAATCTCGCGCGTACCGTCGGGAATGTATCAACAACAGTATGCAAATGCAGTGCAGAATGATAACCGTGGCGGGCAGGTTCACGCAAACGGAATCGTTCCCATTCCATATCCAGAAGCAACCCCGAATCCGGGCTATCCAATACATCCGGATGTAAAGCTAAAGAAGCTGGCATTTTTCGATGTTCTGGCAACGTTGCTAAAGCCGGCAACACTTGTGCCGAGCAATACCACGCAGCGTATCCAGGAGGGCTCATTCTTCTTCCACTTGACTCCTCAGCAAGCAACTGATATCGCAACGAACAGGGATATCCGAAATGTTAACAAAATCGAACACACCATTCAGGTTCAGTTGCGGTTTTGCCTGCTGGAGACTTCGTGCGAGCAGGAAGACTATTTCCCCCCTAATATTGTTGTGAAGGTGAACAACAAACTGTGCCCGCTTCCGGTGAGTAACAGAATCAATCAACACATAAAAAAAATCGTTAACTTTTTATCGATTGATTTGCTTTGGAATAACTGAATCAGTCTCATAAGGCAGCATTCATTTATTACGTAACGCTAAAATCGACATTTTCTGACCCCCCCTCCCCCTCCGTAACGCTTTTTTGTATGAAAACCCTAAAATTTTTGTATGGGCCGTAACGCTCGGCCAGACTCCCCCCCTCCCCTTAGAGCGTTACGTAATTTGTGGACGGCGCCTAACGATCGTCTCATTTGTGTATTAGGTCAACTATAACTCGTCTTAAGGTGCGTGAATTAATATGACCCCTATCCCGCCCGTTACTTCATTTTGTATTTAAAAATCTGTTTTATTACCGTTAGTGTACCAGTAGCCGCTCATGACCCAATAGCCGCTCACTGTTGCAAAAATCAAGTTTTCACGCATAAATACACTCTATTCGTCGGTGATATTCTTGGACAACATGAATTATATGAGAGCAAAGACATTTTATGCAATGTTTACCGAAAAACATAAATTTAAAAAACAAAACAGTGGAATTTTTTGAGCGGCTATTGGACCCAAAAAAAGCTGTAGGCAATTTTATGTGTTCCAATAACCGCTCACACAAAAAAATACGTGAAAATCGAAAAATCTGTCGATTTTAGTACACAGTGTATTTAATCACTATTATACATTTCCACTGAACAGGAAAAAATAATTCTAAAAACATAGAGTGGCAATAATAAGTCACTTTTCCGCAAAAGTCTATTTAAAAGATGGCATACATTTGTTCGTGAGCGGAATTAGGACCACTTTGGTCTCACACAAATTGTAATAAAATCATACTTTTATGAAAATTTCTACAAAGTCTTGTTTTGTATTTGATTGTATTTAGATTAAACTAACATAAAATGCAAAAACATTATAAATTAGGTTACCAGTCATTTAACAGATGATGTTTTTCTGCAAAACTGACCTTAGATGAGCGGTATCTGGTACCCTGATGGTACTTGTGCTCAAAATGGTAGAACAAAATCTTATTTTTTAGGCATAAATTATAGTCCAAGGCTATTGGAACTTAAATCTGGGGTGGTGCTCTGAAGAATTGAAGAACATTTTTTCAATTTTCTTATGCTCATTTGATAACCTACAGAAACCACTTTCCAAACCATTTTAAAACAAATCTCGCGTTTAGTATCATACAGGCGTATCTACAATGATCGATTTCTCTTCATCGATTTTCTCTTCGGATTATTCCGGAAAATACGACCAATATTCGGATGATCTCTCGGTGTATTTTGGTGAAGGACGACTAGGACTAGCATCTGAAACAACAAAAACAACCAACAATGATTTGCAGGCCAAGTTTTGAGCCGAAGAGAAAATCGATGAAGAGAAATCGATCATTGTAGATACGCCCGTATGATACTGAGCGCGAGAAATCCATTACGATTCGAGACAAGATATTTTCTGAAAACTATGAATTTCAACGCCAGGAGAATTCTTGAATGGGATGCAAGCAATGCCCGCATAAACGATAACCATAAGATTTGCTTAACCACCCATTCGGGATACAGTTCGAACAGTATGTAGTATTGTTGAACCGTCTACATTACGGTCCGTTTATTGTGTTGGTTTATTAGGGTGATAACGTTGGGAAATAGCTCATTTTTTACACGCCATGAGCTCAGCGGTGCATACGTGCACCATTGATATTGTAACCAAATATCCGTTCTTTTCAACGCACGCAAATGAATATAGTAAATCTGTTAGAAAACTATTTTTATTCCATTCTATGAGGATAACTATGTCAATAATTAAGCCGTCTTTATTTTTTTTGTCGTAAACATAGATTTTCGTGGCAACTTTCTTTAACGGAAACATCGAATTTGTATGCGCATACTATGTAATGCCATAAGATAGAGAAAACATGTAAAATTATAATTTGCATTTCAAAACATTCAAAAAACTTTATTAGTTTCAGAGATAGGGAAGTGGAACCATCTCGGCAGGGGTCCTATTTTGGGCACTTTTCTGCTATAATTCAGCCAATTCTGAACCAATTGGCACAATTTTTGGAACGCAAAGCTGTGTACAAAATTTCAAGTCAATTGGTTTAGAATTATCTGAGTTATAGCGAAGAGTGCCCAAAATACCGGCTGCGCCCAAGTGGTTCGCTACCCTACAAGGGTTAAAAGTGATGATGCTCTACAGACACCATGGGCGGGGAAGGGATAATCATGAAATAGGTGTTGCTTGAAAAGAAAAAGCAACACGTATTTATGCATCGCTATAATTTCCACTGGAACCAGAAACGAGTTTACAGCACTACTACACAGTGTTGGTAAAAACTCAAATTCTCAAATCTCATGGTTGAGTAGCGCGATTCTTCACTCGCCAAACTCACCGCCGAAAAAATCATGCATGAGGTGACTCGTGATTTTACTCATTGCTTTATTTCTAGGTGTTCTTATTATTTACAACGAAGTTTTTAGGATTGTATGATAGAATAAGGCAAAATTATGCGTACAACTATAAAGAATGTCGTTTAAATTGATTTGGATTCGTTTTACAAGCGAACGAGATTTCGGCGCTTGACTCGTGAGAGCGAGATTTTGCATAAAAATCTCGCGCGTAAGAAAATGATTCAGAATCGCGCGCGAGTTTGCTCACGCAGGAACGGTTCATGAGCCAGCTTTGAGTGTGAGTTTACCAACACTGCTACTACAATCGTTAACGTTAACGTTAAGCACTCTGACATCCACATAACCTTGCGCAAACGCAGTAAACTCCACAGTCTGCTGTGGGCAAGCGTTTGCATTGTCATCTCGATTGCCACTTCCTTTCTAATGTGACGTGGCAGGCGCTATTTCCTTCTAAATATAGAACATCATTAACACTTAAAATTAAGATGCTAGTACATACACAGGGTAAAATATTTGATCATAATATAAATTAATTCTCAATAAATCAGGCCAATGGAAGTAGTTCACCTAGGGTGAATCAAACGTTGAATCCACTTTTTCTTTTCATTGAAGCTTACGGGATAATAAGTTGTTTTTGTCATTTCGTTCACCCAAGGGCGTTTCTCTATTAATGTCAACCAAAAGTTTATACCGATAATTCATTGTCAAATATTTGACCACACTGAGATACTGGTTAATCCAAAAAAAAATCTATTTGTTTCTTTCTGTAAGCGTAGCTGTCCTAGCGATGCTAGAGTAAGTGGTCAATAAAGCTGAAGCTCAAACTCTAGAAGTATACCACATAAAATTCTAGACATAATTTTCAAACACATTGCTCAAGCGCATGTACAACCAGTTGATTGTTTTTGAAGTTCTCAACTTAAACACTACACTACGTGCATAACCTATATCTTCTTTTTCCTAGAATCCTATCCCAACGAACAAGCCTGGAGTTGAACCAAAGCGTCCTCCACGACCTGTAAACATAACACCTAATGTGAAGCTCTCGCCTCTCGTTGCAAATCACATTGCGGTGTCCTGGTGCACCGAGTACAATAGAGGCTATGCGGCGGCATGTTATCTGGTTCGTAAACTAACTTCTTCTCAACTTCTGCAACGCATGAAGACAAAGGGAGTCAAACCGGCAGATTACACACGGGCTCTGAGTAAGTAAAGTATGCTTTTGAATGCGTTGAGTGTATCAGTCTTACTTTTTCGTCCTTCTTACAGTCAAAGAAAAGCTGAATGAAGATGCGGACTGTGAGATTGCAACAACAATGTTGAAAGTCTCTCTGGTTTGTCCGTTGGGAAAGATGCGCATGGCGACTCCTTGCAGGTATTTACAATCTAATTCCATAAACAGATCGTTACTTTTGATGTATTTTTTCATCTCTTGCAGATCATCGACATGCTCGCATTTGCAGTGCTTTGATGCGTCACTGTATCTGCAGATGAACGAGCGCAAGCCAACCTGGAACTGCCCGGTCTGCGATAAGGCGGCCATCTATGACAATCTTGTTATCGATGGGTACTGACATTTATAATGCCTCAAACCAACAAGTTCTAATTTCGCTTGTTTTTTTCCATAGATATTTCCAAGAAGTACTCGCATCTAACAAGTTGTCTAGCGAAGATAATGAAATTCAGCTACATAAAGATGGATCGTGGAGTACTCACGTTAAAAGCAACGATTCGTGCACTTTGGATACACCCAGCAAACCGGTTCAAAAAGTGGAGGTTGTTTCGGATGATATTGGTAAGTGTTTGGCTTATAACCTAACAGTCAGTCTTGTACCATTTTTAGAGACATTTCTGAAGAAAATTGATCGAATTTGATGATTGTGATTAATCAATTGAAGGATTGCTTAGAGCTCATAGTTACGAATATTTATAGATGTACACACCAAAAATCGATCGAGAGTTTTAGGAAAAATTTGCTGAATTTTGCCGAGCTGAAGGTTTCAGCACAAATTTTGCTGAAATTCAGCAAAATTTGCTGATTTGTTCAGTAAACCCCTGGCCAAGTTCGCAGGGGTTGACGGTATTAAAGTGAAGGAGTTTCATTTTGATTCTTGTAATGTAGTGTTCTTTAGTGAAACATATCACCTTTTAAACACTTTAATGCGCCTCCAACGGTTCATCACGAACCGGCTGCTGCAGATGGAGTATGGCTGATCATATGCATCAGACATGCTCGATAAACAGGAGGAACCGCCGGGGCTCAGTAGAGTCTATTCTCAAGCAATAGTTCCAAGTCGGTTGGATTTGAGAAGGTTTTGATGATCGTTACAAATCCTCATAAAAGTACTATAGGATTTGTGACAGGTTTTTTTTAACCTTTTACAGCCAGCTGACTTCAAAATGTTGTTTGGGCTCTATTTCCCACGTTTCTCGGTTGATTTTGATTAGTAATTCATTAATGTCATAGTCGCTTTTTCGAATTTTTAGAATGTTAGTTGGTCATATTTTCTTTAAATAAAGCAATTAAAATCGACCGAAGAATTAATAGTGGGAAGGAGATTTGCAGCACTTAATTGTGCTGATAGATTCGAAGCTAACGTGCGAACACTTAAACGCATTGTTGACGTCAATGCGTTCGACGTGACATTTTGGACAAAAACTGACTGCTTTTCATTAACTGAACAACGTTACTCGTGTATTTCTAGGCTACGCTTGAGAAAATGACATGGTTTATCTAGGTAGGACCGATAGGACAATTGAACGAATTTGAACATTTTTCATAGTATTTGTAGGAGGACGAATACATAATAGTTGACAAGCAATCTTTATTATTTTAAAATTTTATTGCAGTCAACTGACCAACTTGACGTATTTTTGTTTATCTCTTAGATGGCATTTTGACACCAACAGAAAAATATCAGAAGTTCAGTTGCATGTTTCTGTGGGTTTTGAACTGATGACAATTAAAGGACACAAGAAATGAACACAGAGAAGTAGAAAACGATTAGCGAAATCAAGAAAACAATTTGGCACAGGATCGACTATATTCTAACATACAGGGTTTGATTGATTCGATGAAAAAAAAAACAAACATACGACAACTGACTTAACGAGAAGTAAAACATATTGAACCATACCACAAAATCGAACAAGACGACAAATACAAACCGTGTGACCATAACACTACATAAGCAAATGCTGACTGACTGACCAATTGAAAACTTTCCAACCTTCTACCGTAACTTTCTGAGTCAGTAGGCAACAGTGTCTTAATGGATATCATTTTCCGCGTACGGCTGGCAAACTGCTTCTGAAAGATTACGTACTCTTTTCTATCTTCGGGTCTAGTGTAGAGGTTTCAACTCTATTCAGAGTGCAGCTAGAAACCTAGCAAAAAAAAAAAAAAAAAAAAAAGATTAACAATTATACTCTACTATTTTCAATCATTGCAACATTATACTAATATGTGCGGGCCGCCCATTTGCGGAGTTGTGCGGCCAATTATTCTCTTTCCATTCCAGAAACGACAGTTTTGAAGCAAGAAGTGTCCCAATGGCCAACACAAACGGGACTTGTCCGAAACACACAAGATAAGTACAACAATTTTATAATCAGGCGCCCAACTCTTTCTACGACTTTGCTAATAGATAATGCAATATGCATACTTCAATATCAATTATTTGTTTGTTTGCGCGTTTATTTATGACACTATTGAAGCATTCGTGTCGCCGCGGAATAGTTTACAATTTATCTTATTTACATTTTTCAATTCACTTTAAAGTATCTAACACTGCTTTTACAATTGTGTATGCAAACTTGTATCTTAATTATGTTCATTATTAATAGTAGTCGGATAAAACAAGTCTAGTGATTTTTTTTTTTTTTTTTTTTTTTTTTTTTTTTTTACCAAGGAATAGAAAGAGTTGGTGTCATAATCAATACAATACTTGAAACTGGAAACTCCTTATTTCCCCCTATGGGTTATAGGGAGGGGCGGGACATTCGAGCCTACTCATCAGTGGAAAGGACTTGATATGCTAATCGGTTTAGCATAGGGCAGATACAAGTCTACTGGTAGACGTATCGCCCAGCGAAACAACGCAGATTGGTCACGGCCCGGGGGTGCGTTGATTATAACAGAATAACAGAATTTGCTGATTTGTTCAGTAAACTCTGCTGATCACCAGTAACGTTTTGCTGAAATTCAGCAAACTTTGCTGAAAGTTCAGCAAAGTATTTTGCTGGACCCTTCAGCTCGGCAAAATTAAGCAAAATATTGCTGAAAGCGTTCGGTGTGTATCTTTATTGCATTTTTCAAACGTTTCTTTAAGAAACTACTGTTTTCTACAATCCCCTTACAAATATTTCTAGCATCCCCGATAGAATTCATCAGAAGAGTTCGTATAAAAATCTGCCCGAGCTCCCGTAGAATTTATAAAGCATTCATCTTTCTGACTACGTTCCCACTGGAACTTGGCCTGCCTCTATTCAACTTGGCCTGCCTCTATTCAACTTCTTTCTTTGCCTGCCATTGCATGGATTTGTATACACTACGAGAAATAAGTATAAAGGCAGAGCCGATTTCCATACAAAATAATCATGTTTAGTGATCAATATATCTTTTGCTAGCGATTCGATTGTTATGGAATTTCGGCTGCAACCTTAAAATAACTAAAATTTTGGCTAGTAATATAAATCATCATCCATGCAAACGTTTACATCGTGTGTGGTGGGATTTCGTCCGAGTGCCGGTGTCGTGTGCGTTTGCTTCGGTGGTACGATATTTTTTCTTTTCGAAAGTGATCATTTCGACGGCGGCGAACCCAGCGTGCATCAATGTGTGGTGGGATTCCGTCCGGGTGCCGGTGTCGCGCGCGTTTGCTTCGGTGGTTCGGTTTTTTCTCTTTCTTTTTTTCTATTCGGAAGAGTGAAAAGTGTTACCCAATTCTTATTTCCAATAAATCTCCGCAAATTTATGTTGAGGCAAACCTTATAAAATGCGTAATTGTTAGTGCAAACTAAAAAAAAACTCAAAAGAAAATTCCGAAATATTTCAAGCTTATTTTCTTAGGTAAATCTTGAGGAGATTCTTGAAGAATTCCAACGCTGATCTCTTGGAATTTTCCCAGAGGTTACTGCAGTAGTTCCTTCACTGAGTTTCGTCAGTATATATTCCAGAAATCAAACTGTGGAGTGGTCCCCAGCATTTCGATTTCAAGAAACTTTCACTCCATTCTTCCACGCATTTGTATCTATGACTTCCTTGAAAAAAACATCAGAGTTTCTTCAAAAAACTTCACTCAGATTCATTCTGGTTTTTTATTTCAAATATATGTATTCCTATGAATTTTCGAAAAGTTTCTTGTTCTAGAGGCTCAGTTGGAAATTTATCCAATTTATCTCTCTTTGTGCAATTTTATTTGTGGAATCTGACCGATGTCTATTATTCTAACATTTTTCTATCGATTTTGAAGAGATTTCGCTAGGAGTGGCTCTCAGCAATTCTCTATAAAAAAAATGAAAGAAACATATAGAGCAGGGCTGCCCAACCTTTTTAACATATTTCTCACATTTGCAATCGGTGCGTTCGCAAAAATAAACATACATGGAGTATTTTGACATCAAATTAAAGCTTTAGGTTATATCTGAGTCGTCCAAGTGAAAAAGTTTGAATTAGTTGACAAGTTTTAGCTACCTGTGCCGTTGAACACATAAAACAGTCCTGCCCGCGGGCCGGAAAATTTTTTCGACTAAACTGTCACGGTTGATAAGTACCGTGGGGTGCCCTAATTTCGCGCGGGTCCAAATTTTGCTCACTGATAATATTAAGAGATCATAATCATAGAACTAATTGTTAAATTGTCCAAATAACACTATAGATAGTATGGCTAAAGTGAACTGTAGACAATTGCACAATTAGTTTTATAATGATCTCTAAATAGTATCAATGAGCAAAATTTGGACCCGCGCGAAATTAGGGCACCCCACGGTAGATAAATAATTTATATTTCGACCCAGGCATACATTAGCCCTAGTATCAGGCTTTATTTTGATGCCAAAAGTTTCAATATCTGACCAACTTTGCGATCGTACGGACCAAACATGTAGTTATGAACCAAGCGAAAAAGGTTGGTCCCTGCTGTAAATCAAATTCAACGTAAATTAATTTTCATACTCGCGCACAAATGGCGTGCATTTATTATCAGAATCGCGCGCGATTGCATATAGTTGTCGTACTAGATAATATTCCATTCTCTTCTCTGTTAAATCGTTTCTTTGTTTGAAGATGTTATATACCCAATAATATTATGTACATAACAATTTTATACTTTTACAGAGATAATCACAACGGACCCTCCAAAATCCAGTATCAATCAAGCCAGCGTTATTTCCAGTAGTGAACCTTCTTCGACTACAGCTCCATCCAGTGACACGGTACTAAAGATAAAATAAAGATAAAATTACAGGTTTATTGATCGGATTTTTTGTACAGGTGGATCTAACGCTCAGCGATTCCGACGATGATCTCCCGTTGAAGCGCAAAACAGTAACACGTACTGCTGCAGGTCCAGGGCAGGGTGGCACCAATGTAACCACCTCGAGTGCTACCACTGCCGCTAGTGCAACAAGTTCTGCTATGACTGTTGCTACAGCTACTGCTTCGGCGGTATCTAAACCAAAAATGAATGGTAGGTCCAATGGGAAAAGAACTCATACAATGACTGACTCTAGACCAGACTCGACTACCGACAACGGAATTAGACGAAAAAGTGTTCGAGTACAAAGCTCACAAAATGGAAAGTCGCGATAATTTGTGAGAAATTTTGTTTTAAGATGCGATAATCAGGCGAATTGAAATGCCATTTATTTTTTAGGTATTCGCTTAGGGTAACACAAATTATGAAATTGACCATACTTGGTCTCACTGCGAACATATTTGGTCACATTTGGTATTTATGATTAAGTCTGATTTGGCATGAACAGACGCCTAATTATCGTCTTTTTAACTGTTGTTTGACACAAGACAAATTCATCACCCTACTTGTTTAAAAAAAATGCCAACTCCATTTCGCACGATTGGTTGTGTATTATGAGTATTTATTTATATTTTGATTTGTTCATAAGCTCAAACATGTTAACTAATGATGCATTCGATCAAAAATAATCAAAAACATATCTGTTTTTCTTTCTATTTTATTCACGCAATACACGGGCTAATCTTAAATGCTGTACTTTGGTTGCCCTCGTACGTTGTTTAAAATCTGAAGATGTAGTTCTTGAAAACTCTGATATTGTCAGCGAAGAAATGATGGATAGTGAAACAAATTGAATGTGTAGATTTCCCTGCAGCATAATTGAATCAATCGGAATATTGTTTTTGCCAAAAGCATTTTTGAAATGCTTTGCACTCATTCTAACGGCTCTATGATCGCATATCAGTCACGTTTGCTATTACTATTCACTAACGTCACCTTGCTCCCATTTGGTTTATTGCTATTCGGCATAGTCATTTGGCATAAGGTCGTTTGGCATACCGGTTATTTAGTATACTGGATATTAGGCATTATCGAAATGCGTATTTTTTATGTCGCAACAGTTCGTTATACCAAATAACCATATGCCAAATGACACAAACCATTTTTACATCTTTTTTTATTCTTTCTCACATGAAACATGATTCATGCGATAAACATTTTAAAGGGTCATTTGTCATAGGGACGTTTCCATGAGATCACTTGAAATATTAGAGAACAGTTGGCATAAAAAGATGCATTTCGAAAAATAATCATTCTATTGCCTGATTTACAAATATTATCAAAGACAGTTGAATATTGATGAGTATAATAATTTATGAAAATTAAATTCAACTACACTTAGGCCGTTCGTAATGCTGTTTTATTTTGTATGGCGAGTTTTAAAAATTTTAAAACTCGCCATACAAAATAAACAGCATTGCGAACGGTCTTAGTTTTATGCCAAACGATATTATGCCTAGTGACCATTATGCCAAACGGGGTAGACACCTGATCTTTATTTTCACATACACATTCATCACAATACTCAAGGTGCTCGTACACTCTTTGCTCAGACGTCAACTATTTGACCACTTTTGACAAATAAATTTTGACAAGTTGTTTGGCCCTATTTTTCCCTATTCATTTTTCGAAAGTGACAAATATTTTTGTTTGCCCAGTACACCTTGATCAAAATTTAACTGCCAGAAGTGGTCAAATATTTGGCATTGGTCAAATAGTAAAATATTAGCTTAATACGCAAATCGGCGACATTAGCATGTTTTCTCTTGTTTTCCTTAACCTTCCTAGCGCATTGAATGTCGCAGCCTGTGTTCAGTTGGCAACACAAAATTACCCCAATGAATGCTAAAAATTGCTGCAAACGAGAATCTTATTCGCTGACTTGGAATGATGGCACTCTGTCAAAATACTGTCGAACCAATGCTAAACACATTGGAAACTTTAATAGCATTATACATTCATAGTTTTCAAATTGTTTCACTATTAGTTTTAAACTGTTGAACGAAAATTGTTTGGGGAGAAGTCAATTGTCAATTTATGTAAAAGGCAAGAAATTGTAAGACAGTCGGTTACAACAAATTTACTACTGAATTCAAGTATGTGACGTGAATCATTTTATTACAGAGAAATTGATAGCACTGATCGACAGAGTCGAAAAAATGAGTTAAGAAAACGTTTGAAGTAGACGAATTTGATGGACCTAGTCGATATGTTGGCGAAGTTTTAGAAATCATTCAACAATTTATTTTCAAGAATGTCCATTGTAGAAGCAATCGCACCTTTAAGTTTCAGACAAGTTGCAACAAATGGATATGTTCCTAATGTCTACCTCACTGATTTGTTTATCTCGTTCCACCGCCGATCAGTGCCATTGTTATCACAGCGACACCAATCCACTGTTTGCCAATGTACCTGCTACTCGTTTTTTTTACACAAATACGTTCCACAATCGAGTTCACTCGTTAGACGGGAATTTGTCTAAATTGTAACAATGACCAGCCAAAGTTATAAATCGATAATTGTCCATAATTTATAGGTAAATAATGCATTCACGGTGATTTGCGAATTGAAGTTATTTTTTTTTTAATTTGCTTTGGATCGTTCAGAAACTATAAATGGAAGATGGCAGTATTGCTCTCGTAATTGTTTCTTGTTCTTTCTTATCATACCCTCGATAACATTTACGGACTGCGATCGGATAATCAGTTGAACATTAGGTTTAAGTGGAATTACCCTCAGTGTACCAGTAGTCGCTCACGAGCTTTGAAATGAAGTTTATTGGCAAAACTACAATCTTTATTGCACATGCAAGCCGAATAATACCCAGGTGAAGAGGATTGGACGTATTTATGCCAAAAAAACATAATTATGACGGTAAGCATCTACTGGCTTGGCACATTGACGGTACTTTCGAGAACACTAGTTCTGAACCGAATTTATCCGAAAACTCGCTTATCATCAACTCTGTAGACTGCCGTGAATCGCATATCAGTCCCATCTTTGCTGGATTTCCTATGCAAATGGGACAGATATGTGATTCACGGCAGTAGAGTCCCAAATTGAGAACAAGCAATCCTTATGCAAATAGTGGAATGGGTTCGAAGATAAGACTCAATGTCTACAAAATTCTCTATGACTGGTAGCTTTAAAAACATGCATAGAATGCAAACATCTTATTATAGAAAGGAGAGTATGATTTGTTGGGGTATGGTAGACACAGGCTTTAAAGGATGCTGTAAATGTAATTAAAAAAGAACGATCCTGTAAATATGATGATAACTCCGACGGTTAAGTTCAACATGAAAGACTTATTTATTCTAACTAAGTGAAATAGGCATGGAATTAAAAATCAGATGTTCTAATAACAAATTATACATATTTCGAGGTATAAATATTCATTTAAAATAAATTTTGTTTACTTTTTGATTCAAATTTCACTTTTATCATACATTAAGAAGTATGCGGTAAATCCACAAACAACATGAACAATTCGACAATAATTTTTCATAAGGGCCTAACTGATTTGATCGATTTCTCTTCGTCGACTCTCTTTTTCGCAAATAACTTGATCAAAACAAACAAAATCATTATTCTTTTTGTTTCTATAGCAACATGCAGTCGTCTTCTTCACATTTCAACCAAAAAATCTTTGGAAAACTCAATACACATTCTGTGATAACACAAAGAGAGGATCGATGAAGAGAACTCGAAAATGTCAGTTAGGCCCAAATGAAAAATCAGTGTCGAATTGTGACTTATATTTTCTTAAAATCTGCATCTGAAAAAAAACTTGATCAACTATTAGTTATTTTATAGGAATTCTTAGTTTTTTCAACATATTTATACCTCGGAATGTCGCCTTTTTTAATTGTGGTGTATGCAGCGTCATATCAGTTGATGAAAAATTGTCATCAGTTGGTTTTGGACGTGAAAGGGACAGGATGTAGAGAATAATTAGGCGAGGAAATAATTGAACTGGTATACAGAAATCATTTCAAATTCCAAAACAAAACCATTAACCAAACAAGTAAAAATAACATGCTAACTATCACTATGTTAATTTGTCCAAAAGTGAATATATTATTCAACTTATAAGAAAACTAACAAACTGTAGTTTTACTAGTCTAGAGATATCCGACTTACTAAGAAACGGTCTCAAACATACACAAGTTCGATAAAACGCCAGCATTGTTATTCATCCACTAAAAAGCATTTTCTCCATCAAGGTCTCGTGTGGTATGATGTATTCATTTGAAATGGTTTCTTATTGGTCATTTATTTCTTCTTTGTTCAACCTTCTCGTTTTGTTACATTTTTGGTTTTGGTATGATGATGTCCACATTAGGGTTTTATTCTCAAATTACATAACACTGGGTAGGCTATTTTGACACCCTCTTACAACCTCGTAACGCTTTTTGTATGAACCGCAGTTGCAATTTCCCACTAAATAGCTAGAGCCAGAGTGCATTCATCATCGACTACTCTTATTCATTGATTGCAGATCGCTTTGGTATAAGCACACACTACACCCGATTCTTTTTTTTTTGCACGGGTCTGGTTTTTGCCAGTCACTCATTTTTTAACCGATTCTCATGAAATTTTGTACACTGATAGTAGTGTACTAACCGTACCTACATGTGTACAAAATTTCATGAAAATCGATTAAAAATTGACTGAGTTATAGCGAAACCAGATCCGTGCAAAAAAGAATCGGGTGTACTCTTAGCGTTGATAAGGACCAAAATACTCTCGTGCAGCTCCACTAGTGGGTTAGTGCAATTCTCCGCAAAAACAAATTTTCTTATTTGAATTCAATTATGTACAGTGATATCACCTAATTCAAATCACCTAATTCAAATCACCTTTATGGGCTATTTATTTGACGTCTAAAATCAGCTAATTTTGGGGGTTTTTGACAGTTCTCCTAAGAAACTGACAATTGGCTTCTTTAGTGGTGTTGAGATAATTCCATAGAGCTTGCTGACGTTTATTCATCTTTCTCTTTCAAACATGCAGGCGGAATAGGATTTGTTGTCATCAGAAAAGGTTTCCCGATGAAAACAAATCCTATCGCGCCTGCATGCTTGAAAGAGAGAGGTGAATAAACGTCAGCAAGCTCTATATTCTGAATCTGCATGCCAAACTGAGCCGAAATCCAAATTTTGAGCCCGGGAACCTATTTAAAAATCAATTTCAAATTTGCATGGGAGCGATTTGTCGAATCACCCCTCGTCGCATTTTGTACTTAGCGAAGCTGTCAAGCAGTTGCCCAGCTGTCAAAAGGTGATTTTAAAAAAATCTCTTTGAAATAGATTTTAGATACCAAAATAAAATTCTAAAAATCTGGAAAAAATCAGAAAAAGGTGCTCTTTTGTTTAAACATAAAAAATCATTGAATTTTTCTTAATTTAAAAATTCAATTCAGCGTTTGCGCCTTTGTTCGGCAGTTGTAAACAGTGGCATACACGGACCTGCTACCTGAAAAGGCCTATTCGATTCTTACTTCCGTTCATACATACGCGCCAACTTGTTACGGCAAAGCCTCTCAAAATCAATGAAATTTTGGAAAACATTTACACAGTTTATTTTGTTCAGGCATATTCACGTGAGCTGAAAAAAAATAATATTGTACAATTTTGAAGAGCTCACCTCGGAGTGTGGGTTCGATTCTCGCTCCAGTCGGTGGAAACTTTTCGTCAAACGAAAAATTCATCACTGGGCCATTGGGTGCTCTGTGTGTTGTCCGTTGTCTAGTGTAAGCAATGTGTCAGCCTGGAATCCATAAAACGTGTGACTTTGAAGCTGTGATTTCGGAACACGCTTCCCGTGGGGCCGTGGTTGGCCAGAAACACTTGAAGGTGTTCTAGCCTCAGCAATGTGTGTTTCAATATGGTATACGAACATGCACTCGATGATGTGATTTGTCCAACTAATGGCGTCAAAGTATAGCCTACGATATATCGAAAAACTTTGCCGAAGACCGCAAAGTGATCCGACACTTGTGAAAAAAAATTTCCGCTTGGTAAATTAGGTCAAAATTTGAGATTTTATTATTGATGTTATTCCTGTACATGTTATATGTTAAGCACCACCTGTAGTGTCGGGCGGGGCAAGATGGGTCACCTAAGGATGGATCATCATAACTTTGTAAATACAAATCGTATTGGTTTGTATTCGTCCTCTACTCTTCAATACACTAATTAGCTATGCTAAAAGGCGATGAAAAGTTCATTAAATACAAAATATGATGTTAAACCAGCAGCTTTAAAAAGTAACCGATTTAGTGCCGTGAAAAAAGTGCGGAGCAAGATGGGTAACCTTTTAAGTAATTCCCATTTTCTTAACGAAAAACGACAAAATATAAGAATTAACACCGCTAGCCATGATGGTCTCCAATAGCGGAAGGTCCGAAAGAGCTTGAAACTATTGAGAAATCATCATGTCTACAGGTCGTAAGCCCTGATAAAGTGTGGAACGTTTTGATGGCTGTGATCCCTGACCATCATGTCAAAACCCAGGGATACCCAAGTGACCATACTGTTAGGGTGTAGGGGTTGCATGTGTGAGGCGCATATATTGACAGGCATTGCTATGGACCGTTAGGGCTGAGTAGGGTCGAAGAATGGATCTACGATTGCTGAATTATACTGAAAAACTCGTGATTCAGCAGTGGTGGCACCGCTTTCCGCTTTTGTTCGGCCTTGGTGGTTTGTGTGGGGTGGTGCGTGTCGGTGTGTGTGTGCTTTGTGCGTGTGGTGCTTACGGCTTCAGCAGGGTGGTTACTTGGGTAGTGTGGGATAATTGGGTTTGGGACTGAGGGGGTCGTCGTTGATAAGGCCGACATCATTGAGTGCTCAGTGTTGGCGGTTGTATTGGTGACGATTTCTTCAGCCTTAAGATCTCATTTATACCACGCACAGATTTTTGGGAAGAGGGAGTACTTTGTAATGCAAGAGAGGGACTTAAACTCTGCGTTACGGGTTGGGCGAGGTCATGCAGATAGACTCAACCCAGGTGACCGTGCGGCTCGGACAGTGATGCATGAATGAGTGCGGTGTGGGTGAGGTGCGCTGCCCTGTGGGTGCAGTTGAGTCCGGGTTGGAGTGGAAAGAGACCCTTCTCTACTCTAGGTCGGGTTCGGTTGTACGGGCGTGGTAGTGTTTGTCTTATTTGTGCCGTGTTGTGCGTGATTTGCGGCTCGAGCTGTGTGGTTACTTGGGAAGTATTGTGCTCTGTAATCTAGATTTTGGTTTTAAGGTGAAGCTAAGGCTGGGCTGTGCCTCGGATTTGTTGGGCGCAGGTCGGGAGAGCTGGTGGCAGTTTGTGCTGGGGGGTTTACTCGATTGGTTATTCACTGATGGTGGCCAGTCGATCGACTTATCGGCGCTGCCTGTCATTTGGTTCTTGGGGTTTGTGCTCTCGAGGTTCGGGGCGTTGCTTCGTTGTATCTTCGCTTTAATACTAATATTCCTTGTTTGATTTAACTGACTGTTTTCTACAGGCGTTTAACTCATTCTATTTCATAGATTGCCAAATTTAAGGGTAATGGTTCAATAGGGTGTTAGCTATCAGAGTGGATTAGAACGAGTTGGCGCCTACAATACACCAACACTGACACACACACTCCAATACTTACACGCACACATGCACCTACAACTAGCTGTAAAAGACCAGTGGGCGGGACAATGGTGCCTACCCAACAGTTGTAGGTGGGGTGTTTGGCTTAGCTACATGACTTGGTCCGGCAAGCCCATAAACATCAATTGGTAGACGTATTGCCTAGTGAAAAGACAACGCAGATGGGCGAAAGCCAGGGGATGCGTTGATAATAGCAGAATAGCAGAATAGCAGAACTTCACGCAACTGTTTACTAATGCTGCTGGGCCGGAGGATATGAGCGGCCCACCTTGTATTTCTATTACATTTCACCAGACGAACTACACTTGAAGACGACAACGAGTGAGGAGGCCAAACCGATAAATGGATGATTGATAGTGATGACCAACGATCGCATCAACCCACCGTTGAGGACATCATGCTGGAATCGTCGCCCATGTCACATGAGTATCCTAACAAATTTTAATGACCCTCTCTTTCCCACGGTTGCTCCGGAGCTACATTGATTCATTAAAGACAAGCCAGTTTAATACTACACAATGGCATGTGAACATAAATAATTAAATAGCAACAACAATTGAATTCTCAACAATTAAGAACGGTAACGGTAGAATCTTCCATGAACAATGAAACTAAGTTTACTATCAATTAATCTGCTTTAAAGCTAATTTCAATTAGATTGACTCAAATTTACACCAAGAATAGCAATCTTTGTTCAATCAATAATCATACCAGTCGTGGGAAGGAAAAGGGTAAACTAACTAACATTAATCAGCCTTCTTTTACAGCCGCAAGAGATCATCCACAATCGAGCTAGTTCCCCTAACTCTCACTTCCTCCTTCCATCGGTAGTAATATTAATAATTGCGAGAATTCACATATCTTGTCCGTCCCATAGTTTCACATAACTGATTAGTGGATGACCTCTTGGCGAACCGCATCTGCTGTTTCTAATCCGGCATTAATTAACTACGTCACAATTCGCTAATTTAATTCTTTTTACAATTACAAGTTGGCTAACGAGCGTTTTAGCGGAATTAGATAATAACTACTAGACAATTCAACTTAAGTTTACAAAAGCTTCTAAACTAGTAAGAAGAGCTAAGTCCTATTAGTTCTAGTAATACAAGCTCGGTACTAGTACTGGTACTACTGCTCGGCTTGTAAATAACTAGGTTCTCTGAAAAGTAATCATAACTAGACTTTGTTACCATAATTGCATTGCAGAACGTCATTGATCTAGAAACAGCAGTGCGCAACGGATCTATTGTCTTACCAAAATGAAACACACACCGTCCCTTAAGGATCGGACACTGGTGCCGTAGGTGAAGGTCTAGACGGCTAGACCAACGGTATTAGAAACTCACTTTTTATTAAGTCCAGAGTTTGTAACATCGTCGTGTTTCATCTAGTAGACGTATCGCTCAGCGGAGGGGAAAGCGCAGATAGGCAAAGGGGCCAGAGGATGCGTTGAGATTACAGAATTACAGAATTACAGAAAAACGACAAAATATAAGAATTGTTCCGTATTCATATATGCTCCATATCCATACTGAGTGATCAAGAGCTACTAGTAAACATTTTACAAATTTATTTAGAAAGTAGAAAGCTTTATGATTTTAGTGGTCCTAAGATGACTTGAAAATCGAAGTTTTCACTAAAAAATTATCTTAATTTTATATTATAATTTCAGGCGTTCATTCCGCTTGATTGAAGTGAGTTATGAGATAGTATTGTAATAAAAAATAAATAACTTTTAAATGCATAAGAAAAACGGCTAAAAATAATTTAATTTTTTATTTCCAATGAGAGTGAATAAATTTTCAATCAATACTCTAAACTTTTGTATATTCATGCTGGTCACCTAACAAAATTATTATCATAACCAAAACATGAGTAATGCGCCCGAAAGTGGCAATGACCCATCTTGCCCCGCCCCACCTTACGTTATAACTTTTTTCACAAGTGTCGGATCGCTTTGCGCTCTTCGGCAAAGTTTTTCGGCATATCCTAGGCTTTACTTAAACCCTTCAACGTTATTAGTTAGATAGTTTTAGACAAAAAAAAAATCAGTTTAGGAGGAAAATGCAAAATGCACGTTTTCTCATACTAAATTCCATACAAATTTCAATCGCAATGCGGAATACGGCGACTCAACCAATCGCTCGCAAATTTTGCACAGTTCTTTTGGACGTCAAAAGGAATCGAAAAAGCTTTGTTCAAAAAAATCGACTTTTTTGACCCGGTCTAATATAAAGTCTGGCGAATAGAAAATCCTAAGAACTGGCAACTGGATTAGTTACTGTTGACACTAGGAAAAGTTCAAACTTTCGATTGACTTTGTGTTTTCAGAACATAAATGTATTATCTTTACGGATACGATACTCCCCTCGTATTCAAGCACGCTCTAAATGTCATCTAAGTGTCATCAGATGGTTCTGTAAAATGAGAGCTGCGTTTTTGATGCCTAAATCCATCCGTATTTACTAGTCGGATCGATCAAGGCGGATAATATTGAAATCGGGGAAAAGTAAAGTTGCATCAGGTGTTGGCGACACCGCTCGGTACCAACTCGTTTTCACTATCATTGTTTTTGGTATCTCGCTTTATGGTACCCACTTTCTGGTTAACCAGCTGGTAAGGGCCTGTCCATAAACTACGTAGACTCTTATGGGGGGACGGGGGGTCTAGCCAAAGTCTACGCTCCATACAAATTTCGAAAATTTTGTATGAACAAAAGTCTACGAGGGGGGAGGGGGGGTCTGAGATGGCCGAAAAAAAGTCTACGTAGTTTATGGACAGCGCCTAATCAATCGATCAACTTTTCGGTGCAAATCATTGCTTGGTTCTTCAGATTCGTGCTATTGAAAATTCGAGTTGTGGCTTCATCATATCTTCACCTTAAATGTACACATTCATTTCGCTTAATTTACTGGATTTGAGGACAAAATGCTTAAGCTACTCTTCTAGGTCCCACATACCATGGCAAATTATTAGGCATTAAGGACAAACGTCTTGAAATCCCGCTTCAAGCGTACATCAGAACTTCAGACGCACACATCTCAAGAAGCAAGATTCAAACAACAGTGCATTTTATTATTCTGCTCTTGTTCATTTGTAATAAGCTTAACCCTTTCAGGGCGGTTGGGTCATTTGCACCTCGCTGACGCGTTCTACAGCGGCGAGGTTGGTGAAAAAAATCGTCCCGAAGGAATTAAAATAAGAAGATCAGATGCGCTGGTTTTGTTTACGAAGAGATTTGTGCTCTCGAAATCGTGAGTAGGTAACAAGTCAGTCCTTAAATTGTTGAAATAAATTAAACGTACCTACCTAAACAAATAGTCTGCACAATTCAAAATCCATTGAGTAAACCCGTGTCTCATTTCAATCCAGAGGTAGAGTTTTTGATTCAGAATTATATCAAAATAAATAAAATGTTTTGATTAGAAACATCCATAAATCACGTGGCCTTTTTAGGGATCAATAGTAAACCAAATATCACTAATGACACTGTTGAATGGGAAAGACCACATGGTTTGTGGATAAATCCTAAGCAAGCTTTCAGTAAAATTTACTGTACCTTTTATTGCAGAAGATGCATCGCAATCTGTAATATCTCTAGATTCTCCGTCTCCACCATCGACGCCAAACCCACCAGCGTACAATAGCGGGGTTTCAGCGATGTCAAATAGTAAGTGAGATTTCAGCTGTATGCAATGTATTATTTTTTGGTTTTATTATTTTATTTATCTATTCCATTACTTTTAAGACCTTGAATTATTATTCAATAATTTATGAACACAAATACACATACAGATGTTTCATCTACCACTGCTAGTACGCCAACCATTCCATACCAGTTGCCGATAAGTCCACTAGAACAAGCTAGCAATTTACCACTCAATCCACTTGCACTTAACAGGTAAGTTCATGAAATACTATTCTGGAAATTGTTCATAACACGGGTTATCCATAGCCACTCATAAACATCTGGAGGGGTTTGGCATGCCATCGTTATTAATCATCGTTAGGACCAAATGTTAACTGATCGCAAATACTCTAGTTTCTATGATTATTTTTCCAAGATATGAACCAGCTGCGGAAGATTTGCAATCTTACATATACAATCGGCTAATTAACGATGCGCAAGAACTTTCCTACCTAACCAGTCAATGGAGTATGCAAGGTTTTATACACGGTGCAACAAATGGCGACGATATGCACAATTTGCAGCGGTAGAGTAGCGCATGAGAGTGGACAAAATTTTGCTGCACCATCAGCTCTACATATTTTACGTGTAGAACAAGGAGCGTACATTACAATAGTTTTACATTAGTTGCGTAAGCATAAGATGAAACAATAGTTTTTTTTTCATAAACGAAATGGAACGCTATTTGCATTTTGTATATGGCACTTATCATGTACACATTAAGTTATTAAACTCGTATATTTGGAGTGTTTACATGAATGAAAATATTTAAACGAGTTTTCAGAATGATTATATACAAATCAACTGTAATAAAGGCAACAAATATATATAAAAGGGTTCACATAACATTTTTCAGATATCACAGTCCAAATAACTTTTTATGATTTCGGGCCCAAGGTGGCCGAACTCGCGAACGCGAATACTTGGCGCGAAATCACAATAATTAGTCGCGGATATTTTAGATAATTAAAACGCGCGTCGTTTCTATAAAACACATTAAAAACGACATCTTTATTCTACTGACTATCAACAAGTAAACAATATACATGAAAAGACAAACATGAATGAAAAGCACATACAGGAACGACGGCATCATAGTGTGGTAGCTCACGCTGCCAACTCGAGCTCAGCGGCGTGCTTGGTAGGGGCACTCCGCATATTCCATTGCACTCCAACATCCCCCTCCTTCAATACAGGCGGTACGGATCGAACCAACGCGGCGGCCTTCGGGTTCTTGAAGAACGGCGTGGCAGTACCTGTGTGGGAGTTGCAGGTCCACTGCTGGCTGAAGCAAAATCTGGGGATGCTTCGGATGATGACCTGGATGACGACACTGGTGAAGACGAACCTGAGCTACGAACTGACGAATGGAAACTTGCTTGATGTTCAGGTTGTTGAGCCGGTTCAACTTCACGAGGCACAGAAGAACTTTGCGGTGGCATCGTAAGCTGCTCTGGTGTCGATGCTACCGGAATCAACGAAGGCTTCTGTAGGTTACAAGAGTCAAGCAGAATCTCCAACGGTAGCTGAGTTCGGTCACGTCCTCGATTCTCAATAAGTTCTGGACCAGGATTAGAGGTGCTCGAGCGACTGCGTAGTTGATTGACGTGTGCTCGTATCAACCGACGATCCTCTGCCCATACGCTGTACATAACGAGGCCAATCCGTTCGCAGACCACGCCTGGGGCCCAGCGCCACTTATTTTTGGTAAACAGCTTCGCATACACAAGGTCATGTGCAGCAAAGCGACGCTTCTGTGAGTCTTGCTCTGGTTCGGCTGCAACGGCAGATGAAACAGGTGGAGGACGAAGTAGATCCAAATTCGTACGTATGCGGCGTCCGAACATCGCTTCGGCACCGACCACAATCCAAACGTTTCTATCGTGTCCGACCCTAGGAGATGGAGGTTTTCCTTGGAGACTCGGATTAGGCTGCGCATGTTCTTCTCACGTTCGCAGACCACGCCTGGGGCCCAGCGCCACTTATTTTTGGTAAACAGCTTCGCATACACAAGGTCATGTGCAGCAAAGCGACGCTTCTGTGAGTCTTGCTCTGGTTCGGCTGCAACGGCAGATGAAACAGGTGGAGGACGAAGTAGATCCAAATTCGTACGTATGCGGCGTCCGAACATCGCTTCGGACGGGGATTTTCCATCGACGACTTGCCGGTTTGGGGTTGTTCGATACACCAACAGAAAAACGTCCAATGCTTCTTGCAGCGTACTTGTATTCCTCCCCTCCTGAATCTTCTTCACCGAACGCTTGAAGGTATCCACGAACCTCTCCGCTTGTCCGTTGGATTGAGGATGGAACGGAGCCGTGGTAACGTGGTGTATTCCGTTGTCGACACAAAACTTCTGGAACTCTATGCTCGTAAACTGTGTACCATTGTCGCTGACAACTACTTCCGGCATTCCGAGACGAGCAAATAGACTTCTCAGGATGCTGATCGTTGCTGCTGATGTAATCCGTCGCGTTTGAACAATCTCCGGCCATTTAGAGTACGCATCAACGGCCAGAAGAAAGTAGTCTCCATCTATCGGTCCCGCATAGTCTATATGAACCCGCTTCCACGGACCAGTTGGCTTTGGCCATGGAACAGGCGGCGATTTTGCTACAGACGCACAATGTTTACAGGACTTGACGTACGCAACGATTTCTTCATCTAAGGAAGGCCAGTATACAAAACTCCTAGCAATGGCCTTCATCCGCTGGATGCCTGGATGTCCCTGATGAAGCTGCAGCAGGCATCGGTTTCGATGTTTCTCAGGAATCAGCAGTCTTTCTCCGAACATAATACATCCACCTACCGTGTTCAGCGATTCTTGGCAAGCATGGAAACGAGCTATCTCTGGGTCCACAATTTTGGATTTCTCCGGCCAACCGTCTTGCAGGTAGCGATACACTTTCCGAAGCTTCGGGTCCGATTGGGTGTCCTTTTCGATAACCTTGAAACTCAGCGGGATAACATTAGAAGCTTCATTCACTACCGACCTCATATCTTCTTCCAGGATTACGCTGGCGATGACATAGTCTTCATCCGGTTTCGCATGGTTATCGATGAGCCTCGAAAGGACGTCGGCATTTCCAAATTTATCCGTCGGAACATACTCGATGACAAAGTCATACAACAACAGAGTGAGCGCCCATCGTTGTAGACGATTTGCGGTATAGATAGGGATCCCTTTCTTTGATCCAAAAATCCTCAGCAAGGGTGCGTGATCCGTCTGGAGTAGGAACTTGCGACCGAAGATCATTTTATGAAATTTGGTCACCGCAAAAATGATTGCCAGTCCTTCACGGTCCGGCTGACTGTATCGTTGTTCGGCTTCCGTTAACGCCCGTGCCGCATGCTGTACAACCTTCACTGAGCCATTAGGGAACTTGTGGCTTATAGTGGCACCTACTCCAATCGACGATGCGTCCGCAGACACTATTATCTCACGCCTCGGGTCGTAGTGAGTTAACAGGAGATCCGAGCTCAGAATCTCCTTAAACCGATCGAACGATTGCTGGCACTCGGCTGTCCACTGGAACTTGGCCCCATCCTTCAGCAACTCGTCGAGCGGGAACCTCAGAGAGCGCATATTCGGCACGAACTTTCCATAATAGTTAATGGCGCCCAAAAACGAACGAACGCCACTAACATCCGTGGAAACCGGAAGCTTCAGGATTGTTTCAATCTTCGCCGGATCTGGCCTTAATCCGTGACGATCCATCAGCAGTCCCAAGTAGCCGATTTGCTCCTTCCCGAAGGTACACTTATCGGCTCTGACCGTGAATCCAAATTCCTTCAACCGCTGCAGCACTGCTTCCAGGTTCTTCTTGTGATCCTCTGCGTCAACTCCACCGACGACCACGTCATCGAGGTACCCACTCACACATTCCAGCCCAGCCAGCATCGTATCAATTATTTGCTGAAAAGCTCCTGGCGCTGCTTTCACACCTGGCGGCAACCGGTTGTATTGGTAGAGGCCGCGATGTGTGTTAACCGTTAGAAGTTGCCGTGATTCTTCGTCGACTTCTACTTGCAGGAATGCGTCGGTCAAGTCGATCTGGCTGAACACGGTACAGTTTGCCAGACTCGCAAAAATGTCCTGTGGCAGAGGCAGCGGGTACTGATTGGGCTGCAGGGCATCGTTGAGACCCGTCGAATAATCGCCACATATCCGAATCGATCCATTCGCTTTGCGAACCACGACGATTGGAGCCGCCCAGTCTGAGTAATCCACAGGTGAGATGATTCCATCTTGCTCCAAACGGTCTAGTTCGTCGTTTACAGCCTGGCACATTGCATATGCAACCGGTCGCTTTGGGCGAAAAACTGGAGTTTTACCAGCCTTCAGGTCCAGCTTCACCTTCGCCTTCGAGCAGAGGCCCAACTTCTCGGAAAACACCTCTGGAAACTTCGCTTTCATCGCATCTGCGCACGTCGACTCGCTGCTGACTTTCCCACAGATCGTATCGAAGGGCACCGACCACAATCCAAACGTTTCTATCGTGTCCGACCCTAGGAGATGGAGGTTTTCCTTGGAGACTCGGATTAGGCTGCGCATGTTCTTCTCACCGATGCTCACGTCGCACGAAAACTGACCTAGCAGTTCGAGCGGCTTCCCCGTAGCGGCCTTCGCTACTATCGATGACGGATCCATCTGCGGACTTCCGATTTTCTTCCATGTTCTGCTTGAAATAATGGTGACGTCGGAGCCAGTGTCCAACTGCATTCTCACTGTTTCTCCATTCATCACTACCGGCACAAACTTCCTACGCTTCTGTACACTGCACGCATTCACTGTCACTACCTTCGAGTCTACGTGTCCTTTACGCCGATTGAACTGTCCACTTTTCACTTTCTCGGCACTCCGGCAGTATCCTTCTTTGTGGCCGGTTCTCGAACAATCACTGCACTTATGGTTCCTGAATGAACAGTCTCTAGCATAGTGCGGTGCTCCGCACAACCAACACAACACTTCTGGTTTTCTGGCACTATTTCCGCTTCTTTTCTCGCTACTGGAACTCGACTTGAACTTCGCAGGACTCTTCTTGAACTGCTTCCACGATCGCATGGCGTTCACAGACGCCGGATTCTCAATCATTTCCGTGTCATGCCGCAGGTTAACCATCTCTGGCACTCCTCGGAAATCTGTTCCAGCGTGACATCATCTCGCTCTTCAATGCGAGTCAGCAAGCGTGTCCTTACCTCAGCATCACGGTCGGATTTCAGCCCGCAGACGAAGACTAAACATTTGAATTGCTCTTCGGTTAGCTTCGTGAGCTCAAATTCAACGCACGACTTGTTAATGCGACAAGCGTACGTGACGTAATCTTCGGTTGGCTGCTTCACAATTTGTAAACAGCGATATCGGCGGCTGATGACGGATTCCGAGGCACCAAACAGCGAGTTGAGCTTCTTCACGGTTTCCGCAAACGAAAAGTCTTTTGGAGCTTTTGGCAGTATGAAGCTTACATACCGCTCGTGCTCGGACATTCCCAGCTTCCTCATGAGCAGACGAACCTTCGCACTCTCGTCGAGACGACTGGCATCCTTTTCAAACAAGTCCTCGTATCGCTTGTACCATGCCGAAAACGTAACACTGCTCTCCGGATCATACCTGAACTCCTTCACATTATTGGCAAGCGAGTCCAGTATCGTCTCCGGATTCGGTGGCACTTGTACATGGATCGAGGTCATGATGCTGCGAAGTAACTGCTCCTGCTGGTGCATGAACATCTGTTGCTGCTGGTTCATAGCTTCCTGCTGCCGACTAATGGCTTCCTGCTGCTGTCGAAACAGCTCCGTCACATACTGCTGTTGCTGCTGCTGAAACCACTGCACAGTGGTGGGCCTCCATACAAAAGTCGGACAAAACCTCAAATGTTAACCGAAATTGCTAAATTTAACAGGTTATGATGATTTTAGTTCCCTAAATCTATTTCTGATATGGAACTTTTCATATATTTTGATTTTACTATATTAGGGTGGTTCAAAATTTTGAAATTTGCTGATAATGGAAAGCATGTAAAAATTTTCGATAATAAGCTATCACGATGTGCTTTCTACACGTAGATTTTGATTAACCTTTTAATTTAGGGGTTCTTAAATCATGTACTGGTATTGAAATAAACTATAATAGTGTTTTTGGTGCTGTTAGGGCGGTCCAAAATCTTCAAAACTACATAAATCATTAGAAAAAATCGTTTACTTACGTTTTCTTTCAATGGATCAATTCAGATACACACCAATGTTGACTGACAAGACGTGGTCTATTCTCAGGGGCTGCCCATAGACCACGTAACATTTTAAGGTGGGTACACGGAGGTGTTTTATGGAGTCAGATAGTCTAATATAGTGAACTGCGTAAAATTTGAACTGCTTTTTATCAACCTCGTTTCAACAACTTAAGGTGGGTGCTCTTCCGAGTTTAGGTTGTAAGGTACATCGATCTCTGCTATCACTTGTCGAAGCAACCGAAACAACCCTATCTATAAAGAACTGGCAATTCATATTCGCAATATTGAAGGGTGTTTTTGATAAACGATCACCAGTGATCGGTAATCATATTGATGAACAGTAGAGTTCCAGTAAATATTTTCAAAATCTTTATCACTATGTGTGTCGTTCAGTAGAAATGTGTTTAACGAAACCGCATGAATAACATACAATAAAACTCCAAGTTTGAAAAAAAAAACAATATAAGGGGTTTCACTAAAGAGCGTAAAATATTCGTGTCATAAAATTGCGATTAAAATATTCAAAGATTGCCTTGGTGATCGCGACTTTTACGCAAAAAAATACATACTTTTTACGCCGTTTAGAGAATTCCTTTAACAGTTTATAGATGATTGTTGCTTTGAACTGTAGCGATGTGTGTGTAGAAAAGAAACGCGTAGATGTCGACAAATTTTTGTCACTATATATTGAAACTTCGATAGAAGTTCGTGAAGAGATTGCTTCCAAGGTTGTTGAGTAATTCTATCGATTAAGATGAATCGAAGAAACGATCAGTTTAAGCAAATCAGTGAGCTATGGTTTGTAGTTATTTTTACCTTGTTTTCACGATTGTTTTTGTCTTTCTTTCATTTTGAAGGTTAAAATAGTTAGTTGTATCTGGTGAAGCAACATGTAGGTAGTGTCTAAATAAATAAAGGCTTATTCATACTTAGTCATCACTCCTTTCCTCTACAGTTGACTGTTTTTAACTGGAGCACCCACCTAATTGTGTTTTTCTGGACCCACCTTCTTCTGTTTGTAAAATAATATTTAAAAAAAATAAAAAAAAAATTAAAGCTGTAGCCATTACATTATCAGACCCCCCCCCTCCCCCTATGACCATCTAACTTGGTGAAAGTCTCTTACAAGAATGAAAATTACACTAAATTGTTAGTATTCTGAAGTCAATTTGAACTATGTTCAGATAAAATTTAAACTTCAAACAATATCACTTCCTCCACAACCATGCGGCTCCATTGTGACCAGAAAGAGAAAAAAAATTTTTTTCGCGCTTAGCGCAAAAATGCGCAAGCAGTGACCTATATAGCCAAAAACTAGACAAAATTGCACGACAGATCCGGGATACGGCGTCGTTTTCTGATGTTTCCTAAACAAGTACTGGATCTCTTTAATACGAAGTTTTCCTCCAAAATTTCATAAAAGTGAATATGTGTGCATATTGTAAAAACATTATAATTTTGTGATTGAATTCCAAACAAACCTCAAAATGTAATGGTTGTGCATACCCAAAAACACAAAAAATATTGTCACATTATTCAAGTCTTCCTAACTTTTACAACGAACTCATGAAGGAAGCTCATGAAATAAAGGCAATAAATACTAATATTGTAGCACATAAAACTTCAACTTTGAAATAATCTACAAGACTCAATTTTCGACCAAATGACTAGAAAATTTGGGGTTTTCTTAGTTGAAGTATCTATAATGGAAGAAAAATATTAGAAAAATAAAATATTGAAGTCGATTTTTGAGGTTTTGTCCGGCTTCCGGCCACTGTGCACTGGATATACGGATCACTTGGTGGTGGCAGTCTCGGTGGCACTTGTTGAAGCTGCGGAGGACGAATGAACGGCTGCTGATGCATCGCTTCGCCGTTTCCCAACGATTGTTGGCCATTACCGACCGGATTAGGCTGACCATTGTCTCCGGACGACATTCTCCTCCTCTTGCGTGGGGGGTACGTTTTGCCTGAACTTTACAGCGCAAAAAACGCACTAAAATTCCACTTCCGAAGTCGCCACTTTTATGATTTCGGGCCCAAGGTGGCCGAACTCGCGAACGCGAATACTTGGCGCGAAACCACAATAATTAGTCGCGGATATTTTAGATAATTAAAACGCGCGTCGTTTCTATAAAACACATTAAAAACGACATCTTTATTCTACTGACTATCAACAAGTAAACAATATACATGAAAAGACAAACATGAATGAAAAGCACATACAGGAACGACGGCATCATAGTGTGGTAGCTCACGCTGCCAACTCGAGCTCAGCGGCGTGCTTGGTAGGGGCACTCCGCATATTCCATTGCACTCCAACATAACTAAATCAATATCTACAGTAGATAAGCAGACGTCTCATTCTACTCATATTCACATTCTTATCGTTCAACTTTTTAACGATTCTATAACTTTCCCCAGAAAACCATTCTCCAGAATGTATCATGTCCCAGAAAAGTTTAGTAAGACAAAAGAAGTGTACATCACTAAAAAGATTGATTATCGATATGGGTTGAATTACTTTATTTCAGAACTTTTGCCCTGCCCTTCGGTTCAGAAAGGGGTATGGGCGCGTTCTGCTAACTTGGTCGAGGCAGATTTCTTGTGAGAACAAGTTGCATACGGACACGCTTGTATGGAAAAAATAAATCCTCACTCTAATCGACTTTTTAGATCCCATTTAGGTCCCATATGAACTGTATAAAATTTCAGCGTAATCGGTGAAACTATAATTTAGCGCAAGCGGTTCAAAGTTTGCATAGGATTTACTATGGGAAAAGTTACACTTTCAAACAAAAAATCATAGAGGTCGCCCTTTGTCTCCTTAATTCAAATCATTCAACGCTTCTTGTAGAAAAATTATTTATGAAACTTTCCTTCGAAGACCACAAAACGATTGGATGCTTGTGGAAAAAGTTATTGATTTATTACCGATTACACTAGTTTACAGCATTTTTGAACTCGGTAAGCTGATGATCATTTTTGGTGTAGAATCATGCCCTGAGTTCGAAAACGCGAATGAAAAAATTTACAGTAGAGCGGAAATTTTTTCGACTTTCCATACAAGGTTGATGATTTGAAATCGATTTTTGTTCTATTTTTAAGCAAAGTCGCTCACTTCAAACATCTAATTCTCCGTAATCAATTCTTCGATTGAGCTGAAATTTTTACTGTAATTCGCCTACATATGATATGTCAACTAAACGTCGAGAAAGAATTTTTAAGTTGTTTTTTTCTTATTGAAAAAAATACATTTCTTCAAAAAATTTTGGGAATTTGGCTAAAATTTGAGAAGATCGTCCCTAAAGCTCGTCAATATCTTGAATTTCATCAATCTGACGCAAAACCTGTATTCAGATGATCGAATGGTATTGTATTTAGCTTTCAATTGGTAAAAAAAGATTTAAAATTGGTTGAACAAAACGCAAGTTATTTGCATTTTAGTAAATTATATATTTTAAAAAGTTATAAAACCCGATATTGAGCTAAAACTCAAAAACTGTTCTACATAAAATTTTTTGAAGGTCGGTTTCGAAATCAGCACTAAATTGTGCTTCAAAAATTTTGGTCGTTGGCAGAAGTTCACGACTTTCGTTTTATTTTGTAAACTTGTGTTAGTGATCCAACGAACGGCTTTTTGTTTTGTTTTATCAGCAGCACTGCTGCTGCCGTTGTTGCAAGGGGTGGCGGGAAGCATCACCACCCCCAGAAACAGCCGCAGCCAAGGCAGCAGCTACAGTGCTGCTAATGAAACAAAACAAAAAGCCGTTCGTTTGATTACTAATCGGTAATAAATCAATAACTTTTTTCACAAGCATCCAATCGTTTTGCGGTCTTCGAAGGAAAGTTTCATAAATAATTTTTCTACAAGAAACATTGATCGATTTGAATTAAAGAGACAAAGGGCGACCTCTGGGATTTTTTATCTGAAAGTGTAGCTTTTCCCATAGTAAATCCTATGAAAACTTTGAACCGCTTGCGCTAAATTATAGTTTCACCGATTGCGCTGAAATTTTGCACAGTTCATTTGGGACCTAATTGGAATCAGAAAAGTCGACTGGAGCGAGAATTTGATGTTTGTCCCATACTAGTGTACATCGCTGTGACATTTGAACACTTTTTAATTCGACATTTGTCGAATAAGCGGGGTACGAATTAAAAAGTGTCGTATTAAAACGTGTCGAACCAGCGGGGTAAGACGGTATATATTATGTTTCCAGTTCAAAACCGAATTAGCGACATTTTTTCTTTGACTTCCGCTGCTTTTGCCTTGCGTTGGACACAATGTCGGAAGTGGGGCGCTGTATAGAGCACCAGGCGTACAATACAGCGCCCCACTTCCGACATTAGGTTTAACGCAGGGCAAAGGCAGCGGAAGTCAAAGAAAAAATGTCGCTAATTCGGTTTTGAACTGGAAACATAATACACAGACAAACAGACGTCTCACTCTACTCACTTCCCATCGTTTCACTTTTTAACGGATTATTCAAATATTCCGTAGTTCGCAAATCGTTCGCTCATGGCGCTCGCATCGTTTTTGCTCCTGTTTGACGTTTGCTCACTACCGCCATCTACTCAGTAGATTTGCGTACCACAGCATAATTAGCATTGGGCGATTACGTTTGCGTGACGATGATTTTTATCGCATTTTCTTCCAAGTGACACGTCTGTTTGTCTGTGGTATATACGTGTTATGGCTAACCGCATACACGGTAATAAAAAGGTTATGATATTTATGATAGTGTGTTTAAAACTAATCGTTAAGGAGTCTTATAAATCGTAAATGTGTTACTTAAATAATCTTTACGTTGCAATTTTATCAGTGTACCGGTCGCTTCAGTATGGCCAGCGGCGTCATGGTCGCATTTTTTTCCGCAGTCAAGTTCGCAGATTGTGAACAATCCTCGGTACTCACTTTACGTAGTTTATGTTTAGTCCCTTACTGTCAGAGCTGTCAGATCAGTGTAACACGCTAAATAAAATGTACACAAAAGGCAATTTACACGGAAAAAAATACACGGTTATGAATATTTATTGGGTACCGGACTGGTCACCGAAAATTTGATCGTTTTCTTTGGTACATCGAGGTCTTGGAATTAGTCTATGGTATGGCCTCCAAAGTAGCCGTTTTATAAAAAGAGTAACTTAAAAATGATTTTAAACATTTTTATTATATGCGCTATTCCTCGTTGCCACTAGCTACTCAGCGACATTCATTTTTTGACAATCAAATTGATTTTTATATGAAAACGGCTACTTTGTAACGGTTACTTAAGTAACCAGTAGAATACAAGTAGCCGGTAAATCCACAATACACGCACCATGAAAAATGCACGCATGTGGTACACAGCGTGAGCGCGGCGTCGCTGCAGGTAGTCAAAGACGTGACTGCTCGAGGGTTAACATATTGCAGAGATTCCACCTGTTTAGACTCCTTCGCGAATATTAGTAGCGTGGATTTTTCTTGCGTGGGCCCACAGATATAAACCCGGATAAAAACTAACCATAGAATGTATAGTGAAAACCATTCCTGATCCATACAGTGTACCAGCTACAATAAAGTGTATTGTAATGATATGGTTCGCTATACTATACATTTACATTGGATTTTTATGTAACAATATATTATACTGTTTTTCTTACGTTTGAACCATTCACTTTTCCGAAACATTATTTTCCGTGAATTTTTAATTATTTCTGGTGTTCGATTTGAATAGGTCGTATGTTTGCTGTGATTCCTATATGCAGATTCGACCTATTCAAATCAAACACCAGATTTATTCAGTTTAAGTTTTTTTCCGTGCTTTGTTTTGTTGATGTTTGTGACTTTTTTGATGCAAAGGAAAGCAAAGAGAAAAAAAGTGAATATGTTGAAACATCAATTTAATGTCAATAACATGTTTAAATCAGTGGTAAACCAGATGTCCTAAGAATTGCAGGTCCAAGCAGGGGTCCAAGAGATATAGCAGGCTAGGTGTGTAGAGTGCGACGAGAGAAATACGAATGTAGGCCAACCCGGAAAGATGCAGGTCAGATTACCGTAAATCAATGGATGAATTCAACACTATTCTTGCTGTATTTGCATTTACAGGGCTGTTACACGTGGCGCGGATTTTGCGTTTTTCGCGGTTTTTGCGTTTCGCGCGGATTTCGCGCGTTTTTGCTAATTTCGGCGCGGATTTTGCGGAAATCGTTTTCAAATGCACTTACATTAAATATTTGGACATGAGGCTCAACACAATCAGTGAAAAGTAATGAACATTTTAAAATTAGAGTTATAGGGCTGGGCTTTCTTGGTGAGACTGAAAGCTGTTTTTTTATGAAAATGGTAAAAAGACGCCAAATTTTGGATAAACATTTGGTTGAATTTTGTAGTCACATTTAATAGAATCTCATAAAAAAAATCATTGGCATAGACTGTATGTGTCGTGAGAAATCAATCTTATTGGTTTTCTGACACAGTATGTCGTTAAAATTCAGATATTCCTGAAAAAAAAATACAGGTGAGACGTCCTGAAGACTTTTAAGATTGCATTCTTAGAAAATTCCACGTATTAAAGCTTGGAAAAACTCTAGTGTTTTTTTTTTAACATGCAGCACTTTTTTCATTCATTTTATGGATGAGTTTAACGGAGTTCACGAAATTCCTGAATCAGTTATTTGTGGAATTTATGTAGAATCGATTTTTTTGCTAAAATTCTGGTAGAATTATCCTAAAAATACGTAAACTTCTGATGTAAAATTTCTCTTTGATTTCCAGTCGGAACACTCGTTTTGAGGAGAGTTGCGTGAACGATTATTAAAGGGTTCCCTAGTAACCATTAGCACTATATTTCGCCACTTTTGACTCACAGGGTTATTAAGCGGCCAATGTAGCGCATGTCAGCTCCTTAATAGCATTATATTCGCCTCTAGGTGAATTATAGTGCCTCGTGGTTACTTGGGTTTCTTGGCAGAATTTGAGGATTTTTTTTTGCAGAATACTTGTAGAAATCGTTGAAGTTTTCGGAATCCTGTCAAAATCTTCACTGAATTTCCAGACAGTTTTTTTTAAGTGCTTCATTTTTTATAAATATACCTCTTAGAAGTAAAGTTTATTGGTGAAATAATCAATTAATTCCACTAGTATTACTCTATTTGTATCTTTATAAAATAAGTTTCTGTAGAAAATAATCCATGAAATTCTTAAAAAGTTTCTGATAATTTTCTTTCGATTCTCTCGAACGATCTTTTGGTTTTTACTAGATTTCATCCCAGGATTTCTAGCATAACGTTGGTTATTAATTGTTTCAAAACATTCGCCAAGAATGCTCCCTTTTCGGAATCCTAGAGATCAGGAAAACCTCTTCTCGTTAAATTGCAGATACACTGATTGATAAACAATCAAAGAACGATCGATTCAAAACTTTATTTCAATAAAAAGAACTAGCCTGTTTGCAACATTTTTCAATTCTTGTTTAATGTGTAGGTTTTCATCTAAAGTCATAGATTAATAATAGTTAAAAAATATTTTTCATTAGAAATGCTCTTTATCTGGAGTACATCAAAAGTCTGGCTTTTTATGAGCTTCAGTCGTCAAAACCATATGTTTTTGTACTGGCGCGGATTTGATGACCTCGGCGCGGATTTCAAATGGCTTGGCGCGGATTTTGCGGTTTCCAAATCGAACCTTTTGTAACAGCCCTGCATTTAGGGGAGCTTTCTCCTCTTCTCTCATGTGAACTTGCCTTCGACCACAATCGAATCAAGAGCGATTGACAAACTTTATCTTTGACGTAGAGCCATCTTTAACACTCGCTTTAACATATGGACTGGACTGAACACTGAAATGACTTTTAATATAGGTTCGTCTGCGGGTTCGCTTTTCAACCTAATTTATGTTTGAATCGAACTTGACAGTTATCTCATGAGTTGTTATGTATTTCAAACTTAAGTCAAACTGGTGCCTCAATATTGCAATAACAGTTAAGCACGCTATAATGATACTTATGTACCTCGTCACCCACTTCATGCAACTACATTAGTGGTCTAATAACAATATATGGTTTATGTAATGTAAAACAATACAACATACCAAAAGAAAACCATTCCAAAACCATTTAATTAAATGTATAACCAGTAGTAAAATTACAATTAAAAACTATTTATTTACGGTACATTTTATTGTTTGAAACCATTCATGTACCATACAATGTACGGTATATTTAAACCCATGTATCAGTATTTTGAACAATTCATTAACAATAAAATGTATGGTTTTGCAAAAAAATATATATGGAGAAAAATATGTTTTTATATTGTTACGATACTTAACAACCTGTATAATATATTGTAAAAATCTTATTTACAATTCACGGTATGGTGTTTTACATTACATCTAGATGTTTTTGTATTTTTTTATTTTTACAGTTTTGTTTATTGTAAAAATATGGTTCTAAATAGTACTGTTACAATACAACGTTCGGTTTTTCTACTGTATTTTTTATCCGGGAAAACAGATCGCGTCCCAGTCAATATTTTACTCTGCCTTGTTGAATACACCTTTGGCGGATGTATTGCGTTGTAAACAAATGTATATAATGCACCCACGCCGAAAATGAGCCTAATCATTTTGTTGCGCCGGAATCTATAAATCTCCTCAATGGGCAATACATAAGCGACCCGATTTTGTCAGCCCCTTTCCGGAACACATTTTTTGTTCTCCTCAAAAATCTAAACAGATTTTCAAACTTTTAATCCCTCTACGATTTGCCTTTCAGTAGTAGTTTGATGATGAACGTGAATAAATGGACCAAAGTTTGACACTAAGGAGAGCAAATAATTCGTCGCTAAATGGGGCTGACAAAATCGGGTCCTTACTGTATTGTTAGGTTTCATAGAATTCCTGTTCATTTGTAATTTGTTATTTATAATTTTATTGAAAACAATAACCTGCTAGTATACAGTAGTAAACTTACCATTCCATTCATACCTATTCAAATACCTACCAGTTTTACAAATGGTTCGCCGCCAATTTACAGTAATGTTACATAGGCGGCTAAAATAGGTTACCAAGTGTGTGTGTGTCCTATACGGCGAAGAGTGTTTTGCTAAGTGGTGCCACATAAACGTCGGTTTTTATGTTGTAAACTTCACGTTAATTTTGTTCTGTCGAGCTCTGTTCATGCTACAACGTTGTCTGATTACTGTGCTTATGCTGTTCCTGCTAGTATCTCGGTGCATATTTAGAAACTGAAGATCATAGTTCATCGTTATCCGATATCACTCCACTTGCTACAAATATCTACGAACGTACACAACAAGATGGTTTGCAATAGCTGCAGTATGGCAATAGTGTCTGGTGAAGCTGTGATTGCCTGTGAAGGTTATTGTAAAGGGTCGTTCCACGCTAAGTGTGTGAAATTATCAACTGATGAAAAAGTTAGTTGCATAAAAAATCCCTTCATTTTTTGGATATGCATCAGCTGCAGTAAAGTGTTGCGTGAAAGTGTTGCGGTTGGGATTGATGTCAAGCTTCGCAATCGTGCTATGCTCTCCTCAACGTGGCCAAGCGGAGTTTGGTTTAGAGAGTTTAGAGAAAGGAATTTCACTCGGCAACCTCGAACACGTTAATGCTATACATTGTACATTGTTATTTGTCATATTGTATTGTTGTGAACGTAATGTTGTCTAATGTTTAAATCGTCAGTGAATGTACATCTTGCAGAAATACATATTTAGAATTAAGTACACAATTCAATTAGATCTTAAAGATCCGTTGGATATTAATAAACATAAATAAATAAATAAAAATCGGTCGTATTCCCGAACAAAATTTTTCGCAATATGGTCCACTGCACGAATTTAGGCTGGCCTATGCTTACTCCCACAGAAAATTTGACGTGTGTGAGGTGCCGGCAGCGCTCAAACGTCAAATTTCGAGTGAGGGTAAGCAGGCCAGTATAAATTCGTGCAGTAATCCATAGTATGCTGTTTCTTTTTGCTCAGTTCGTCGAGATAAGTTGATTGGTATGAGACTCGGCCTGCGGACCTCGGATCGAAAGCCGAATTTCGAGCGATATCTATACCATAGACTAATTTCTATACACTAAAAATAATTCGCATCTAGTTTGTAAATGCCGCGCACATAGATTTTTGCAATCAAGCTTTGCACATAAATTTCACTGGCGTGGCACATAGAACCAGATTTCTAGCTCATCTTAGTTTCTACATGCAATGCACATAAATAATATTGGTCCGTACTTTTTAATTTTGAAGGTAAACCTATTGAATTTTAAATGTCATCACAAATACATACTATATGTGATTTTCTAGAAAATAAATAATTCAGACTAATTATTTTATGATGAAAAAACTGTATTTCGAACTAGAATCAATAACTATGGTGATTACGAGGGTGATTGCATTGATCTTTCCAAAAGCGTCGTTTCGGTAATAGAGCTTTCCAGCAGGGTTTGTCCGGTCCAAACGAACATATTTCTGCCAAAACTTCCGGAAGTTCGTCTGTGGTGAAAGCTTTGCCGCGCTGTAACCTCGATCTGGATCTGTTGGCATATTTTGATTATCATTACGAAACAGAAAATGATTACGAATGATAACGTATTTTACCTTAATTAGACTGCAGGAATTCGACCGGGAGACATGAAAAAGCGACCGTAAACTCGGTGAACGCGACCAGCAACAAAACTCTTGCTCCACCATTTTTCCGTTGATGAAATGTTTTAAACGTTTTTAAATATCAATCGATACATTCGAAATTTATATTCAGTTAACATAGGTTGTAAAGGTATCATTTTTAGAATTCATAGCTGTGCATACAAAAAATATGTGCAACTCAATTATATTTAATGCGAACACTTTAAAATCTAAAAGTCGCACATAAAATGAGGATTTGAGCCACCGATTCGCTTTTATCTGCTTTGCGCACATAAAAACTAATGGAGTTTTCATTTCAGTGTACCTTCTTTCTATACCCTTCTTGGGTGTAAGAAGGGTAAAAACGTTTTTTTTTCTGATGTGCTTTAAAAACAATTAAATTTTATTGTCGTCGCGATTGAAACCCGAAGTTTCCCCACATCCGACAATCGAATTTTCTCAAAATTCATACGTCGTCGGACGTAGTGCGCTGGACAGCGGACCTGGCCCTCCATCCAGCGCACTGTGCCCGACGTACGTCCGATACACGGTTTAGGAGTGTGGTAGTTTAGCCACAGACAAACAGACGTGTCACTTGGAAGAAAATGCGATAAAGATCATCGTCACGCAAACGTAATCGCCCAATGCTAATTATGCTGTGGTACGCAAATCTACTGAGTAGATGACGGTAGTGAGCAAACGTCAAACAGGAGCAAAAACGATGCGAGCGCCATGAGCGAACGATTTGCGAACTACGGAATATTTGAATAATCCGTTAAAAAGTGAAACGATGGGAAGTGAGTAGAGTGAGACGTCTGTTTGTCTGTGGTTTAGCCAAGAGTTTTTTTTTCTTTGGGCTTGTCTTTTCGACTGGCTAAGACCATTAGTTGGTCCATCTCGCCAGCCAAGAGTTTAGCCACAGACAAACAGACGTGTCACTTGGAAGAAAATGCGATAAAAATCATCGTCACGCAAACGTAATCGCCCAATGCTAATTATGCTGTGGTACGCAAATCTACTGAGTAGATGGCGGTAGTGAGCAAACGTCAAACAGGAGCAAAAACGATGCGAGCGCCATGAGCGAACGATTTGCGAACTACGGAATATTTGAATAATCCGTTAAAAAGTGAAACGATGGGAAGTGAGTAGAGTGAGACGTCTGTTTGTCTGTGGTTTAGCAGTACACTCAGAAATAAAAGTATACACGGAATTACTATTATTTATGCATTTTGTATCCGCATCTCTCTCACTCTTTTTCTGTTTTGATGCTATCTGCCGTTTAGCCTGGGTTGAAGAGAAGTGTTTCGTCAACCCAGGCGAAGCACCAGATAGCATGAAAACAGAAAGGGAGTGAGAGATGCGGGTACAAAATGCATAAATAATAGGTATTCCGTGTATACTTTTATTTCTGAGTGTAGGCCGTGCCTCTTGAAATCATCATTATTACTCAAGACGTCAACTGGAGAAGTAACACATTGGCGACGAAGGAATCCACGTTTGGTTCGGATGTGCATCCCTGTCATCGAAACGATTATCGGAGCGTTTGGCGAAACGACGCAACGATTTGGAAGATCCATCAGATTACATACAATAGAAAAATCAAGATCTGTTGTCCGTGCAAGGACGTGCAGGTGCAGCAAGTGAAGCTGACATCAAGAAGGAACTTTTTTCGCTAAGCAGCAGCGTAAGCTTCTCATCAGGAGGTTCGGGATGAACCTGCCTACGGCAGAAAATCCCTAAATAAAAAAGAAAAAAAAAAAAAAAAAAATCTCATCAGGACGACCGGCGTTCATTAAGGAGGTTCGGAAGCAAATCGTTACTGGTATCGGTTCCCCGGATACCCGGATGAAGAGGTCATCATTCAGCATCGCAGGAACGAAGTTTGAAGACCGTGGTAATTATGTACTGTCTGATTCCCGACGGATTGCATTTGATCGGGTCAGCCAAAAAAAATCTCGCTTAAAATAAGTGTGATGCCGTAGCAATGGATTCGATCCGTTGGGCCCGGTGGTAAAATGCTCAAAAGGAGCAACCGAAGCGACAGATACGATCTGTCGGGTCCGGTAGTATCATTAATGAAGCTTGCCTTATAAGGGAGCAGCCGTAGCAACAGATACGATCTGCTGGGTCCGGTGAAAAACTTCACCTCAAAAGGGAAGTTACCTTAGGGAAGATTCAAAAATTACGTCCATCGTTTTTCGAGATTTCTAGACCCCCCCTCCCCCCTCTGTCACGCAATTTCCCTATACCCAATACACGTACTGTCACACTTTCCAAGACCCCCCCCCCTCCCCCAAATGTTGGACGTAATTTTTGAACGTTCCCTTAGCAACGGATTCGATCCGTTGGGTCAGGTTGTCAAAGAAAAAGTTTACTCTAGAAGAGAGCGTGGAGTCAAATGCTTGCCTAAGAAAGAAGCAGCCGTAGCGACAGATTCGATCTGTTGGGTCCGGTGGAAAACTTCACCTCAAAAGGGAAGTTACCTTAGCGACGGATTCGATCCGTTGGGTCAGGTTGTGTAAAGAAAAAGTGCAGTTTACCTTCAGAAGGAAGCTTTTAGTAAAATGCTTGTCGTAGAAGGGAACAGTCGTTACAAACGGACGAGATGTGTCAGTGCAATTCTGAAGGAATTTTGACGAAACATTAAGGGTATTCTTAAAGAATTTCTTAAATAATTTTAAATCTTCGTAGAATCGGTGGAGAAATAATGCCTGACGATTATATTTTTAAAAGTCTTCGACAAATCTATTGGATATCCGTGCGATTCTATTAATGATTGTTGTTATATCGGAAGGATATTTCTAATATTTAACTCGCTGAAAATATAGAAGCAGTACAAGTTGAAGCTTCACATTTCAAATAAATGTCTGCTAAAGTTAATATGCCGTTGTTAAAGAAAACGAGATGTGGTAGTTTAGCCAAGAGTTAAGCAGTAGGCCGTGCCTCTTGAAATCATCAATATTACTCAAGACGTCAACTGGAGAAGTAGCACAAGGAGAAACATTGATTTTCGCGTAAAAATTCCGATTTTCAACTGCACGAACAATAGGGAAGTGGAACCACAGACAAACAGACGTGTCACTTGGAAGAAAATGCGATAAAAATCATCGTCACGCAAACGTAATCGCCCAATGCTAATTATGCTGTGGTACGCAAATCTACTGAGTAGATGGCAGTAGTGAGCAAACGTCAAACAGGAGCAAAAACGATGCGAGCGCCATGAGCGAACGATTTGCGAACTACGGAATATTTGAATAATCCGTTAAAAAGTGAAACGATGGGAAGTGAGTAGAGTGAGACGTCTGTTTGTCTGTGGTACCACAGCATAATTAGCATTGGGCGATTACGTTTGCGTGACGATGATTTTTACCGCATTTTCTTCCAAGTGACACGTCTGTTTGTCTGTGCCAAAAACTCAAACAAACACGCATAACTGGATATCTAAAAAGCTGTGCGCCAAGCAGCTGTAAAACTTCTTTTGAATTTTAGCACTTTTGAGCATTAAAATTGAATGAAAATGTCACTTTGTTTAGCGTTTGTAGACGCCATGATTATTCGGCTTTGTGGGTAGCCTATACACATGATCATAAATGCCATGATTCTGGAACATTTCGAATTAACTTTTCAATAACTGAACATTTGATGCGACGGTGAAAGATGCTATCACAGACAAACAGACGTCTCACTCTACTCACTTCTCATCGCTTCACTTTTTAACGGATTATTCAAATATTCCGTAGTTCGCAAATCGTTCGCTCATGGCGCTCGCATCGTTTTTGCTCCTGTTTGACGTTTGCTCACTACTGCCATCTACTCAGTAGATTTGCGTACCACACGGAGAATAAAATAAAGTCAAGTCAATCATATTGCGGTCCCAGACAAGCATATTTGTGCACTGACTTTTATATAATCCTATTTCGAGATTGTATTGCGCATAATATAATAGGTCGAAGAATAATCGAAGCTTAAATTAAACAGAATTGATGATCTCTCTAGTACAAGAAGTATGGTTGATTCAACCATAATATGCTTACATCAACAATATTTATGGTTGATGATTTGACAGTTCACTTATTGTCATGGTGGATTCAAGCATGTTTATGTTTAACTTGACCCTCAACTTGAGGCTTGAACTAATTATACCGGATGATTGATTTAAGGTGCTTTAAGCATACATAGAGAATCGCTGTTATTTCTTTTAAATAATTATGAAAATCTTAAAATTTTTGGATAAACGTTTCAATAATAGTAGAATTTATGTGCAATATGTTCCAATAAGTCTATTTAACGAAAGCTTACGCTCACTTCAACAGCACGCAGCAGGAAAATGCAAGAATCTTGTTGAAAGAAAAACTTTGTCAAAAATGCCCTTTCTCCGTTGCAAAGTCCACTTTTCTCACTTTTTCTTATCGGAATATACACCTCAGAAGAACAAACAAACCGTTCCTTGAGAGAAAAGTAAATTTACTTCCAGATGTGCCTGTATCCGGTAGGTACTTGAAAACAAATTGGGGCAAAATTGAAATTCGATGTGAACAAATGATTTTGGATACATTAACTTTATCTCACCTACCGTTTCTACAATGCAGGCGTATCATAATTCACATAATAAAATATAAATATTACACTAAAATGCCATATTAGAGAAACATTTACACAATCAGCACAACTTTTTCCTTGAAGAACATCGTTGTCGTTACTTTCAATCGACGCCGCCATGATGATTCCTTGTGGCTGAGTAAGCAGTAGCCAAAGTAATGACATATATGCTTGGTTTAATTTTATTATGGTTGGTATTCAAAATTGTTGATTCAAATAAAAAATATGCTTAATGTAATCATCAAATCGTTGTGAAACAACCATTTGAAGTAATTATTTCAAGAATATCACCGAAGCTTAAGCGAACTATCAAAAAAGTTATATTAATCAGACGACATTTCTGTCCGTGCACAGCATAATTAGCATTGGGCGATTACGTTTGCGTGACGATGATTTTTATCGCATTTTCTTACAAGTGACACGTCTGTTTGTCTGTGATGCTATTTTGAACTTGTACATTTGTTTTCAACGAATAATAACTATTTTACAAATTGAATGTGGGCCGAATATTGAGGACATTTTTTTTACTATGTACAGTAGACGTTCGATAACTGCAACATGTTTACGTTTCACTTAGCGAACGAAAATCCGATACCTGCAACGCCTGACAGTGCCAACAAACCATCAACTGACGTAAAATGAACGCGAACTTCATCCGACTGTTCATTTGGGCCAACATGGCGCACCATTTTGACGGATGGCGGTACGATAACTGCAAAATTGTTGCACTTACCGGACTTGCAGTTAAAAAGCATTGCAGTTAAACCGTTTGCACCGACCGAACGTCTACTGTACCCAAATCTTGGCCCATTAGTAAAGTGACGTCAACAACACCGATAAAGTGATGTCTACAACATTGCTTGCGTAAGAACCAGAAAGAACGAGCAGAAGGATAGATTTTGTGTGCAGTGATTGAAAAAATATTACACAATAATAGGGTTGTGTTGTTTTCGTTACTAAATTTAGAAAGAACTTTAGTTTAAGTGATTTATTTATAGTTTTTTTTGAAAATTTGGCTCCGAAAACGTAATTTAAAAGTAAGATTGGTGAACAAACAGAGATAATTCTTCAGCAGAAATATTGAAAAAATGAGATAATAAGTCGTTCTACCCGCATAGTGAAATACAGTTTGTGGTAATCTCCACACAGTATGTCTCCTTTATCTGTTACTGTTACTGTACCTCGAACAGATGCTTTACTGTTGAAACTATGAAACTCGAAGCATTCAATCATAAAGAACGGTCTATGTAACGCATACCAAGCTGTAACAATATGTTATATTGTGCAAAAGTTGTCGTATAATATAGTGATGAAAACTCAGTAGACATGGTGGCAATATAGAATGACCATTTCTCAAAAGGTTTGTAATTTTATTTGTGCAACACACTTACACATGCGCGTTTCACTATATGCACGGTCAGAAAATTCACTCATTTTCGAGCTAAAGTGGGACAACTCAAAAATGAGTAAATTTTATTTCCAGCGATAGCGCTGTCCCAAGTGCGAAAATCTCATCAGTTTAAGTCGTATAATATTCTTGCTGATGTGTAGAATATTATACGGCTTAAATTGGTTGGATTTTTGCACTTGGGCCAGCGCTATCGCTGGAAATGCAATTTACTCATTTTTTGAGCTGTTCCAGTTTAGCTCAATTTTGTGTGAATCTTACTCATTTTAGAGTAACACTTTCTTAGCGTGTGCCACTTAAGTTCAACAGTTTGCCAAATAGTAGCTTGCATTGGTATCTGTACCGGTCGAACTTTGCAGTCTGCACTTAGTAGAAAAAAAAAGCAAAATCTCCTGCCCACGATCGAAGTGAACAACTATCTGAAAATTTGCCTCGGAAAACGTATTGAAGCAGTCTGGCTGAAACAAGGGAGCGGTCTGGCTGAAACAAGGGTAAGTTTTTCTTGATTTGTACATTTGTTTTTTTGTGCCATATCTCATCGGATGCACATTGTTTTGCAGGATTCCGGAACTTAAAGTCAGCGGTAGAAACCTGATCCGGCCTGACTATGCGATTGCGAGGCGTTCCAATAACGGGTGTAGTGAAGGATTCGGCCTGTGGCAGGCGGAAATTGGAAGCTGCTTGCGTTAAAAAATCCGCTGTCACCACAGTAATCGTCAATTAATAAATCAATCGCCGTAGGTATTAACTAGCCTAGCTTGAAGCGCTGAATTTTTTGAATAAAAAATCCGATGAACTCACAACCGCTTTTTTTTATTTTTAAACGGTTCAAATATAGCAGAACCATATATCATAAGCTTAAAATACCATGAAAGACCAAACCACAGACAAACAGACGTCTCACTCTACTCACTTCCCATCGTTTCACTTTTTAACGGATTATTCAAATATTCCGTAGTTCGCAAATCGTTCGCTCATGGCGCTCGCATCGTTTTTGCTCCTGTTTGACGTTTGCTCACTACCGCCATCTACTCAGTAGATTTGCGTACCACAGCATAATTAGCATTGGGCGATTACGTTTGCGTGACGATGATTTTTATCGCATTTTCTTCCAAGTGACACGTCTGTTTGTCTGTGACCAAACATCAATTATAACCCATACAGTGTTTGTTTTCTTCTAGATTTATTGTTAAACTGTTCCCTTACCATTTATTGTGCAGTGAATTGTCTGAAAAACTGGATAATATATTGACCATATCCTATACAGTATTGCGAAAAATTTGTTCGGGAAAACGAGCAATTTTTTATGGTAACCTATCTTAACCGCCTATTCCACATACTGTAAATTAGCGGATTACCGTTTGCCAAACAGGCAAATCTGTACATGGAATGGTTAGCTTACTGTTATCTCCGACAGTCTGAGAAATGGTTAAATGACAATTGCTAATTGTCATATACAGTATGAGAAACAATGCATTTACAGTTTGTGATTATGCGGGTAGTGCATGGAAAGCAATAGGCCAACGTTGTATCCACTAATAGGCCCATTTTTGTACCATAGACCAACGTTGGGGTCTCCAGTTAGCCTAGTGGTTAAGGCTATGGATCGCCAATCCGGAGACGGCGGGTTCGATTCCCGTTCCGGTCATGAAAATTTTCTCGACTCCCTGGGCATAGTGAATCATTGTCCTTGCCTCACAATATACAAATTCATGCAATGGCAGGCAAAGAAAGCCCTTCAATTAATAACTGTGGAAGTGCTCTAAGAACACTAAGTTGAATCGAGGCAGGCCAAGTCCCAGTTGGGACGTAGTGCCACAAAGAAGAAGAAGAACCAACGTTGCATACCATCGCATCGAATCTTTTCAACTTAATTAAGTAATTTCTTGAATATTCACGTTAGTTTACTTCCAATTGGGTTCTTTAGGGGTATCCAGATTATTGCATAATCGAAATTTCCGTCCAAAAATTAGTTGAAATCCAAAATTTCATCTTTTTTGTTGTCCGGGAACTATTTTTAAAATGCATTTAAAGTTTGTATGACGTTTTTTTTTGTTCGGTGCGTACCTGTCACTTTATCGATTGAACTGTCATTCTATCCACGGAAATTAAAACTGTTTTGTTTATTTATTGTGCATCTTAGCTTAATCACTCAGATCCTGCTGATCTGAGTCAGCCGCCACAAGGGCTTGTTCACAAATGTCATAACGCTGGAGGGGGTGGGTGGGTGTCCTTCATGGTGTTACAGCTCGAACAAAACAAAATTTTCCCCATATAAACAGTGTTACGAAGGGGTGGGTGGGTATTGAAAACGACCAATTTTAGCGTTATGACATTTGTGAATGAACCCCAAGATTGCGCCAGTTTGATTTGTACACGGCGGCTGACACCTCCACCCGGCGGCTGCAAAAAAGTTTTAGCCAAGGTGCACACCGTGTACAAATCATACGTGCGCGGTCTGGCGCGATCTGAGGCTGCGCGTTTCGAACGCAGCTTGCTGAGAATCTAAGATAAGCGCGACAATAACCATCAAAACAAAGGGATTGGAACGCAATAAAATCTCGTTATACTCAGAAAAATGAGCTCTTTCGATTAGGCTAAAGAAAATGGCAATATTTAATTTACTAAACAACCCAATTGGTGAAACATGGATTGCCTAGAGTGTGTAATAGGGTCAACATTTTATTTCTAGTGCTTATGGTCAAAATTGTCAAGGCGGCTTGCAAATTAGGCCAAGGAATGGTATATATATATACCCTATCTAGCCGTGTACAAAATTTCAAGTCAATTGGTTTGGAATTGACTGAGTTATAGCGAAGAGTGCCCAAAATATCGGCCGCTGCCCAAGTGGTTCGCTTGTTTTTAAAGCACATCAGAAAAAAAAACGTTCGAAAATCACTGCAAAAATACGACCTATTCAAATCAAACGCCAGAAAATATGTTGAGTGTGTATTTTTTTCCGTGTCCGAATCCATGAATCCATCTCCACACCGTCCGTCACATGTGATGATCTTTAAAAACCTTGGTATGCGATGGTGACGGATCGGCCATATTTGTTTTGGTGCAGTCCGATGCTTTTATGTTCGCTCAACCACCAATCTGTTTATGTGTGCGTTTTCTTTCGGTCAGCCAGTGTCAAAACGGATGGAAAAATGTTTAATAATGCTGAAAATAGTGGAATTTTTGTAAGATAAACGGACAAATTGTTAACAATTTATTACCGGAACTCGAGTGCGTCGTGTGTTCAATATTGCGGAATCAAAATCGGTTCGCAAAAGTGGAAAATTTGATGCGTAAAATTACGCGACGAAAACCTTCGGGCTGAAAATGGTGCGCGTGTAAACTTCTTCCTGTTCATGGGGATTGGCTTGACAAAATCGATTAGCATTTGGGTCGGGATCGGGATTGGATGTTCTGAAACGAGAAGAAAAAGGATTTGTGACGAAAACCGGTCTTACAGCCGAAACTGTGTGTGGACCCTGCATAAAACGGTATAATTTGGCAATAGGTGCTGGAACACGGTATGTGTTTTATTTCAGACCATTTCATAGTCATGGGCAATGTCCTTGTCGGACATGACACGGTCCATCATCTTACCCATCAACCACTGTCATTCAATCCAACGTACAGTATGCGTCAAACAAAATAAATGCGAAATTTTTCTTGTAAATATGAACCCTAGTATGTACCTACGGTTTTGTTACAGTCTAAAAAATCGTTTTGCCTACGGCAGATTGTAGACTCGGAGACTATTGAAAAAATAATTCAATGTTCCTATTGGCTTATTATTATTGAGTAATTTGTAATTTATTTATTAACACTACGATACCCTGTTGGCAGTGATACCTTATTTCAGGTCAAGGAAAGGCACATACAAAATTGATTTTACTTAAGGAGCAGGTAACTGAATTACAATTGAGTATATTAGAACCTATAGGTAACACAATTATTAAGTGGATTAATAATATGTTTATTACATATAGAGGAGAATAATTACAGTAATTGTAATTTTTTATTTGTAATTTATTATTCAACGTAAACCATTTTGATGTTGCTTAAACCATATTGATTTTATGTAGCTTTGTTTGGTATCTTTTTATTACCATTCTTACACGCATAAGAAGGGTATAAAAACCGCTCGAAGAACCGACTTTCGATTCGAGATCGAGACCCGCAGGGTCGAGTCTCATATACCTATTAACTCAGCTCGACGAACTGAGGAAATGTATGAATGTATGTGTGTGTGTGCGTATGTTACAAAAAAAAAGTCGCGCACGTCTGATATCCGATTTGAATTCTCTTAGTTCCAAATGAAAGCTACAACATCCTAGTAGAACCCAAGTAAATTTTATTACGATTGCACATTTGGCTACCGAGATATCTTTCGAAGAGTACTTAAAAATTTTAAAACTCGCCATACAAAATAAAAGAGCATTGCGAACGGTCTTAGGAGTTATACCAGTTTTTTTTTTAGATTTTTAACAAAGTGTATCATGCTAAATATCTCAGCCGTCTGTCAACCGATTTAGGGTCTCTTGGCACTAAATAAAAGCTAAAACATACTAGTAGACTCATATTAAATTTTATTACGATTGGACATTTGGTTACCGAGATAACTTTCGAAGAGTATTTAGGAGTTACACAACTAAACTTTTTGAGATTTTTGACCAATAATAAATAGGGCCTTGTTCCATTTGGGCAGGTGTATCTATTTTGGGCACTTACCGCTATAACTAAGTCAATATCAAACGGATTGATTTGAATTTTTGTATAGAGTTAGGCAGGTACAGTATCTAACTGTATACAACAACTCATATCAAACAGTTTGAAATTGACTTAGTTATAGCGGCAAGTGCCCAAAATAGGTACACCTGCCCAAATAGTACAAGACCCTATCTCAGTCGTCTGTCAACCGTTTTGGATTTACCAAATGAAACCGTTTTGGAGCACCAAATGAAAGCTACAATATCCTTGTAAATGGCCCTGAAAATTTATTACGATTGGACATTTGGTTACCGAGCTTTCGAAGAATAAGGTGAATTTTTTTATACATTTCTAGCTGTCCCGGCAAACGTCGTAGGGGTAGGCGGGGCATAATGAGCACCTTGTATTTTCACGGTAAATTTCCAGATTTTCAAAACAAATTGCTTGATTGTAGTTACCTCAAATCCAATTAATTGATGACGAAACATTTGTCAAAAAAGCCGTTTGCTTTGAAAAAAATAGTCAAAATGCGTGAAGTGATCATGTACCGTGCCATGCCCTAATACCGTGTGCCTCCTAATACCGTGTATTTGACAAAAAACTCAAATATTTTACTAAGTGTATTATTTTTTTAACTAAGTAACTAATTCAATCATTAGCATATTAAACCTTCTTAAGTTAGGCGTAATAAATTTGGCACATATTTACAAAAACAAGCAATTAAAAATATTCACAAAATGTGAGTGCGAAGTACCAATACACGGTATTAGGGCATGGTCCCTTTGTGTTCCAAATACCGTGTTTCGGCTAAAACTGCAAGCTGGAAATATTATTGATACTTTTTTACTTTATGAATCAATTGTACAAACCTCTAGGCAACGTTTAACGCACAGATTCTTTTAAGTATGAACTTAGTATGATTGATATAGTGATGATTCAAAGGACCACCAATGTACGCGGGTCACATTCACGGTATAAGCACAATGCTATGTTTTACCATTTTGTTTTTAACAATGGTTTAAACATTTGGAATATTATTAATTATATTTATTATACATAATACACAGAATAACCAATAATATAGCGTTTTAAAAATCAAGAAACACGGATAATTGATTTTTACAGGGCTCTTTGAAGTGAAGAGCATCCTTAAGGTCACGGTATAAGGGCATGGCACGGTACTGGGGAAATATTATAAGAATCAGCTGAAATATTCTGATCGACCATGGAATAAATTGATTGGAGAACGCAGCGCTTTCGTAAATGGAGGGCCAGAATAACCTCTAAATTTGTTGGAGAAAATTTTTGCCGAATAAAAATATACATTTGCATGGATAAATACCAAAAAAAAATATTATAAAATATGTTACAACATCATAACATTTTTGAACAACTGGTTTTCCATATTTGTACGATATAAATTTTACAATCAATCTACAGTGAAATGTATTTTTTCTCTCACCATACAACAAAGAGCAGATTCATTTTTCTACATCTCTACATAGAGATGAGCAGAAGTTACATATATCGATTCGGCAACGCTGTTTGTTTTGTTTGCAACAGCTTCCAACACTTGCCACAAAGCTAAATGTTCAAACTTTGTACGTGACTTTTTTGTGGTGCATGTTGTTTTGTTTACATTTGTCAATTATTTTTTTCCCAATTAAAAAAAAACAGCGCAATCGAAGAAATTTGAAATGCATTGCAAAGAATTGCGCTAGTCATATCGGCAGAAGTGAATCAAGCAGCAGCAATGGAAGTTTTTTCAAGAAGAGCAGCTACAAAAGTTTATTCATGAGCTTTTGAAAGCGGAATAAATTGAATTTTATCTTTTTTTTTTACTGAATGCACATAGGCCATCAGATTTTTGATATTAAAAATAAATTATTATAATTTATATAGTTATTATTACAATAGCGTTCAAACGACGCATTCATACATACGATAAACATGTTCATTTGGCTCACACTTTGACAGTTCTCTTTGCACGATTCGCCATCGCCTACAATGGCCGCTTCTGCATGTTCTCTATAATGTAGGGGTACTAGATAACCATTGCCAGCCAGCGGAATTGTGCGCTGAAAACAGTATTATTTAATATTATTAAATTGATAGTAAATGGCTATTTTATAAAAAAAAGAGCAGGTTATGTATCTTCACAATATTTCTTTTTAATTTTAAAACACTTGAAACCTGTAAATTGCAGTTGTAATGAATAGTAAAAGTAGCGTTGATAGCAATACAAATACTATTGATCAAATGCTGAATCTAGAACATTGTGTTGGTGCTTGTGAGTAATTGTTTTTTTTTGTAATATTTTTGATATAATAATATTAATATGAGTAATTGTTTTTTTTTTTAATATTTCAAGACAGCCGTGAAACGGCTTGCGCAAAATCCAAATTAACTTTCACTTTTCATTGATATATTGTTAATTTGTTCTAACGTAGCTAAATTTGTTAATTTTTATGTATCCTAAGTAATATTAAAATAAGTAAGTTTCCTTGACCTCATTTAAAGTGTATACTGGCAGGTTATCGTTTTTAATAAAATTACAAATTACAAAATTACAAATATTATTGTTATTGTAACATGTATCGTTTAGCATCTTGCATTTTTTTAAATCAACGAGGTTTCACTTAAGGCGAAACTGGAAGCATTTCCTCACTTTTTAGTTTTTGATTTTTTATTAAATAACGAAGCAATATTTTCAAAATCGGTTTTCGTGCACATGTAGAGTATGGATCAAGGTATCGTCTGAATTTGTTTTGTAGTGGAAAATGTTTTTCGTTTTTGCAGAATCCATTTTTGAACAAAATTTCAAAAAAATGGTTTCTGTTAAAATGGGAAACATTTTCCAACTCAAAAAAAATCAGAAGATACCTTGATCCACACTCTACATGTGCACGAAAACCAATTTTGAAAATATTGCTTCGTTATTTAATAAAAAATCTAAAACCGAAAAATGAGAAAATGCTTCCAGTTTCGCCTTAAAATGAACAGCTCGAGGAGGACATGCATGCAATCACTCAAAGTATTCTAGCGTCGACTCAATGCATAAGGAGGGTTAAGCAGTTAAATTTTGACCAAGGTGTAAGTTTCCTATGATCGCATAACTGTCCCATATGAAACAACAATATTTGCCACTCGAAAAACGAATAGGTACAAATCTGTTCCGATTTTCAGTACGGAATAGTACGTCTGACGTTAGGTTCGACGGATAGTTTCAAATACACCGAATCAGTGCTGAAAATTTCATTTCGTCATATCTAAATTCAATCACCTACAGACTACAGTTCATTTTAGAAGCTGAACCTGAGAATATGGTATTTGTAAAACTTGTGCGGCTAGACCAGTTCTGCAAGAAAGTCACGAAAAAAAAACCATTATTTTTTAATATTTAAGATAAATGTCACGGACTACCTTTGAAAAATGCCAAATGATAATCACCGTGAATATCATTTGCATTTTTCGAAGGTAGTCCGTGACATTTACCTTGAATATTCGAAAAATATCGTTTTTTCCGTGACTTTCTTGCAGAACTGACACAAGTTTTACATATACCATATTCTCAGGTTCAGCTTCTAAAATGAACTGTAGGTGATTGAATTCAGAAATGAAATTTTCAGCACTGCACCGAATATACTGAGTTTCCACCTGGGCCAATGAAGAGTTTGATGGGCATTGTAAATCCTATGATTTACTAAAATTGATACTGCTTGCAGGCTGCAAGGCAAGGAACCCACGCTTTTTGCACCATTTCATTGCAGAAATGGAGAATTTGCCTTTTCACCATACCAAAATTCAGCTCATTACTACAAATCAAGTACTTCATTAATTACGTGCTATTATTAAATTCTAAAAGATTTCGAATTTCAATCAGATGTATATTTTACACCTTATTATTTGGAACACCTTTGAGGAAAATCTTCGTTGAGCCTTTAACCTTCCATAAGTCGCGCGGTTGACCACCACCGTCAGCACCACACTAATGCTGAGTACAAAAAGCGAAATTTTTTCAACGTGTTGTACAAAACACAACAGCGCAATTGCTCGAGGTTTAAAAAGGCATTTTTTTTTTGTAAATATTATAGCCTTCTCTCGATAACTTCTAGTAATGCCCACCATGCCCACACAAACAGTTAAATAATAGGACACGTTCTGCGTAGTGCTAGATTTGTAGTAATGAGCTGAACTTTTGTATAGTAAGAAGGTAAATTTTCCGTTTCTGTAATGGAATGATGCGAAAAGTGTGGGTATCAATTAAAAATTTGGGCAAAAGTGTTGTTGTTTTCTACAATACAGTTACCAAAAGTTTTGTTCAAACAGCATTAAATTAGGTATGGAATCATACTACTCACGCTTTTCTGTACTATTTCATTGAGAGACGGAAAATTATTCTTCTCACCATACCAAAATTCAGTTCATTACTACAAAACTAGTACTACACCGCCCATTATGTAGCTCCGTTAACCCGTTCTCGATCCACATCGTAACAAACAAACACCATTCCATTTTTATTTATAAAGATATTACAAAGATAAACATATGTACGTTGATGGCTAAAACTAACATTTTTAGAGAATTATATTTTATAGCATAGGGATGCTCAAAAATTAAAATTGGAAAAACAAAAACCAAAAATCACAAAATTGCGAATAAAATAGAATCTTTAACACGATTTTGAGTAACGAAAAATTATATTTAGATCAAAATTAAAAATTAGAGAGTTATAAAACAGTTTTATAAATATAAAAAATAGAAATATGGTTCACAAAAAAATATACATGAATATTGCCAAACTTTTTTTTTTGTCGCATACTGTACGTTTTGAATTTTCAAACAAATTTCCAAAATAAACTTAAACGTTACTAATAAGATTTCCTCTTTATGTGCATTCTTATCTCAATGCAATTGCCATTTTGATGGTGTATTTGCGGCATCATGACACATTTTTCCAAAGCTGTGGCTTTATTTCTTCTAAAAAATCTCCACTGTAGAAAACTCAATCAAGTAGGGGTGTAGATTGACTGGTAAGGAAAAAAAAATACAATTTACAGTTTTGAGAAAAGATGTTGTTTCAAAAACATTTACGCCCTGTGGAAATGTCAGTGCCGAATTATAGTGTCCTGCTGCCGCCTATAGGGCCGTGGCATTGCTCGTAATAAGCAACACCGTTTTTGCAGGTTGTCAGCAACGAAAATTGTGCACGATTACTTGACAGAGTGTATTACTTACCGATAATTGTGCAAATGTGAATTGAGTTTACGTATTAATGCATACAAAGAAACAGAGTATAAACAAAGTGTACGTACCAGACAACGATAGTGTGAGCAGCTGAAAAAGTGTTGTAAAAAGTGTTCATGAAAATAGTTTATGGATATTGCTTTTTATTGTATGAGAGAGAAATAATTTGCTGAATGTCTTACATACTGCTGCTGGCCTCATCATCGGTATCGTTCGAAATAGGTAAGTGTGCGAAATCCTATATTTTTTAGATTATTTAAATACTTACGTTTATGCAGTGATCGGTGACATAGAAGATTAAAGTCGTTTATAAATGAAACCATTGCATTGCTCTTTCAAAGTTTGTATGTTGATGAGCATATAGTGTGCTTCAAGCTTCATATGGTGGAAGGTGAATTGATGATGCCCAACCCTACCCGATATCTCCACTAGATAGAACTGTCTTGCCTTTTTTCTGGACAGATGTGCCATGACAGAAATGTTCTCTCGTTGTCGGGTTTGCACGGAGAGCAGCGGTGTTGTACGTTTTTGTTTCGTTTTCTCTTTCTGGCAGCAAAATGGCAAGACATTTTTGTCTAGTGGAGACTAACGAAAGTAATGAAACACTACAAATGCACATTAAAATATAGCATCTTTTAGTGGAACATTACAAATGCGTAATAAATGAGGACATCACAATTGGACAAATATAATACAGAACAGATATTTTGCCCTGTTACCCTATTGGATAACAATTTCCGATGACAGGATGACGAGGTTTCATTAATGTTGTTGGCCCATCAGTCAATCCTGTAATCGTATTTTCTCTGGCAGATTGCCTTTTGTTCGCACCATTAGTTGCTTTCATAGCTTGAGTTTTGTCTAGGAATTTATAATCCTAAAGGGGCATTCCGATTCGGGTTTCATCACTAGAGTTCTATAACTTGAAGTCTGTGCCGGGGAAAGGTTTACATCTCTAGTACTTAATCACGGCCCGAAATGGCCTGAATGTTGGCAATCGAAACGGGATTGCGGGACTCTATTCTGCCAGAGCCCTATAAATGAGCATTAATACTAGGGGAATATTTACAAGTTAAAATAGCACATTTAACACAAAAATAAAACTTGTAATACAACCACACCCGACGGAAAATAATTTTTTGCAGATGAAATTATAATTACGAAAAATAACGAAACACTACAAATGCACATTAAAATATAGCATCTTTTAGTGGAACATTACAAATGCGTAATAAATGAGGACATCACAATAGGAGGCAATCAGTGAAGTACTAGATTGAAAGTAGTGAGCTGGATTTTTGTATGGTGAGATGTTCAATTCTCCATTTCTGCAGTGAAATGGTTCAAACAGCGTGGGTTATATGATTTCTTGTTTAATTTGATGCTGGTTGAGCAAAAGTTTGGATAACTGTGTTGTTTATTGACACATTCTACCGTGACGTTACAACGTTTTGACGCATTCGTAGTCAGATTTTCCACTATAACTCATGAAAACGAGCGTAAACCTCAAAATATTTTTTCATATTCGGATTCCTTGTAAAATTTCTGATATATTTGACCTATTGAACATTTAGTTTTCATTAGAAAAACGTGTTCAAAATGCGTATTTGTAGCGTGACGTTACAACGCGCTAGAATCCGACCCTCTCTACCGCGCTACCAACATCTTAAAAAATCTGCTCGGATTTTTAGGATATTCTGATTTTTTTTTCCACCATTGAAATTTATTGGTTTGTTCTTCAATTCAATGGAATAAAATATTTAAATTTCGGGTTTGTTTTTGGATAATCGACTTTTACATTTCGTGACGTTACAACGCCCGTTCAGTTTCAAACAGGGTTCTGCTCGCGTTGTAACGTCACGAAAATGCACATCATGTTAGAATCAGAATAATCAGCCAAATTTACCCGAATTTGTGAATATATCATTGCATTATCTTCACTGCTTCAAGGGGAACTTTATTCTATTGAAAATCCGTTTTGTGATAAATGGCTCGGGAGGCCAAGTTATTGCAATCAATAGTATGAAGGTTAATGACACCGGCACCCATCTTCGGTTTCGTGTCACCCATATTCTTCTAGTTTTGTTCCAAAGACTAGCACGCTGAGATCCATTATTTTGCACCACCAGATATTTAAATTTTTCAGCATATAACTCATCACGCCGTCGAGAAGACACATTTTACCGTGACGTTACAACGTTTCTACGCATTCGTAGTCAGATTTTTTACTATAATTCATAAAAACGACTGTAAACCTCAACATATTTTTTCATATTCAGATTCCTTGTAAAATTTCCGATATGTTTGACCTGTTTAACACTTAGTTTTCATTAGAAAAACTTATTTAAAATGCGTATTTGTAGCGTGACGTTACAACGCGCTAGAATTCGACCCCCTCTACCGCGCAACCAACATCTTGAAAAATTTACTCGGATTTTTATTTTCAACTGAAAATTTCTCCCACCATTGAAATTTATTGGTTTGTTCTTCAATGCAGTGAAATAAAACATTTGCATTTCAGATTCGTTTTTGGATACATACGACATCAACCTATCATTCACCTGTTTTCATTTTGGCCGGCAAACCCAATATAGACCCAACAGTTGTTCGATGTTGCTCCAACAGTGGCCCAACATACGATAAAAATTGACCCGACTTTGACCCGACATTCAACAATTTTTCAGTTTGGCGGAATTTTGCAGGGTTTTTCGTGTTTCGTGCCCTTCTAGTCATTTGAAAGACAAGTCTGACCTGAGAGCCTCCAAAACCCCCGAAAATGCCCCTAAAGCCTCTCCTTTCCTGAGATTCCCTTGAAAGTCCTCTGAAACTCCGCATGACCCCCTTTAAATCTCCTAGTTAATCTCCCTTCTGGAACTTATTTTCAACCTTGTACTCCATTTAGGTAATAGACTGAATCCATTTAGGTAACGAATCCATTTAGATAAAAAAATCTATTTAAGCAGTCCCGACTCATTACCTAAATGGAGGTTTTGGTGTAATCGACTTTTACATTTCGTGACGTTACAACGCCCGTTCAGTTTCAAACAGGGTTCTGCTCGCGTTGTAACGTCACGAAAATGCACATCATTTTAGAATCAGAATAATCAGCCAAAATTGCACGAATTTGTGAATATATTATTGCATTATTTTCACTGCTCCAAGAGCAACTTTATTCTACTGAAAATCCGTTTTATGATACAAGGCTCGGAGGGCCAAGTTATTGCTATCAGCAGTATGAAAACTCCTTCATGAAGGTTAATGGTACCCATCTTCGGCCTAGTACCACCCATATTTATCTTATATTGTCCCAAAGACTAAACCGTTGTTATTCATTACTTCGCACCGCCAGATATTTAGATTTTGCAGCATAAAACTAATCACGCCGTCAAATTAAACATTTTTTTCAATAATTTATGCAATGTCATTGATTCAACGCATTAAGATGTGCGAGCAGTTATTGAACCAAAGACAAACCTGAGGATCTGTATATAACTAAGGGGCATCAATTTCTATGATTCCAGAGACAAATAGACCTCATTCTGACAAAAAAAAATCCATCCTATATATGTCAGAGTCATAATTACTTAGAGAGTTAGTGCCTTTGGCAAAGTTGTTTGATAAGCCAAAAACTTACAGCTGATTTACTATTGGATGTGAGATTCAGACACACTGGGCGACGCTAATTAAAAGTTAACAATAGTTTAGAATTTTTCAAAAAGTTTTCAACAAATTTTGACTAGTTGAGAAACTTTTTTTTGGCAAAATCTTTGGGCACTTTATAAGAAGTTACAACATGTTGATTATTTTTTGAATAAATATAAAGTGCATGATTTTTCAAAATTTCAACTATTACTAGTCAGTTAGAAACTTGAGCCAAACGGCTTTTAAACTGAAAATTCTTACAAGATAACAGCTTTTCCAAAGACTCCAAAGAAAAAGAGCTCATACACAACGAGAACGAAACTGTTTTGAATATAGAACTACGTTTGTCTAATTCAGAAGCCGTTCGAGCCAGAAAGATTTGGTCTTTTCCACAGAACTTTTTTTTCGTGACGTTACAACGCAAACTTCAACCAGGTGAAACTCAGACTTCCGTGAACCAATTTTCTTTCTTTTAGTCTCATTTGAAAGATCTTTTCGAGTACAAAGAGCATACAAAATTTCATATTTGTAACGTTTTCCGTATTTGAATAAAATTTGAAAATGTTGATTTTTCGTGACGTTACAACGCAATAAAAACCCATACTATGATCAGCCATATTTCAGAGTTGTAAAGTCTTCCGATTAAAAATCTTTTTATGCTTAAAAAATCTTCATACATTTATCTACAAATGATGGAAGACTTTTGAAAAATCAGTGTGTTGGTGTTAAAAATACGACAGTTTGGATGAAAAGTGTGCCTAAAAGACTTAAAATCTCAATTTTAATGTTAACCTTAATCGTCGTTCAATTTATATTTATTGTCACACTAATATCATGTCGAATACATTTTTGGATGACAAAAGTAATGTAGAATGTGATAAAAATGTCAAATATGCCATAACTCAACTTTGAAAAATTGGTATTGATGATACGGGGCCCGTAGAATGTGTCTATTATATATTTCTTGCAATTTCAACATTACATTCATTGCAGAAATGGAGAATTGAACATCTCCCTGGGCTTGGATTATATCTTCCAGGAAGCTTTGATTTCAGGCATGTGGTCGATGGCCTTTGCAGCAATGATTGGAATAGCTGAATGTATAATCAATGGCAAACAATTCTGTAAGAATCAGATCTTCAAGTCATCTGATATAGTTATACTGATCATGACGCTGCATAGTAGGGTTTGGGACCATTTGGGCAGGAGCACCTATTTTGGGCACTTGCTGCTATAACTCAGTCAATTTCAAACCGATTGACTTGAATTTTGAAACATGACTAGCTACTGTGCCTAGCTGATCGTGTCTCAAAAGTCAAGCCAATCGGTTCAAAATTGACTGAGTTACAGCAGCAAGTGCCCAAAATAGGTGCTCCTGCCCAAATGGTCCCAGACCCTATATCGAACATTTGTCGAAGTCATTTATGTGTCGGGAAAATACAATTCCAAGTTGGAGAGAATATTACAAACTGAGGGAGGGTAATAGGCCCAGTCAGACCCCTGAATGGGCAATGTGGGTTAGTTTATGGGAATGCCATTGAAGGTTTGTAATATTCTCCGAGGCTTTCGAAATCCAACAGGGCGCGTCCCCGGGTTGCGGATAGGGGGAAAAGGGAGATTTTTCACATATGTACTGTAATCAGCCAATGTGGTATTATCTCCTATGGTGTTGTAGTGCGAATGAATGATCTCATTCTATGGGAATTCGAACCTTGTAATGTATTGTTTATCAACTTCAATTTTCTAAGCTTGATAAGGTTTTGAAGACAAACATGAGATGAGAGAATTGCCTAATAGGAAAGTCACATCAGCAAAGCTTTTACATATGCAAATGCTATCCATGGGGTCATGTCTAGCATTTAATATGTATGACAATGACTGATTCTTACCTAGCAGGGGTACTACAAGACCACGCGGACAATTCGATTAAAGGCTTAATTGGGAATAATATATTTTCCAGAACTGAAGGGACATTTTTTCCGGGGTGACTGGCGAGTCGGAGAGGGTAGAAGTTTCCGTTTGTTATAATTGACAAAATAAACAATCGGGCGCTTTTTCTTTCTATGACTTGCTTGGTATTTTGTGAATTATTGTTTTTTGGTTTTGGAAGGTATGCGATTCACTATTGAGCCTTAAAATTATTTTGCATCTGAATAGCATTGATATTGTCAAGTCTGTACCAACACCCTAATCCCACACCAAAATACCCTTTTCCTATCCCATGGCGTTTATGTGGTCAGCAAAGACTATTCAGCCATTACCCCTCCTTATCATCGGCTTTGGACTGACTTGCGCTCTCATTGCCCCACCAAATGCTGCAAAATGAAAATGAAAATGAAAGAAATGGAGAATTGAACATCTCACCATACAAAAATCCAGCTCACTACTTTCAATCTAGTACTTCACTGATTGCCTCCTATTGGACAAATATAATACAGAACAGATATTTTGCCCTGTTACCCTATTGGATAACAATTTCCGATGACAGGATGACGAGGTTTCATTATTTTCCTTGGTCCGTCAGTCAATCCTGTAATCGTATTTCTTCTGGCGGATTGCCATTTTGTTCGCACCGATGGTTGCTTACATAGCTTGAATTTGGTCTAGGAATTTGTAATCCTAAGGGGGCCTTCCGATTCGGGTGCCATCACTAGAGTTCTATAACTTGAAGTCTGTGCCGGGAAAAGATTTACATCTCTAGTACTTAATCACGGCCTGAAATGGCCTGAATGTTGGCAATCGAAATGGGATTGCGGGCCTCTATTCTGCCAGAGCCCTATAAATGAGCATTAATACTAGGGGAATATTTACAAGTTAAAATAGCACATTTAACACAAAAATAAAACTTGTAATAAGACGTGGGGTACAAGAACATCGAATTTGCATCCTTTGACAGATACGTTCTTTGACCTCAACTGTAAGGTCGTCTTCAGTGTCTTGTCTCGTAGTCGAGTGAAGTACGAGACACTGAAGACGACCTTACAATTGAGAAATACATAGGTTAAAAGCAATAGACTTCGCTACTGCTCTAGTTTTCGCCCCTTCCATACAAATAAAAATGGTATAACAATGTATGAAGTCGCGAAGATCAGAGCCGTATTTTAGGTGGGCGAAATCTAGTGTTTTTAGGGTCGATTTCTTTACCTAGACTTAACTAATAAGCCAGGCTTACCCATATTTGAACCTGGTTTAACGGTTAAACCATGGTGAAGGAATTGGCCCTCCAGGTAGTGTGGGGTTGAGGCAGTCTTCTACAACAAAAAAAAATCCCGGACTACTCTCTCCTCGACCCACTAAACACATTCCCATGGTCGTCAAACCCTACGTCTCTCCGGAAACATCAAGAAGGCATTGCTTCAG